>NC_089206.1:1806001-2146653 GCF_963930695.1 Labrus bergylta
GCTGTCACTGGCCGAGAGGCGGGGTTACAACCTTCTCAATTGTGAGGCAATAGCCCCCAACCACTGCACCAGCGAACAGCCCCTAAATTATTATTATTATTTTTTATTTTTTTATTTTTTTAAATACTTTATTGCAGGCTGTTTTACTTCATTACAAATTGTCATATTTCATCACATATTTTGTTCATCCTGGCACATTTTTATATATAACTTTTTATGTAACATGAAATGAAATAAAAAATAAGAAAAATCCAAAGAAAAGGTACAAAGGGAAAAAAGATAATTAAATTAAGATTTAGAAAGAAAAAAATAATACTACTAATAATAAAAAATAGAATAATAATAATAATAATAATAATAATAATAATAATAATAATAATAAAAAAATAGAATAATATAATAATAATAATAATAACAATAATAAATAGAATGGGGCAGGGGGAGGGGGTTGTTCCTTCGATTTTCTTCTCTTAATTTAATATAATTTAATTTACATACAGTACCTGTTATTATTCCACTTTAGCCCTAAATTATTATTTGTTTTAAAAGTCTATGAAGCGCTTTTTAAACACCTTTCTCCTGTTCCATTTCTTAGTTCTGTCACATGTTGCTGTGCAGCCTGAGGTCAGAGCGGCACCATTCTTCAAATTCATCTGATTGGTTGAGTCGGGATTTCTCATGAAGCAGTTTGGTGGTGGGTCTTCAGGCTAGACTAGTTAAGAGCCCCTTCTTAAAGGTGTGTATACCTACGATTTCCGCTGTCATTACGGATTACTATGTGGTTACTTTGCACGTCTTTTGTTCGCTTAAAACAACTATTACCTGCTTCCATTTCCTTCCCATGTAATTGAGGATATGCATCGGCTCTACCAGCTTCAAGACATCAATTATGAGCTTTGCCTCGATTGTTAGAGTTTGTTTTTTTCATGCAGCATCATCATCACAAAGAAGAAGTCTGTTTGTCTTCAGAAAGCTGAAGAAACAACTTGTTTGAATTATTTCTTTTTCTCCCGCTCTACAGTTTCCCATGACACTCTCACTCACAGGCCTTAAATTATGATTACTGTTTTAACCACAACAGTTTCTGTTTATTACGACACATAAACAGACGCTCTAATGAGACGCACGGTCTGATGGAAGAGGAATAAATCAATAAATACAAATAATAAAATGAAAGTGGAGTTTAATTCGCAGTAACTCAGTCTGCAGGGACTTTGGGTTGGGAACCGGAGGGTCGCCGGTTCAAGTCCCAGTGCGGACCAAAATCTGGAAATTTGGTCTGGTAGCTGGAGAGGTGCCAGTTCACTTCCTGAGCACTCCCGAGGTGCCCTTGAGCATCGGTTTCTGACACGACCAACGTTGAGTGAATCGAGCGACAACAAAAGGACATTATCTCATCTTTGAAACATTTTAAAAAATTTAAATTTAGTGTTGCTGGAGCTCCCTTTAACTGCAGCCGTCACACCTCACCTTAAGTCTGTTTACCCTGTGCATGTGTCGTGTGCGCGCGTGCGTGTGTGTGTGTGTGATATATATTACCTTGGCAGTTGGGGAAGCCGTAGGAGCCGTGTGCAACAGCTGTCACACCCTCAGTCCCACACACGTTCGGCAGACACCCACCACTGTCCCGTCCCCTGGTCGCAGCTGCTGTAGCGCGAGCCCTCCGGAGAACACTGACAGGCTGAAAGACAAAACGTTAAAAACTCCCGTATCCAACAATCTGATTTATTGATTTATTAATACAGTTAACTCAGTGAGAGAAGGAACGATCATTTCTTCAGGGAAAAAAAAAATTGAAACTTCTACATTTGATCCAAAAAAGAAGCCATGAAGGAGTTCATAGACTTACGTGTGCAGCTTGGGTAACCATAGTAACCGGGGAGCACACTGGTCACATGACGCTCCGCTGTAGTTGGGCTGGCAGTGACAGTGACCTGACGCCGTGCAGCTGCTGTCCAATAGACGTGCGAGGATCACAGGTGCACACTGTGGAACAGGAAGTATGATACAGTGTCAAACACTGGCAGACATTTTCACGGTACTGATGAATTAGTTTAAGTTTTAGTTTTAGAGACTTTCATGTATATTACATTTAAATTAAAATCAACCTCGTGGATTAAACAAATAAATAAATGTGTGTGACACAATCCTCCAGCTCACAGGACATTTCACCTCCCGAGAAGCGAGAGGCCGCTCCTCCAGAGAAATCATTAAATCTGGATCCTCATGGTCAGCGTTTCCTTTTTCTCACAGGCTGTGTGGTATTCAAACGTTTCTTTTATTCTGTGTCTTTGGCGGTTTGTGAAATGTATCACGGAGAGAAAAAGGCGTGACTTTAATAGAGCGCCATAAAATGTAACGAGGTAATATCACACTTCATAAGGAGTGTTGAGCGTTTCCATGCGAGTCTCCAGATGTTCAAGAGAATCCAGATGTGCAACGTCTGATGGGATTTGCAACGTCTATACTGTCATACACAGAAACAGATGTAGCTGTTTGTAGCTGTGTGTGTGTGTGTGTGTGTGTGTGTGTGTGTGTGTGTGTGTGTGTGTGTGTGTGTGTGTGTGTGTGTGTGTGTGTGTACCTTGACAGTTGGGGTAGGAGTGGAATCCAGACCTGCACTGTTCACATCGCGGTCCCTGAAACTCGGGTTTACACAGACAGCGGCCTGACGCGTCGCAGCCTTCAGGCAGAGAGCCGACCGTGCTGCAGCCGCAGACTGAGGAGAGAAACGAGCGAGGCAAAGACTCATTACAATCATTACCACTAGTGATGTTTGATTCTGTATTGTTCCACATGTTTTTAAAGACTAAAGACTTAAAATAGAATATAGACTCTAAGTCAGTAGTAAATTCAGCCAGTCTCACAGACGACTGGAGTAGATCCTACAGTATGGACTAATTCAAAAATAGACTTTAAATCATGAATCCAGAATAGAATTTCCCAGCCCTATTCATGGTCTTGGTCTCAGAGCACTCTGGTCTTGGTCTGGGTTATTGTGATCCCAAATAAAGCCATGTTGACAGGACGCTAAACTAATCTTACATACTGTACATAATGTTTTTGTCAGGTAATTGAATCTCTCTATTTTTCTATTGGTAGAAATGTAAAATACTTGCACACTGATGGACTCAGATGTGGAGTGTAAAAAGCTCACATTGACAGAGCGGGTAGTTGAAGAATCCCGGTGCACACTGGTCACACTGGTAACCTTGAAACCGCTCCGACACACACCGTGACCGGTCACATAGTCACACGAGCCGTCCAGACATCCGGGGACTGGAGCACTGACAGGCTGGAGGGACAAACACACACTGAGCTTTAACACAGAGTAATAAAGACAAACAGTAAAGTTTTCTTATTGTCTTCATAAATATCTGTTTGTGTGTTTACGAGCTTCACTCACTGAAGGAAAGGTGATAACTATTGACAGTGATTAAAACAGCTGAGAGGAATGCTGTTTATTCAGAGTGTGTGTGTGTGTGTGTGTGTGTGTGTGTGTGTGTGTGTATGTGTGTGAGTGTGTGAGGCTGCTCCTGGGTGGTAAACTAACACAGGATAAGTAAACAAACAGGTAAATAAAGCTTCTTGAATTCCTCCCACTGTTTGTCTCGTTTAAACTTTACAGAAAAAGTAAAAACTCTTTCAGTGTGGAGAGAGAGAGAGAGAGAGAGGGAGGGAGGGAGAGAGAGAGAGGGAGAGAGAGAGAGACGAGAGGGAGGGAGAGAGAGAGGGAAAGGGAGAGAAAGAGAGAGAGGGAAAGAGAGAGAGGGAGAGGGAGAGGGAGAGGGGAGAGAGAGGAGAGGGAGAGACAGAGAGAGACAGAGAGAGAGAGAGAGAGAGAGAGAGAGAGAGAGACAGAGAGAGAGACAGAGAGAGAGAGAGAGATGAGAGGAGACAGAGAGACAGAGAGAGACAGAGAGAGAGAGAGAGAGAGACAGAGAGAGACAGAGAGAGAGAGAGAGAGAGACAGAGAGAGAGAAGAGAGAGACAGAGTGAGAACAGAGAGAGGAGAGAGAGTGAGAGAGATGAGAGAGAGAGAGACAGAGAGGAGTTTGGAAACGAATAGCACTAAAGGAGCCACAGGTTGGATTCAAAACCCCGGGCCGTCCGCTCTTGAGGACTTAAACCTCTGTAAATAGTGCGCACGCACTAACCGCTAGGCCAGGGGTTACCAAACTTTTCAGCCCGGGACCCCCAAAATAAGGGCTGTAGAGTCTGGGGACCCCCACAGTCCTTGAAGGTGGTTAAAGCATGCCATGTCGCACACAGCCGGGCAACAAGAACAATTTTAACTGAACAACTTTTTTTATACATTTTTACAATAACGGGTCAAAAAATAAAAACCACTGTCATTTCCTACAGCTGCATCTGAACGTCTCTCACCCTGACAGTTGAGTCCATGGAAACCCGGAGCGCAGGTGTCACAGTGGTCACCGGTGAAACCTTGTTTGCAGATACAGGTCCGAGTGGTTGGATCCGGTCTACAGGAGTTATCAACGGTCCCAGCTGCACTGCACTCACAGTCTGAGGAGAGAGAGAGAGAGAAGAGAGAGAGAGAGAGAGAGGAGAGAGAGAGGAGAGAGAGAGAGAGACAGAGAGAGGAGAGAGAGAGAGAGAGAGAGAGAGAGAGAGAGAGAGAGAGAGAGAGAACACGTTTGGTTTTAGATGCTAACAGTCAAAGTTAATCTTAGTTATGAGAATGAATCCCTGTTCAGGTTCTCAGAGAGAATCTATCACAAAACAAAACTCCTCTCAGTCAAACAAACCTGGAAACAGTCAAACCTGCATTCACACCAAAACACTCCCACAAACGTCTGACCTGCAGACAAACATCAAACGCTGAAGAGGAGAGGGGAGGCGGTGGGAAATGCAGAAACAGAATGCAAGTATGAAGTCAAGGCTAATTGTTACCTCATCGTCCTTTTTCATTACAAAGTGGGATTCTTATTTACATAATATTAGGATGAAACACTCTTTACAAAGTGATTTAAGATTTAAGTGTACGTACAACTTAAAGGAAAAGAGCAAAAAAGAAAGTCTTACTGATAATCTCGCCGGCTGTTTTGGCCTCTCGTTGTTGTTGTTGTTGTCGGTGGGATAGGTCGGGATGGCTGATGGAGAGAAAGAGAGACGCAGGGAGAGATGTCCTCAATTCTTTGTTTACATTTTCACTTTGTTCAGTTTCTTTTTGCAGCAAGTGTAGATCTGATAATGTTGATGATGTTGATGTAATGCTGAACTGTTCTTTATGCGTTACATTAAAGACTTTATGTGATTTTTTTTGATCCAGCAGATGTCGCCCTTGAGCACCAGCATGAAACCAAAACAACTGGCGCTGCATTGTTGTGTTAGCATGCTAATGCTAGCGATCTTTATTATGCTGGTATCTTCACACTGCATGTAAATTTACCTGAAATGAGCGTGATCTAGAACACAGTTAAGCAGTGAGTACAGTATGTTATTCTTCTTTTCTCTAGTCCCTCAATTAAACAACTTTTATACTCGAGGGGAGGAGTCAGCCGGCCGTCCTGGCGATGTAAACAAAGTGAAGATAGGACTCTGAAAACTCTGAAAACATCACAGACAGTGGGACTCGGGTGTTACACCCATTGTAGACAGTCATGACTCACAGAGTTATTTTCAGAGGAGATACTGGATTTCTATATTTAAGTGTGAAAAATCACATATAAAGACTTTAACGCACCACTGGACTTTAAAATGTTTGTTCCCTACATGCACTCTGTGAGTAGTTACACACACTAAGATTATTTTTTCTCATAGTCCACTGCACAGCTCCTACATTACACCTTTTGTACATTCTGTGTATTTTACTTTTTTAATTTTCCATTTTCTATTTTCTATTTTTAAATTGTATTTTATATATTGTAATATCTTCTTATTCTGTATTATTTAAGTTGTTGCTAGTTCTGCTTTATTTCCTTGTTAATTGTTTAGCACCAATACACCAAGTCAAATTCCTTGTATGTGTAAATGTACTTGGCAATAAAACCCGATTCTGATTCTGATCCCGATTCTGATTCTGATCCTGATTCTGATTCTGATAACTCACGGTAACACTCGGGGAAGTTGATGAAGCCGTCGGCGCAGACGTCGCAGTTCTCTCCAGCGTAGTTGGGTTTGCAGAAACAGCGACCGGTCAGATCCTCACAGGTGCCGTCTGTAAACTGTGACTGACAGTCGCAGCCTGAAGAGGGACAAAGGAGGGACGGAAAAAAAAGATGAGGATGATCAGAACAGAGAGACCCAAAAGACAGGAAGTGGGTTAGCAACTGTCACTCACGGGAGCAGGCCAGCGGGGACTCCATGGAGTGGTCAGGTGATCTGTAGTAGGTGGGGATGCAGCACTCACAGTTGACTCCAGTGGTGTGATGCTGTAATCAGTAAACAGAATGAGAAAGTAGCTCCTCGGACTAAAAGGTGCTTTGATTAGATGTGTTGTACGTTACCTGACAGTTGAGGCAGACTCCGCCTCCTCTGTAGTGTCCGTGGATGTCGAGGCTGCCCCTCCTCTGGTCGACCTCGGGGTCGTAGTAACAGTCGAACGAGTGGCGGTGACAGTTACACGCTGAAACACACAAAACATAAAAAAAACAATTAGAAACAGAGAGCGGGGAAGATGTTTTAAAAACTGCCCGGCTGCTGAAAAAAACACAAACTGATTACGAAAAACTGTCTTAATATTAAGACTCTTATTTTGGTAAATTCACGATTTTTAATTTAGAAAATAAAACTCTGAAATTAATAACTTAAATCTTGACTCTTAAAAGTACTCTTAAAAGTAGTTTTTTTCTGTCACAACTTTATTTTCATAAATTCATTATTTTATTTTGAAAATTAAAAAAAAGCTCTTCTCACAGGAAATTAAATTCTCTTAAATTAACAACTTTAATCTTCAACGTGTCTAAGAGAGAAATCTAAGACAGAAAGGGGAATGACATGCTCAGGTCAGATTTGAACCCGGGCCGCCTCGCTTGGGGCTCTGTACAGGGGCATGGCCTAACCGCTAGGCCATCTGACGCACACTTGTTTATGTAAATACTGTAATTGACTCATCTGCCACATAACTGCATTTTACTTCTCATGTTACTTCTGCATCTTTTGCACTATTCACCACTGCACTGTTTCATGTTTAGTCATGTAAATATTAGTCTTTTCTTATTCTGTTTATTGTTGATATTTAATGTTGTACCTGTTCATAAGAGAGCACAGCTCACTGAAGTTAAATTCCTTGTGTGTGTAAACATACCTGGACAATAAATCTGATTCTGATTCTGATCTGACCCCTAAAACGCTAGAAATATTTTATCAAATATTACATGAAAGAACATGACTATTGTTTCTAACTTTGTTGCAGGTGAATGGATGCACGGTTGCACAAATGGTCACAAACACACATGAAGCGTGTGTGTGATCACCTGAGGGAGAAAAACTGCAGCAAGCCTGGAAGCAGCAGCAAAGAGAAAAGAAAAGAAACAACCGGCATAAGAAAAGAAGAGAGGCCGAGCGCTTCATTAGCTCTCACACACAGATTGAATTCCTCTTCACTGACACATTTATGGAACATCCAAAACGACCACAGACTCTGTGAAGTCACTTCAAACATGGCAGCTGTTTTGATAAACCTGGTGGAGATCACACACTCTGCTGACAAAATCAAACACCCAGAAAATGAGAGAGACGCTGTAATTAGCACGACCACACGAGCCTCATGGCTTCCTAAAAGAGATAAGAGTCAGACATGAGATACGGCCGCGGGCTGAAGCAGACACATGAAGGCTTCAGGAATCATTAGAGGGGTTACTTCATGTCTGATTACAGTCGGAGATCAAAAGGCTGCTGCTAGATCTGCCGTGGGGATTACACCGTCGGGCTTTTTGTAGTTTTTCAAGATCTATTTATGGAGGCTTATCCGAGTTTATATACCCATTAATGTACCGATACTGAAACTGTGCCGCCGTTTAGTCTATCCCAGCATGCACTGGGCAAGAGGTGGTAGAAAGACATCCATTTAATTGTCTTGTGGTTAGTTTGTGCACCAGTCCTCAAAGCGGGCAGAGCGGGTTTGAATTTAACCTTTGGCTCCTTTGCCGCATATCATTCCCCTCTCTCTCTCTTTCCCTGATTTCTGATTCTATCCACGGTCCTGTCTCTTCAATAAAGGCACAAAAAGCCCATAAAAGACATATAAATAATACAGCTTAAGGACTGTAAACAAGGGGGACCAGATAGCCCGACTCTAACCTAAAATTCTTTTACAAAATCTGTCCTCCATCGCATCTAAAACTCGTCATGTCCTATATTGTCTGGGATTAAACAGGTGCAGGATTATTTCTGAGGCAGGTAATAATAATAATAATAATAATAATAATAATAATAATAATACATCTTATTTAAAGGTGCCCTTCAAAGCACTCTAGGTTATCTAAGGTCCCTACCCAAGACATTCTTTTATAAAAATTATTTTGCTCTGTGATTTTGGTAATTGTTCTTATTTTTGTTGTCTGTTGTTTGTTTACTCTCTGCCTGTTGCTTTAATTGTCTCTCTGCTTTTATTTTCTCTTGTAAAGCACTTTGTTACTTGTATAGAAAAGTGCTATACAAATAAAGTATTATCATTATTATTATTATTATTATTATTATTATTATTATTATTTCAAAGCAGAGATAAAAAACAACAAAGACATCGATAGAATTAACATTAAAAAGACAAATTTAGGAAATCATTGTGTAGAGGATTCATGAGAGGGAGGATCAGACTGAATATGCCAGTTTAAAAAGATGTGTTTTGAAATGTGATTTAAAAATGGAGAGAGAGTTGATGTTATGGATGTGTGGTGGGAGGGAGTTCGAGAAGCGGAGGCCAAGGCTCTGGACCCCATGGTGGACAGCAGGTGGGAGGTGCAGTAGGTAGGAAGAGGGAGAAGGAGACCTGAGAGTGCGGGTGGTAGGTAAAGGACTTCCTGTCATCACTAAAGTGCAGAGAACGAGTTATAGATTTCTGTTCCTGCACAGCTGACTCACTTTCCTTTGACTTCTGAACAAAGAGAAGAGGACGTCTTAAAGGTCCAAACTCGACCTTATCCTGGTTCATGTACACTGACTGTAGATAACACACTTGAGCTCAGATACAGATAGAGAACTGCACGCTGCAGGAAATCCAGACCAACCTTTCCTCTCCACTCAGAGTCAGTGAAACTCTGATAGGAGCTTTTTGTTCTTATCAGAGCCTCAGCGCCTGAGAGGTGCCGGCTGAATGAACCAGCGCTCCTTATCCTTCCCGCTCCTGATACTGAGAGGCGTGATAACAAGTGAAGGTTTTCTCAGAGCTGAGGCATCTTAAAGAACCCCTTCTTCTCTTGAACCAACCCAAGAATAATCATGAAACACCGTTAAGGACTCTCCAGAGCAGTGGGTGAGTCAGTTGATAAAATAGGGAGACCTGAATTTATCCCCCTGAACTACTTTGATTTAATTTTCTGATATTGATCTCAGAGTTATTTTTGAGCTTTTTATGCCTTTTTCTTTCTGCTGTTTTTGTTTTGTTCATATCACGTTGCCCTTTGATGACCCCTTTTTGGACGTTGTGATAGCATGTCGTTGCTTGTTAAATATAACTGCAGCTTTGATAACAGACATCCCTCTCATGTGAATATAACCAGAGCTTTGATAACATCAAGACAGCCGTCAGACCGCAGCAGGACGGATAGAGGGGTGGCTGCAAAGCTCTGGCTGAATATCAAACTGATCAGAAGTTTTCATGCATTAAAAATAAACAAAAGACCTGAAACAAGTGGGATCATCTTATATGCAGGGTCTAAACTTTTGATGCCAATATTCCCTCAAAACAATAAATCTGTATAGCAAGTTAACCACTAATCACTGAGGGAAGCTGCCCCCCCAATGATGAGAAAAGTCCATCCTCTCCGTCTTCTGCCTGCTCCACTTTTCAGAAAATGTGTGCTCAAACAGGTCGTTTGGCGATTTTCCCTTCATGACATCACAAAGGGCAGTAGCCCCTCCCCCAGGTGGGTGACACTCCCACAGCTAGGTGTTTGTTCTGCCCTCTGAGTCTGCCTTCTCACCGTAAACAATAGGACATGGAGCGAGAAAGCACCGAGTACAGCCAAGCCCTTCCAGAGAGGGGGCGTGGTCAGACACAGCTCATTTACATATTTAAAGGTACAGACACAGAAACAGCCTGTTCTGAGCAGGGCTGAAATAGAGGGGTTTTATAGACATGATCAAATACAGGATCAGAGTGGATTTAGAACAAGAAACTTCACACACATGTTTTGAGGAGCTCTGAGACTTATTTACACTGAAGAAGAAGAGGAGGATATGTGACCTTTAATGCTCGGGGATCTCATGGCACAGATCATTGATCAGTTATGTGTTCATATTTAAACTAAACATCTGAAGCTATATTTCTTAAAAACCTGAGGCCTTTCCTAGAAACACTGTTCATATGTGCATGTGTGAAAGTTATCAAGAAAAGCTAACAGCAGCCCATGTGTCCGTTCAGCCTCAGAGAATTAAGGCCAACCAGTTCTGTCGACCCAAAACATGAAAGAAAACACATTCCTCTGCAGGGATCACTGATTACTGTGTGTGTGTGTGTGTGTGTGTGTGTGTGTGTGTGCATGTGTATGTGTGTTTTTGACCAAGCACAATTCATCCATACATGCCCAAGTGTGTGCGCGTCAGTTCATGCTACTCACGTTCACACTCATTGGCGCTGTAGGTCGTGGCAGGTTTCCACGGTAACTGGTTGTTTCCGGGGCAACACTGGTCACAGGAAAGGCCGCAGGTGTTGTGCTGACAGTCGCATTGTAACCTGTGAACAACAAGAACAACCACGTGAGTAAAAAAAAAAAATAGAAGAAATAATTGTGTAACATGAGGCGACTAATTTGACCTCGCTGTCTCGGGTTTCACTTTTACACTTTTGCGAACACACGTGCCGACACACAAAGCTGAAGTATGCGGCGGTGTTTACCTATCCCGAGTCCATTGTGTGTTTTTGGTAAAACATCATTTGAACTTTCTAAAAAGTTCACATTCCTTTCGTAAACCCTGATTCTGTCAGTTCAAAGAAAAGACAGAAAGAAAAGAAAAGATCGCAGAGAAAAAGGGCAAAAGTGGAAATAGACCCCCTGACAATGAAGGAGTTAATCTCCCTCCTCTATCGACAGCGGCTGACTGCTTCACCCCTGCTTTTTAATCGGATTAGCCTGTAAACCTGCAGCCTGCAGAGTGTGGCCAAAACACAGCAGGCAGAGAGAAGAAAAACCTCCTTAATGCTATTCTCTGGTGTCTCTGAGTCCTCTTGACAAGTCAACGAGAGACAAACACAGAGGAGCCGAGACACAGGAGGGAAATGTGTGATCCAAAGGACGGAAACGAATCCAATGAAAAGCTATCCACTAATGTTATTTCAGCTGTTTTGATTTGATTCTAATCTGGGAATAACTTTTTTCTAATCAAATACATAACCCTGATTCAAGCTGTGGTTGAAGGAACAGGTACACAAGTGTTCATAAAGACACGTTGAGCTCAAATTCAGCCTGTTATCTCAACTTTTGCTGGTGTCTCACTTCTGCAGTCAAAAAAGAAACTCCTTAGTCTTCATGTAAGACATGAATAAGTGAAAATAATGACCAAAGAAGGGAATATTATGTTGAAGAGGCTGACAAGAACCAGACCCCGTCAAGCCCCAAACCAGAATGATTTTGGATTAGTCTGTAGATTTTTGGAGTCGTTATTTGAAGTGTTTGAATTTTTTAAAGGAGCAGTATGTAACTCTGACCCCTAGTGTTTGAAATGGGTACTGCAGTCCAAATTCAAAACATCGTAGAGAGCTGTCTCTCCCCCTCCTCTCTAGAGTGGATGCTCACTCAGGTCACCATGTGGTGGACTCTGTAGCTTCAGTGTTTATCCAGCTCTGCATGGGTCTGTAAACCTTTCTGTGTTCTAACCTCTCTCCATTTTTCAAAAGCATCTCCAATATTGATCCTAGTTTGAGCACGTTTCTGCTCGTGGAGCTTATTAGAAACATGCAGAGGTACAATCACTTCTATCTGAACCACTTCTCTTGCCCGCGTCCATCGCTGCAACACCTGTTGACCTGATAACTGCTCTCATATCTGGCAAACTGAGGGGCGTCCAAAACGGCCGTGTGGGGGGGTGCTTTAAAAGCGCCTACCTTCTCTGGTCCAAACAAATCCAGAGCATTCAGGAGCAGAATCTAAAGTTAGAAGGAGGACATACTGGCTGCTGCATTGTTGTCAGAGAAGCCAGCACTTCATGTTTCCTTAATGTCTGATCATATAGTAAATATTCCAACATTTTGAAGCTCTTCAGGCTCTTGAGGCTTTCCTGCAGAGTGAGCTGAGTTATGGCGCTCTGGTCTGAGCTGATAACATGTCTGTGTATTGTGTGACTACAGGCTGATTGTGTTTCCATCTTTCTCCTTCTTTACTATCAGATCCATTCAGTCACTCCATCGCCCTCACTTTCTCTCTCTCTCACAGTTTAATTCACATGCTCACTCATACATCCCATTGCTACAAACACACCCTCCTTGGCTCATTCTTTTCCTCCCTGGTGATCAGTTCTTTTCCAAGCGTTTTAGGAAATGACTTTCAATGGACGGTTTCCACCTAAATTCACTACTTCCTGGTTTTGATCGTTAGTCTTGGACCAGCAGCTTTCAGACCAAGCAGAGTGACCTTGGTGTTTACTCAAAGGGCTATAAAGCCTCACTTCTGTATTTATTTTACATAGTTATCTTTACGAGCACAGAAATGCAGGTATTTACATGGTTTCCTGTGTTATTTAGCGCAGTATGATGCACTGAACTGAACTCAGAACAGAGTAAATAACTTCTTTTGGATCTTAGTGATAACAACGGCGCAGCTATCGTTTCAACTATACTGTACAGGAAACTTTATTAAAAGTTGAACAATTTATTTAGCTTCAACTGCAAGCTCACAATTCCAATTGTCCTACTATTTAAGCTATTTCTCTATTACTTAAGCTAACTACTCTTAGCTAACTATTTCAACTGTTAGTGTACTATTCAAATTATTAATACATTACTAAAGCTAACTATTGTTCGCTAACTATTTCTACAGCTTCTTTAGAGTTAATCTGTTATCAATAACGTTTATTTTTCACTTTGAAACGTTTACTACAACCTGATATCTGAAACTATAGCTTACCTGTTACAGCTTATATTCAATACTGTTTGCAAATCATTTTAACATTTTGCTCATTGCTCATTGCTACATGTTCAAGTGTTTGTGCCTACTTGTTCTTTAGTTTTCAACCATTCTTAGATGTTACATAGTTCAGGTGTTAGAGCTGACTATAGCCATACATTGAGCGATGCCACAGTCTTCCTCTGCAGCCCCTGGCAGAAGTACTTTAAGTTCAAGTGCCTGTAGTTTTGAGTGACGATTTTTTTCCACGTGTATTCAACCAAACAATAGTTGCATGACTCAATGGAAATATTTGAGCATGTTGAATGTTATGAATAATTACATACCACACAAGGTTACATCCCTGCTCCTTTTCTGACTGTTTAAAATCTGAATCCCAACTATAACTGTTTAAAACTTCCAGTTACCAATATTTCAAACAGTTGAAGGAGGATTTATGTCTAGTCTACGTGGTTGCTTTTTCCATTAAGCTAATCATTCTTTTATGTGCGAAATATCCAGATGAGTCACAAGGTAAACACTGTCTGTCTCCTGAAGCTCATTTCATCTTTGGTAATTCCTAACAGCTGTTTCTAAAGCTGAGGTGTTGATCCTCCTGATGTGGCTGATGCATGCCCCAAGAAACATTTGTCTGCTTTTCCAGCTCACTTTAACTCTCAGTATGTCTCTTACGTCTTCTATTATTTGCAGGATTTTGAGAATAACCGTTTCATCAGCTAACGTGGAAAGTATGGCAGCAGTGTGATCAATCTGCACCGTGTTAAGGAAGGCTTTAGGTAATGACTCTCTCAGATATGTAACCTTAACTGTGTCGCAATAACTGGTCTGTAATCCAAAGCAGATCAGTCAAAGCCAAGCGGCCACCTCCAGTCCTAAAAAATGAAGCTAATGAGGAAGTGTAACTCCTGCAGTTTGACGAGTGTCCACTAGAGGCTGGCTCCAGGAACACCACAAGTCACATACACATGACTGGTGAAAAAGCAGTTTTTAAAGCAGAAATTAACATGTTTACAGCCTGGTACAAAAAACCAGCTGTACACACACTGTACGGGGTGAATTTAAAAAAAACAGCTCAATTTTGATTTGATGAATGATACATGATATCCTTAGATAGGCACATAGCTGTCTTGATTGACAGGTGGGTGTGATTTAACGGTTCATCAAGAGGCTTAAAACCCGCCTCAGCTCCAGCTCTCAGCCTGTTGTTAGGTTGACTGAAAGTTAGGCTGAGACAGGATTTCCAACATGGAGACCGCCATCGATGAGCCTCAGGAGCCCCCTGCAGGAACAGATGGCTGACGTCACTCAGACTTCTTCCATTAATATTTACAGTCTGTGTTCAAGTGCTTTGAGTGGTCAAACAAGCTCAAGTCCATTTACCATTAATAAAAACAAATTTCTGGTCCAATAAATAGAGAAATATGAGTATTATAGCTCTGCATGAGCTGCCTCCCTCTACACTCTCCATCACTGCTGGAAACCACTCAAACAGAACTTATGTCCTGTACTCACCCCGTACAAAACTCTAAGAAAAACAACTAATCTTCCTCAGCAGTTCCTTCCTCTTTATGCTTTGTTATTATCCTAACACTTTACCGACTCCCAACGGAGAAGCTTATTTTCTTTTCAAACCTGCACACACACACACACACACACACACACACACACACACGACACACACAGGTTCAGGAACAATTACACTTGGATACGCACGCACACACAGGCCGACTGCGCTGATGATTAACCCAGATGTAGCCTCACCTCCCTGAGCTCTGATCATGAGCTCGGAGGTGATGCAGAAAAGTGAAACCAAATGGTGCAGAACAGACGTGCAGCTGGCCTCAATATGATCCTACATGAAGTCTGCACGGACGTGTGCACGTGCCTAATGAGGTTAGAAGTGTGCTCAAACATTTTAGCTTAATTATTCTCCTCTGGCTTGTTAAATTTTAAAAAAGCCACAAAAAACTGTTCTTTAGGCCCTCAGCAGAGCCTAAAGGTGCAGGTGTTTTTATTGTGACTCCTACACACATTTACTGTCAATAGAATACACTGTACATGTCCTTACAGGCCTAAAGAGTAAAGGCAGCTTCAGTGGATTATAATGCAACCTAAATATTTCTCAGGAGATGAGTATCATTCTGCTTCATCACAATAATCTCCTTTAATCCTCACTAATTCTTTATGAAAGGAGTGAAGACAGGACTCCAGGTATTGTGCTTTTTCAGGAGGCTGTGTTTCCTGGACTGTCTCTTACTCACCTCCTTCATACTGTCACTTAAACTTTTATACATGTTCATGGCAGTATATAAACAGTGCCTCCAGTGTTAACATACATTCACCTCACTGTTCTTTAAGAAAGCTAGAGCCATTTGACAGACATTTTGGTGCGTTTTGGAGATTATTGTGTTTTTGAAAAACATCTACTTGCCATTTTTAAGTTCCCATGGAATGTAAAAAACACTTTCTCTGTTTTAATTTAGCAAATGGCTGCAGGGTGGTGCAGTGGTAAACGCTGCTGCCTCCTCTTTGTGGAGTCTGCATGTTCTCCCCCGTGCATGTGTGGGTTCCCTCCGGGTACTCCGTCTTCTTCCCACAGTCCAAAGTCATGATCGTTAGGTTAACTGGTGACTCTAAATTGCCAGTATGTGTGAATGTGAGTGTTGCTAGTTGTCTGTCTCTATATGACAGCCTTGTGATTGGCTGATGACCAATCCAGGGTGTAACCCCGCCTGTCGCCCAATGACAGCTGGGATCGGCTCCAGTGACCCCAAACAGGAAAAATAGGTATATATGATGGATTGATGATTATAAATATATTTCAATGCAGCATTATCTGATTGTATTTTCTCTTCCTGTAAAATGTTTCAATGTCTGATGACTCATTCTGCACTCAGGGGCCTTTATTAATATTTAGACCAATTAAAAAGCTTTTTTGAAGCTAACGATCCAATCAATTTCATCCCAACGTCATGTTGTGAAGCCTCCCGCTTAAAATGTAAGCTTGCACCTCTGGGTGAGAAGGTCTCATGCATACTGTGAACGTGTGAGGACATGTGTGCATGCAGGAAGATATGTGAGAGTATACACACAGGTCGTCTTACAGTTAGATATTACAAACAGCCATCACACACTCAGCCCTCCACATCTGTCTGCTCCAAGTTCAGCCTCACACACACACTGACACACACACACACACACACACACACACACACACACACACACACACACACACACACACACACACACACACACACAGAGGACACTTCATTTCCACAGCTTTACTTTAAACACACACCTGTCAGAGTGTGTGAGGCTGCACTCTGGTTACTGTCCATGTGATACAGATATGACTGTAGGAGAGTGATCGTCTGTCTGACTGTAACTGGAGATCTCAGCAGAGTCTTTTTTTCCCTCCGTCAGGGACTCAACTCTGCAGAATTTACACACCGAGCCAAGAAACAATGATAGAATATGTTCTGCTGTCTGTTGTCACTGATCCGATACTTCAGTGATTCAACCTTCACCCGGGTTGGGTTCACTTTTTTTAAGCTGCTGTTTTTATTGATCTGTATCTTTTACAGTCACTTGTATCTGACTCAGAGGCCACAGACCAAACAGGAAACTTGGAAAACAAGAAACAGGAAAGAAAACAAAAGCGCTGGCTGTGCGCTCAGAGGAGCTAGCATGAAGCGTTTGTGCGCTGAGAAGAAAAGGGCTGCACGTCCACCCTGTTTCTATGACAACAGTCTGTTGACAACGGCCACTGTATGACCGACACTGCTCCATTACTTTTTACTGCATGTTTTATATTTGAGATTGTTTATTACCCGATAAGACACGGAGCAAACCGGAGTCAGATATGACTCATAGATGGTTCTATTTTAATTCAAAATGTTGTACTTTGTACTTTGTCTCTCTTTGTATTTCCGTCTGTAACTTTGTGTTTTTGCTGCTGCCTGTCTTGGTCAGGTCTCCCTTGAAAAAGAGGTTTTTAATCTCAATGGGACCAACCTGGTTAAATAAAGGTTAAATAAATAAGAAAAATAAAAAAAATCACGATCTGTAGGTGACAAAAATACGGGGAATATCGCACATTTGGAAAAGAGCGCCCTTTCTGAAAAAGTTGAAGGATTTTGAACTTGAGGGCTCAGAGTGGCCGCACAAAAAAAAGCGGTGTTTTAATCTGAATCCTAGGTAATCTAGTGTTTCTCATTACAAAATGAAAAGAAATCTGAGACAAATAAGGCAAAACGTCTTTATAAAAACAGCGATATCGCTTTTTAAACAGTCTTACAGTCAATGAGGAGCTTCCAGCTAAATAACCGCTGATTAAACGCTGAGCCGCCTGTCCCTCTGTATCCACAGTCAGTCAAATCACAGCTTAAATATGTTCCTCAGGACGTCAGGGTCTCTGTGTAAACACCACCCAGGGGTCTTATATTCACCTCCACTGTACCTCAAACTAACTGACAGGCCCACCTCCCCTCCAGTGTCCCCCCCCCCCTTAAATCCCTTCCTTTCCTCCCAAATCCCCAAATCACTCATGTGCAACAACATGGAAAGAGCTACATCACCGGCTTTAGACGCTCTCCAGATACCTGCAACAAGTCTGCGCAAGTGTGTGTGTGTGTTAATGCATGTGTGAGGAGAGAGATACGGGTGATGTATTAACAGGAGTGTGTGTGTGTGTGTGTGTGTGTGTGTGTGTGTGTGTGTGTGTGTGTGTGTGTGTGTGTCTGCAGAGAGAGAACAGGGAGGATGTTCCATTTTTAGTGTCTCTTAGACTGTGTGTATGATGGATTTGACAGTAAAGACGGCTTATTGTAAAATCCACAGCCTGCAGGTACACACACACACACACACACACACACACACACACACACACACACACATGTACATCGCAAAACAAACACACAGACATTCAAACTTGTTATTAAATTAATCACACACTGCTTACTTCCACTTCTCATGAAATCCCCCGTCTTATTTGGAAATTCACACCCACTCACACACACATGAGCGCACACACACACACAGAAAGTCTACTGTAAATTGAAGTGCGTTAAAACAAGCTCCATCTTGTTATTCTACTTCGATGATAACATTTGAAAGAAAGGGGACAGGAAGTGTTTTTGTGTTTGGAGGTTGTAATCAGAGAACACGTCTCCAGATGTTTCTTTCCATTGAAATTTAGGGAAAAAAACATCATTATGGTTGTTTTTTTAAACTTCACATTGTCATCATTTGTTGCTTACAGAATGCTCAGATTTGATCCTGCACCTTCTCTCCACCTGTCTTCAATGTTCAACTCTCTCATGCAATAAAACAAGAATAAAAACACAAACTGTAACTGCTTCATTCCACCTGATACGTGTACCGTTAAATGTATCTAATGTGACAGAATATGTAGATTTGTTGAACGAGTATATCTATTATAGAATTTACAATTTGATGTGGTTTTTGAAACTATACCGAACAAGTCATCCAACCTGTTGTCAAGACTCTTCCCCCCATCCTGGAATATTTGTTGTTTTTTTGTCTTCGCTTTTTATTTATTTATATTTTTTAGGTTTTTACTTTCTTATGTTATGGCATTCACACTTGCAGAAAACTGATATTTCCTGGAGGAGCTGCATGTGTGAACGCAGACAGTAGAATTTTGTGATGCTGTTTCAAACCTTGTCAATCAATGACATACATCCAGACGTCTTATAATGCATTATTTCTCACATGTACAAGAGGAAAAGTTTAAGTAAAACAAACTATTTAAAGACTAAAAACTGCATTAAATTGGATTAATATGCATTGAAAGTCATTGGTGAACAAATGTGTATCTCCGTTGACAGAGGACACACTTCAATTAATTTCCAACGTCAGGTTGGTATTTAACCTTCGTTTTGATCTGTTGTTTTATCTCGAGATTTGACACTAATGGCTTGATTTTGGCTTTGGTATAAACATCGCAGACTTGTCCCTGCAGATCTGAAACTGAGTCTCTGATAAATCTCTGCTAGATAAACCTTCTTATTTATTTGTACAACGTTGCAGAGTGGTGCAAGCTTCTGTGCGATCCCATTATATGTCCTCATTCAATCTGAGTCTCCCTCTCTGTTTTCTCGTGCGTTGTCACAGATCTCGTATTTGATTTGAGTTACAGGTGATGCAGGAACGCCGACAGAGAGCTCTGGCACAGAAAGTAACCACAGCCGGGGATGATTGAAACCTGCGAGCTTCAGATCAGAGCCATCGCTCGAGGATATGAAATTGTGTAAGGTGCTGTTTTGCAGCATTGAGTTCGTGTGTGTGTGTGTGTGTGTGTGTGTGTGTGTGTGTGTGTGTGTGTGTGTGTGTGTGAAGGGCAGGTAGACATGTCTGACTCGACATGATAACATCAATAAATTTTTTAACTCCGCGTCTAACTGAGAATTTCCTCTCATCTGCAATCTGAGGATGCAAACCCGGTCAAAACAACGGTGGTTTGCCACGAGTCTGGGAGCCATGACGGTGCGTCTCATTCCACCTTAATGTGTGTGTGTGTGTGTGTGTGTGTGTGTGTGTGAGATACTCAATGTTCCTTTGAAGGATTCTAAATAAAATCTTACTTGTAGGGGTCGTTGGGGTCCTCTGCGTTGCAGGCCTCAGCGTGTCCATTACACACACAGCGCCCTCCAATACTGATGTCTTTGATACTGTAGTAATACTGTAAATCAAAACAACACACATTACCATCATTAACATCAGATTTTACTTTATTGTCCCTAAGATGGATTTGTTTAGCAGCCAGGTAGACCCATAAAAGGCACACAGACTGGAGTACAGACGGAGATAAGAGCAGATAAATACAGGAAAACATGGAGAGTGTAAAACGATCCTGTCAGTGTTTTTTTTTTTTTTTTGGTGAAATATAACAAAGATGGGGTTAAAGTGTAAGAGGTCTCACTCTGCGGGTGACAGTGGGGTCACGCAGCGCTTTGCCCATCAGGTGTCCCAGCAGCGTGTTGGTTCTCAGGAAACTGAGTTTGATGTTGGTGGCCTTGGTGAAGTCTCTGAGGACCGGCGAGTAGGAGAAGTTCAGCGCTCCGGGGCGGCCGTTCACCAAGGACACGACGATCTGTTGGACAAAGGCACAAAAAGCCCAAAAAAGAAACCTTTAAAACGGAAAAACAAGTGTCCACACACAATATCCCAGAGTTCAGCACCAAGAAATCCAGTCTTGAAAAGAAAAAATTAAACCTGCAGATCTGGGAGTAAAGTGTGTGTGACATACGGTGGACGTTAAAGTGAAATATGTTTTGCAGACACACACACACACACACACACACCTCTCCGTTCTCCAGCGGGACGATTCGAGAGTACTCTGTGGTGCAGATGACGTCGTCGTCATTGTTGATCCTCTCGATGGTCTTCTGTCCAAAACGCTCGATGCAGTCTCTCTTGGAGGCTACACACACACACACACACACACACACACACACACACACACACACACACACACACACACACACACACACACACACACACACACACACACACACACACACACACACACACACACACACACACACACACACACAGGCATCAAAGAAAACACAACACAAACTGTTTAAATGTGTGAACATCTTCTCCTTCTTGTGGTATCTTAATGTTGGGTGTCAGTGATAATTAGAGGAGGGTCTTTGCTCTGTGTTTAAACTAAATAACAGTCTTCAAAAAATTACTGGAATGCAAAACCAGAAGCTTCTCTAAACTCATCTCACTGAAAATACATACATTATGAGACTCATCATTGTGGTTTTATTCTCTTTTTCTAAATGTCAAGAAGACAAGGACTCACCGCCTCCTCCTGACACTCCGCTCAGACCATAACAGCATGATTTTGAAAATAGCTTTCCGTCAGTGCTTCGTCTACACAACTGATACAGGTGACATATTTTCTTTGTTCCTTTTTCAGAGTGCCTGAGTTATTAATGTCTGTTTTCAAACCAAAATCTAATCTGGATCTGGAGGAAATCACACACCCTGCCTTTAAGTTTTTTTCTTGTTGTCATTTCCTGTTTAATTTTGTTACATACCCTCGTCTCTGTCTTCCACATCCTGCTCCTCATGTTTCCCGCCTTGTCTGCTTTAATGTAATTCTGTCTGACAAAATTCTTTATACACAAAAATAGATTTTTAAAGTCATCCCCCAATTTTGTCTGTTTTTTTTAATGAATTTAAATTCTACCTCAAGTCCTTAACATTTGTTAAAGGAAAAATTGCACAAACAGTTTATGATATTTTGAAGAAACTTTCCCAATTAATAAAAAAACTGAAAACTGATATGCCCTTGTATATTTGATTCATTCTTATTTGATTCATTTATTCTTATATTCAGTCCAGACCTCATTAACTGCACTTTAAGACATTGTCATTTCACATCTATACGTTAAAATGATGTACTGTTAATTATTGACATGGCAGCTGGTTCCCTTGGCAATTCTGTACAGAATGTAACCATATTTTGTATTTGTTTTTTACTTTCATACATTTGCAAGAAATGTTTAATAAAAAATAAAAAATAATAATAAAAAATAGAAAATAAAACATTTATAAAATAAAATAAAATAAAATAAACCTGCTTTTTGTACTCTACCCTGTGGAGACTTTGTTTTGAACGAGTGTGTCTTTGTGTCACCTTTTTTGAAAGCACTAAACAAACCACTTTATGCAATTTTGAGAACAAGCCATAAGTGAGTTTAAAAAAGTTGATTTATCGACTTTCTTGGGTCAGAGCTGTCAGGAGATTTAATGTCTCTTCCATTCTTCACACCTCGAGCAGCGTTTAATAAAGCTGATAATTAACAGCAGCTCATTATGTGGGATTCACAGATTCAAACCCTCTCTGCTCCTCCGGTGAACGTCAAGCTACGACCTGTTGGCAGACATGCCTGGAATTCCCCTGCAGCCCACCTGGACTGACAGTTGCCTCAGCCAATCAGCTGGCAGCTTTATGATGTAATGATCTCCCCCCCCCCCCCTCGGATCTGATCAACAAAACCAACCAGCCAATCAGCTGCCGTCTCGCTCTGAGATTAGAGGAAAGTCAATCTGTGTGTGTGTGTTTCTACTCACAGGCGAAGAACTGCCAGGGCTTGTAGGTCTGCCCGAAGTCCACCGATCTCTCCAGAACCCAAAGGTCAGGACGGGGAGAGTTTGCAAACTTGATCAAGACGTAGGCCACGTGGAAGAGCTGCAGAGACATCGGGAAGGAAAATAAATTATTATTTTATTATTATTTAAACATTTCTCACCAACTTTTAGGTTGTTACTTGACATTTCTTTTTTATCATTTTTTATTGTCATCATGTCTTAACATACAGTACACATATTTTATATTCAACATAAGGGTGACAATATTTTACATGTTTATAAGTAATGTGGTGTCAAAAAGGTCGTGTCCCCCCAGTGATGTGGAAATACTCAAAATAACACTTACAATACAGAAACATGTTTTACAGTTTGAGTAAAAATCATCCTGCCAGCTTCTAATAAAACTTGTAAACTGTTGCAGCCTCCGTCGTCAGAGAGACGTCACATCATAACCAAATACAACCTGTTTGATCTGTTTCCTCATGTCAGACGTTCAGTTACGAGGTTTTATGATAAAACTGATTCCTGTCAGTAACGAGCACCAGATGCTTCTCTAGTTTCAGACTCCGTCTCTCTCTCTCTTGTGTCATCCCTCGTTCATTTCCTGACCGGCTATGAAGCTGCTCAGACGTGATGACAAACTGCTCTCATGGGCACACACACACACACACACACACACACACACACACACACACACACACACACACACACACACACACACACACACACACACACACACACACACAGGGACGACCTGTGATCGTCCATCAGCAGCTTCCTCCTCCTGACAGGCAGCTCTGACAGGTGATGACAACAAACAAATGACACACAAAGAGACGCTGCTCCGTCACTGTGGAATGCTTTTGGTTAACGTTCAAGGTGGATGAATGAGAGAGAGGGAGAGGGGCTGAAGGATGGAGGGATGGAGGGAAAGCAGAAGGGTGCATGTGTCATCTTTTTTTTTTTTTTCTCTGTTGACACAAGAGACTCAAGTTCATCCATCCTTCTCCGTCTGTCCAGCTGTCATAACCTTAACCTTAATAAATGAGGAACGACAGCTGGAGTAAAAAAAACAAAAAATGAAAATGTGCATTCTGAGGTTTCTTCCCTGAGAGGCAAAAACAGATTTAGGATATTATGCAGGTAAAGAAAGTCGGTTCTGACTTCAAACACAAGACAAAGTCAGGGTTGATGAAAACAGAAATGTGTGTGTGTGTGTGTGTGTGTGTGTGTGTGTGTGTGTGTGTGTGTGTGTGTGTGTGTGTGTGTGTGTGTGTGTGTGTGTGTGTACCGGGGGATCTAAAGGACAGGAAACAGAAAAGTCCCTCAGGGGGGGCCGAAGATATTGAAAAGAAGAAAAACCTAGAAGCGTTCCTCTGATCTGATTCTGAGGGTTAAAGTTTGACCCGCTCAGAGAGAAACCTTAAGTTCAGAGAAGATCCTTCAAAGAAAAAAAAAAAAAGGAGGTTTGTAAGTGAAAACACAAGACTGAACGTGCTCTGAACTTCTCCTCCGAGTCAGGAGTGGACAACTCTGGCGTTCAGCAAGAACCTCAGAGAGCATGGACGAGACGGGATCAGATATTTGGAATATCAATCTCAACGTTTTTGGACTTTGTGATGGCAGGAAGTGAGAAGAAAATTAATTCAAGGGGCGCGCTGGTGGCCCAATGGTTAGGGCGCGCGTCCCATGTATTGAGACTCTCGTCTCAAGCGGTAGGCCTGGATTCACTTCCACCCGTGGTCCCTTTCCACATGTCATTCCCCGCTCTCTCTCTCTGGTTTCAGACTCTATCCACTGTCCTCTCTCTCTCTCTGGTTTCTGACTCTATCCACTGTCCTCTCTCTCTCTGGTTTCTGACTCTATCCACTGTCCTCTCTCTCCCTGGTTTCAGACTCTATCCACTGTCCTCTCTCTCTCTGGTTTCAGACTCTATCCACTGTCCTCTCTCTCTCTGGTTTCTGACTCTATCCACTGTCCTCTCTCTCTCTGGTTTCAGACTCTATCCACTGTCCTCTCTCTCTCTCTCTGGTTTCTGACTCTATCCACTGTCCTCTCTCTCTCTCTGGTTTCTGACTCTATCCACTGTCCTCTCTCTCTCTCTGGTTTCTGACTCTATCCACTGTCCTCTCTCTCTCTCTGGTTTCAGACTCTATCCACTGTCCTCTCTCTCTCTCTGGTTTCTGACTCTATCCACTGTCCTCTCTCTCTGGTTTCTGACTCTATCCACTGTCCTCTCTCTCTCTGGTTTCTGACTCTATCCACTGTCCTCTCTCTCTCTCTGGTTTCTGACTCTATCCACTGTCCTCTCTCTCTGGTTTCTGACTCTATCCACTGTCCTCTCTCTCTCTGGTTTCTGACTCTATCCACTGTCCTCTCTCTCTCTGGTTTCTGACTCTATCCACTGTCCTCTCTCTCTCCCTGGTTTCTGACTCTATCCACTGTCCTCTCTCTCTCTCTGGTTTCTGACTCTATCCACTGTCCTCTCTCTCTCTGGTTTCAGACTCTATCCACTGTCCTCTCTCTCTCTGGTTTCTGACTCTATCCACTGTCCTCTCTCTCTCTCCCTGGTTTCTGACTCTATCCACTGTCCTCTCTCTCTCTCTCTGGTTTCTGACTCTATCCACTGTCCTCTTTCTGCATTAAAGGCACAAAAAGCCCAAAATAAATCTTAAAAAATCCCCTCTGTGCTCCCTCTAAAGCCACGCCCCCTCACTTACATGCTAGGCGCTGTTGCTCCAGAAGCCACGCCCCCTCAGCCCCATTCAGCATTAAGTAAACTCACAGTATAAACTCGGTAGAGAGCGAGCAGGGAGACATGGAGGCGTGTGATTGGTTCATCAGATTGGTACCTCGTGGCAGACATTAGTTAAAGTTTTTACAGACTTACAAACTGATACAGATGATGGATTTTCTTTGTTCCTTTTTCAGAGAACATGAGTTATTAATGTCTGTCAGGACCTAAAGACAATTTACACCAAAAGTGTTTCTGGAGGAAATTACAAACCTTGACTTTAATAAATGCTTTGTTATGATTGGTCATGTACAGTGGAATTTTTAAAGCTCTGACTGATGACATCATGCGTCTCAAACGATAATTAGAGTTTCTCTTTAACTCTCTCAGTCAGTCGTCTTGCCCTTTACACACACACACACACACACACACACACACACACACACACACACACACACACACACACACACACACACACACACACACACACACACACACACACACACACACACACACACACACACACACACACACACACACACCTCTGCAGGATTTATGGATTAGTGGCGGCTTCCCAGGTCAGCCTCCCTGAGCGGCCTGTCCACCCATCAATCAGACGACTGCTACCATGACAACCAGCAGCCAGTAACAGGTCAAACTGAGGGGAGATAATAAACTGATGTGAGAAATTAAAAAGCTACTGAAATTAATTTGAAGATATTTTAAAATTAAAAGGAACAAAATCGAAAATTAAAGTCAGAGTCTGTTTGAGTCAAGTAGTAAAAAGAAATGTTTTCAAATATTTACATCGAGAGATAAAGTTTGAACGTATGGAGTGTGTGACCGAGTGCGTACTGATGTGTGTATACGTCTGAGGAATGCAGGTGTGTGTGTGTGTGTGTGTGTGTGTGTGTGTGTGTGTCTGGCCCCTGGCTGGTTTAATAATTGTACACATTCCTTGGTGGCACCACATTCCCGGTGCCTCAGGTAACCATGGAGATAAGACGGAGGCACACAACAAAAGGACAGAGGGAAGGATGGAGGGAAGGAGGGAGGGATTAAGGAGGGAGGAAAGAAGGAGGGAGGGAGATAGGGAGAGAGAGAGAGAGAGAGAGAGTGAAGGGATCATTTCAAGAAGTCACCAGTGAAGCAGGATCATTTTATTTCTTTATCAAAGGAAGAATGTCCATTTAAATAAAACTCTCTTAAACAACGAGCAGATCAAACTAACTTTGTAACTGATCAATCATTGATACGTCTGTTTCATATAAATATCAAGATAATTCATTTTTTTCTGTTTTCTGAATGTTCCTTTGAGACATTAAGTGATTACTAAATCATCTCTGAACGCTGAAAAAAGAAATGAAGATGTAATCGCTGGAATCAGAATCTGGACCAGCGTCAAAATCTAATCAACTGTTTCACGGTTCAAAAGCGAGCTGGTCTCTGTGGGCGATCGCTATCCTTTAAATTAAAAACAGAAAGTTATTTTTAATCAGATCAGAGACATAAATCCAATAAAGGTAAATAAACAGAAAGTCCACAGATGTTCCTGAGGGAAGAGACGAAGGACTGACTGAAGAACGGAGCTGCAGGACAGAGAGGGAGAAACACACAGAGCACCTAGAGCTGGAAGTATAGAGTTCATACTGTGTGTGTGTGTGTGTGTGTGTGTGTGTGTGTGTGTGTGTGTGTGTGTGTGTGTGTGTGTGTGTGCTTGTGTGGACATATTCATGACAACACAGACGATTAAAAGAAGAGAACTTGAGACAGCGGATTAATTTTCTCGACAGAAAACCACAGCAGAGACATGTAACACCACCATCAACACGTGTGTGTGTGTGTGTGTGTGTGTGTGTGTGTGTGTGTCCAAATCTCCTAACGGAAAAACAAGGCAGATTATTCTGGCGTCTTTAGGGCGTCAAAACAGAAAGAGAAAAGGCGAGAGAGGCAGAAAAGATCCTCGCCCTCTGCAGAATGCTTTTCCCACCAAAAAAAGTAACTAACTAATCTCAGCCGTCATCACGTCTTTGTACGATCATATTGATTCTGTGACGGCGTGATGATGGTGTCTCTGTCTGTGAACAGCACAGCAGGAGCTCCACATACACACAGAGTGAGACATGCACACACACACACACACACACACACACACACAGTGTAGAGTGTGTGTGTGTGTGGGGGGGGGGGCAGCTGCATCATGTCAGAACGGACAGATTGTGTGAGTCGAATGTTAAAAAGTTTAAAACGCTGTCCTGAGATTCCCCGACAGCTTTAATCTCTGACTGTCGGATAACGAGAGGAGTCGCAGGAAGCGGTCTAATCTGTCTCACACAGCGGTGCCAGGCTGAGGAGCAGCTGTCCCCCCCCCCCCACACACCTCCTCCTCACTGATAGAAGAAGAAGTCAAAAAAGTTGATTCCCCAGAGACGACAACTGCTCCGTGCATTCATTTGTGTGTGTGTGTGTCGAGCTTGGACTTCTTCCAGAGAGCGAGGGGGTCATTCCTCGAATTCCAAGTCAATCTCAGCGTCTTCCCCTCCTCTCCTAATCCTCCCTGAACATGTACGCATCCATACCTCACTTTTTTGTTTTCCATTACTCTTCTCCCCCTTCCTACTGTTTCTTTCTCTCACTGTCACGTCCATGAACGGCCTCATGAAACTTTTCCTGTGATGCCGACGACGTCCTCACAGATGTGATGATAAATCAGTTACATGCTAATGTGACGCTGTAGCTCTTCATCTGGCGGCCTGGGGATGACATCAGACTGGCCAATTAAAAAATAATAATAATTATAAACGGGGGGGGGGGCTTCACGTTTCCAGACTGCAAACAGAGACACTACTGTGGTCACATCTTCGTAAATGTAAGGAGTACTTTTCTCCAGAGGAGGAAATGAACATCTGTTGGTACGTCGAGGTCGTCTACACCGAGCTACTCGCTCTGCAGGGGATCGGGAATGTCCGTCTACTATAAAAAAAAAAATTCCACGACAGGATTCCCGACGAGGAATCCCGATGGAGAGACTTTCAGCACAGTCTCATGTTTCTCCAGCCGTCTCTTTAAAATGTGTCTCGTTGAATTATAAGTGCTGAAAGTGATACTGCGTCTATCAAAGCAGAGGGTTCGGACTTCTGCAGAACACGCTGATTTATACTCTAAAGAGAGTTCAAAGACTGGGGGGGGGGGGGGGGGGGGTCCTGCAGCCAAACTAAAGAGCACAAAGTGATGAATGGTGTAAATGAGTTTAGAAGGATTTAAACACTTGTTGAGTACATTACCTCAAATATTTCCAACAGTTATCAAAGAGAAATCCTTCATTTTGTAGTTGTAACATAATGTCTTTCCTCGCTGCTGCCTTGACGTAGCCACCACGGCATAGACGACATGTTTATCGTTGCCATGGAAACACCGGATGTGCATAAGTAAGTGTGAGCTGTTACTGAAAGCTTGCCGTCCTGTTGCTGTTTGTGTTGCTGTGATAAAAACCGTCATGAAAATTATACTCGGATGCATCATAAACATATTCTCTTCCTCAGGTCGGCTTCACCCGGGTCGTCATGACGACGGTCAATGCAGAGATTGTTTTCATCTGAGGTGGGGGGGGGGAGGAGTAGCGGAGAGAATCACTCCCATGATTCCCTGCCATTGTTTTGATTGAGAGCCCCCTGGTGGTGGAATTTACATACTGTGCAAAACTGTGCGTTTTGATTTTATGAACAACACGTGATATCCAGAGTTAGGCATGTAGCTGACATGATTGACAGGTGGGCACGGTGTAACGGTTTGTCAGGAGGTTTAAAACCCGCCTCAGCTCCAGCTCTCAGCCTGTCGTTAGGTTGACTGAAAGTTAGACTGAGACAGGATTTCCAACATGGTGGCTGCTGCCGATGAGCCTCCAGCGCCCCCTGCAGGAACAGATGAGTGACGTCACTCAGGCTTCATACATTAATATTTACAGTCTGTGGATGCAGCCCACCGTGATGCATCCTGATATCAAATGGAATCGAATAATTGGCAGGATAATGTGAATCTGAGTGGTGGGACCGGTGAAGATGCACAGCCTTCATATCTGTGTTTGTCATCTTTAACTAATGACCTACAGTGCTGAATGAGAAAGGCCTGACAGGGCGAGAGATAATCCGGGTCTAAAGGTGGATTTAGTCCGCCCCAGGCCGAGGGTGGAGATATCTCACATTTAAAGCTGCATAAGGTCACCTTTAGCTCAGGGCTAGCTGACCTGTAATCCTCCTACCTGAGACTGCTGAGACTTTAGAGAAGAGTGAAATAAACTTTTCAGCTAATTGCCACGGCGATCTGAAAACAGAGAGGAGAGAGAGAGAAGGAGCGACATCAACCTGCACATTAAAGGAAACCTAATAACAGGCTGCATGTTCAACCTCCATATCCAAAACCACACAGCTGGCATCTCACTGCCCAGAGGCTACAGATGTTCAGACAACCTGCAGCAGCTTCACACCTTTAACATCCATACATCCAAACACACACCACCGGCCCCGACACGCTCAGCCGGTGATCTCAGAGGTTTTTTACAAACAGCCCAGAAATGTAAAGATTACTGACTGTCTGTCTTTCCCGCTCCATCTTCACGCTGGTGCACAGAGTTAAAGAGTTCTGCATGTATGCGCTCTCTTGACAAGTCGGGGCAGGAAGGAAGTAAGTAAGCCGGGTTAAAGCTGCGTTCCAGGGGTGACACAAAGTCGGAAATACTGACTTACTCCTGGAGAAACGGAGGGATACCACCCTGATTTGTTTGAAATGTGTCTGGTTGGCACACGAGGAATCATGTTTTTTACACAGTTGATGACAGGAAATGTGATGACAGGAAATGTTCCGACTCCAGACTCTTTGACTCTATGAGACCCTTGAAGGATCAGAGCACCACAGAGGAGAAACAAAAAAAAACGAAAGGTGACGGTGAGAAGGCGAAGAGGCCGCGAGCCGAGAGAGGAAGACGATGAGAGGAGCTGCCGAGATAGTGAGGAAATAAGAGCAGACGTGAAGAAGATAGAAGGAGAAGGAAAGATAAAACGCCGTCATGGAAACACTGACTGAGGCTTCATCTCAGATAATCCTTATCTGAAGGGATGGAAGAAAGAGGGGGAGGGAGGGAGAAGTAGAGAGAAGGGAGGTGAGAGCTCTCTGAGACGTTTAGTTTGAATGACTTTTTTCCTGTCCATTTTTTCAGATTTAGATTTTGAGAGTTAATTCTGCTTTAATTAACGCAAACATTAATCGGGGCCATTTTGTTCCTTTAGGTGCCCCCTAAGGTAAGCCACAGCAGTGTCTCCCTCTAGTCACAGTGAGGGAAAAGAACGACCCACGCTGCACTTTTGAAGGGCTGAGGGGACAAGTCAAACCTTCAATCTACTGAGGCTCTTATATTTCAAAATAAAAGCAAGTTTGTAATCCAAACAGGATGTTCTCAGGCACTCTGAGATCAAGACAGTACAAAAATAAAAGCAGAACAAAACAAGTGGACACATCGGACTGCAGGAGCTGGGGATCGAACCCCCGACGTAAAGTTATGAACACTTTCTTTTCATGCAATGAGGCAATCATTTTTTGTACTGTATGGAGGAAAAGCAGCCTGACATTTATTTGTCAGTCTCAACAAACAATTTGTTGTATGCATGTTTGCCCAAGTTCTTGAAACACTTGAAACACACAAAGTTTCAGATAAGCCAACAAATATTTCAGCATGGACGCGAGGACTGAGGGAGATCTTTGATTTCAACTTCAACATTTTCTTATCATCTTGAATTTGAAGCCGAATTTAACAGTTTCAAATGTGGCCGACTTGAATCAAGCATGTGTGTGCATGAGAGTGTGTGTGTGTGTGTGTGTGTGTGCTTGTGTGTGTGTGTGTGTGTGTGTGTGTGTGTGTGTGTGTCTCAGACCTTGACAGAGAGGACAGTTTTGAAAAGTGATGACAGTTTGTCCAGTCATGCCTCGTGACTCAAATTCCTTCAAGTCTGAACACACAAGGTCAATACAATAAAAGCTGATTATGAGTCTATCCACACCTGTTTGGTTACCACGGCAACAACAAAAAAACAAGTCCTACACACCCAATATTTGCTAATTTCTTAAATTTCTTTCCTAATTTACACAAAAACACTGGACATAAAGAAAACCTTCATATATGTCACGAGGGGGAAATACATAAATTAAGAATCAAGGCAAAAAGTCGCTTGATTTAACCCAAAGAGAAAGTGAGCCACACTTGTTCCCAGGGTTTTTGTAAAAAAAAAATCTGTCAGAGTGATAAGATAACGCTGACAGAGTTCAGATGTTCCCTCACTCCCTCGGACATGTTGCAGCCTGACGGACTGAGAATGTCACCTGGGGAAAAAAAGAAGAAGCTGAAAGTGTTTCCAAACTCAGAGACGGGAGGAGAGGAGGAGAGGAGGAGGAACTCTGGGAGAGAAATGATAAAAAACTGATCCAGAGAGGGAGGACAGGAGCAGACTGAAGGGAGGCTTCCTCTCCTGTGACCTTGACTTTTCTCCACGTTTCATGACTCACCCACTCCTCCTCCCCTTCATTTATGTGCTCCCTTCTTCTCTTATTGAATCAGACAGCTGGGGCACATACAGTAATTAGTGCAGAACAAGACGACGAGGAGGTGAGATAAGGAGAGAGGGGAGAGGGGAGAGCAGGTTGTCTTAATGAGGAGAGAGATGGAGGAGGAGAGGAGTTTTGCAAAAAAAAACTAGGGCTCGACCGATATGGGATTTCTGGGGCCGATACCGAGTGGAGAGAAAAAACAAATCCAATACCGATATATCAGCCGATATCTATCACACATGTATCAGTAGATCGCTCAAATGCAGTTATCAAAGAATTGGAAAAATAAAAAGCTGGGTCTTTAGGTTTTTCTTAAAGGTGCAAAGGGGACTCTGCAGATCGAATGGAGTTTGGTTATTCCTCCTGACCACCGGGGGGCGACAGAGGAGAAGAGTCTAGTTAGAGACTTAGGACCCTGTTGTAAAAGGTTATTCCCTTTTTCGGCCCAATAATGCACCACTTAAAGGCTTTATATGTGATTTTTTCATCCAGCAGATGTCGCCCTTGAGCACCAGCATGAAACCAAAACAACTCGCGCTGCATTGTTGTGTTAGCATGCTAATGCTAGTGATCTTTATTATGCTGGTATCTTCACACTGCATGTAAATTTACCTGAAATGAGCGTGATCTAGAAACACAGTTAAGCAGTGAGTACAGTATGTTATTCTTCTTTTCTCTAGTCCCTCAATTAAACAACTTTTATACACGAGGGGAGGAGTCAGCCGGCCGTCCTGGCGATGTAAACAAAGTGAAGATAGGACTCTGAAAACTCTGAAAACATCACAGACAGTGGGACTCGGGTGTTACACCCATTGTAGACAGTCATGACTCACAGAGTTATTTTCAGAGGAGATACTTGATTTCTATATTTAAGTGTGAAAAATCGCATATTAAGACTTTAATGATTCTATGACAAAATAAATATTTATCAAATAAATAGAGATACTAATGAGACATTTCTGAGAACATTCGGCGTCCATCATGCTGACGGTTACAAAATAATCTGCACTATGCCAAAAGTCCCCAGTGTGTGTGTTACAGTGGAGAGCTGACTGTTAATGGTGACAGGGCGAGCTGAGGGGCTCCAGCTGCTGGTTTTAAAGGAACCAGTGACTGGAGCCCTCAGCTTGTTTTTCTTCACTCTCTCATGAACACATCCTCTCCATCCGTCTCTCTGTCTGTCCTCGTCTCGCTCTCTGTTTCTGTCGTCCTCGATGTCAGGGCGATGTGTTCCTCCACAGAGGTTCGAGCTCAGTGTGATGAGGTTTTAAATGTGGACTTTGGTCCGTGGAGTGCGTCACAGTCTCTGAACTCTGACTAAGCCTCATTAACACACTCCCTGCTATCTGAGCCGCACACAAACACACACTCATATAAACACACACCCTAGTTCAGTTGCTTCAGACGAAACCATCCAGTCTGAACCTCACTTATCTGTTTCTTTGAAGCCGTCCAAGTGGATTTTATTATCTTAAAGGATTAACCGCAGATTCAGGTACAGATCCTGAACTCGGTCTGTGTGGCACAAGGGTGAAATGATGCAACATTCAGGAGGTTAAAAGGAGAAATATGTTCTTTGATTAATAAACAATTTGAGAGGACAGCTGAAGAGAGACGGGACATGTTGTGAGGAGAGAGTGTGTGTGTGTGTGTGGGGGGGTTACATGCAGCAAAGGGCCGAAGTAGGATTCGAACCCACGCCCGCTGTCGAGGACTTTTGCCTCTGTACACGGGGCGTGGCGGCATAACCACTGAGCCACCATCGCCCCAAGAATTTACAAATCAGGCCAATCAATGTGCAACCGATATCTGTCCACACGCTCCCTGCTTTAACCTCGACTAGCTGTGTGTGAAACAGATCGACCCCCAATGCACACACACACACACACACACACACACACACACACACACACACACACACACACACACACACACACACACACACACACACACACACACACACACACACACACACACACACACACGTTTTATGACTTAACTATGGGAAAACACTCCCTTCTGTTTGCTCTCCTCCCTCCTCTTCCTTATTTTATCGACTCCCCCATCCCCCCTCCACTCCTCTGTCAGTACGACATTCCTGCAGCAGCACAACACTCCAGCATCAAAAACACAACTTTCTCTATTAATCCAGAGAGATCACAGAGTTGGCAGAGAGAGAGGAAGCTGCTTTTTCATTTTTTTTTGAAGTGCAGTAACTAAGCTCAGCCCGTCATCACGTCTCTGTACATTCATATTGAATCTGCAGCGGTGTAGTGTTGGTGTCTCAGTCTGTGAACCACATCGAGCTGCAGAGTTGCGCACAGCAGGAGCTCCACACACACACTCAGTCAGACATGCACACACACACACAGCGCTGCGCTCCCCTGAAACAGTCTCAGCTCTGTTACTACCTCTGAAGACGGTACAGAGGGGGGGATCACCTCATCCCTCCATTACTCCTCCATCACATTCAGATTGAAGTTGAATTGTCACAGGGGCGTAAATATCGAAGCTTGAAACGACAGTCTGAAGAGAGCTGGAGAGAGTTTTGTGCAAAACTTTCCTGCAAATATGCTGCACGAGGAGAACATGAAGCGAGACATGAAGTCATAACTTACAACTTCATCTCAATAAAGAACTGAATTGATCGTCATGCAGAGCTTTTTTTTGTCAGTATTCTAAAAAACACAACACTGCAATCCTTTTTTTAAACTCTACTTTGTAAAGATCAAAAACCTTTTTGGGGGAGAAATGAGGGAAACATGGCGGTAAAACCTCTAATAATGTCTGTGTATAATCTGTCAACAAGGAGGAAAACTTGACAATCTTAAATCAGCTAAAACACAAACTTAAGATTTGCCTGTTTTGAGTTGAGTTAAAGTTTGATATTAAAGTAAAGAGCCAGAAGTTTGATCACTTAGAAAAACAGAGAAACTCTGGATTAAATCAAATCTCTTAAAATTGAAAGATTCTGGGGCGCCGATTGAATCTGACTTCCCCCCCCCCCCCCCCCTCTCCTCCCAACATTGACCGTCTCTCTTCATCTGTCCGTTCCAGTAAAGAAAGAAAAAGCCCAAAAATGTCCTAAAGTTGTTAACTATATGTACCCTGCTTCTGATCTCAAAGTGGACATGAGTACATTTCTTTGTTGGGTTAAGTTAAGATGAACTTAAACTAGGTGACCTTTCCTTCCTTCCTTCCTCCTTCCTCTTCTGTTTCATCCGACAGACGAAAAGAGGAGAAACTCAAACAATGTGCTGAAGTTGAGCCCCTTTAAACCAATATTTACCGTCCCATTAACGGGAGTGAACCTCTCTCTTTGTCTCCTCCTCCTCCTCCTTCCTCACACTGCTCCGCTCCCTTTGTCCCCCCTTTTTTCTTCTTCACACTTTATCGTACTGCGGGTTGTGTGTTTGTGTGTGTGTGTGTGTGTGTGTGTGTGTGTGTGTGTGTGTCTGCCTTTCATCTTTCATTCACAGAAGAGAAAAATGTGGATAAGTGGAATATGTGGAGCGATAACTGATCAGCTGCAGATAGCTTTCAGAGAAATCCACATTCCTGCAATTTTGTAAAGAAAAGAAGAAGAAGAAGAAGAAGAAGAAGAAGAAGAAGAAACCTTACACACGAGTCGAGAAGGAAATTAATTAAATAAATGGTGAAATAAGCTTAATGGATTTAATTAAGTGTTCTGCCATTGTTCTTTTATTTCTTTGTAATGCTTTACATGGCCTGGTCCCCTTCTTCATCTCTGACCTCCTCCACCCTCTCTCCCTCATCAGACCTTCTCGGGTCATCAGACCAGCCGCTCCTGGCTGTTCCTCGGTGGAGGCTAAAGGGCGTTAGCGCATTTTCTGTACAGTAGCTGCCCTGACGCTCTGGAACAGTCCACCTCTCAGCCTCTTAGTATGAAGTGTTCCCTTTCTTTAGGCTTTTTTAAGACCACCAAACATGTCCGCCTGGCGTTTTATGCGGGCAGAAAAGCGCTGGCTTTAGACTCAGGAGTGTTTGCATGAAGCGTTATGTCACTATGACAACAGTCTGTTGATAACGGCCGCTGTATGACCGACACTGCTCAGTTACGTTTTACTGCATGTTTCATATTTGAGATCGTTTATTTCCCGATCAGACGTGGAGCGAGGAGGATGAGGGTACAAGACAAGATCTGTAGGCGGCCAAAAATACAGGGAATATCAAACATTAGGAAAAGAGTGCCGGGGACGTCAACAGCGCCTTTCTGAAAAGTTTTAGGAGGGCTCGGGGCGGCCGCACTAAAAAGGCAGAGCACTTCCCCCCCCGTGCATTTTTGTTGGACGTATGTATGAAATGTAAAGAGCTGTGAAGTTGTTCATGTTTTGACAGTTTGCTGCTTTCTAACTTGTTCGGTGATTGGGTTTGTTGTGTGACATAATAAGTCAACTCAAAGAAAGTCCAATAGTTACTCTCTGAAGGGGGTTTGAGTCAGTCAAACCTATGTCAGTAAATCGACTCTTCCTCGGGACGACGACTGAAGTCCAATAAGCTGCGGAGTCATGGTGCTAAAGTGGCTAAAGGGTAAAAAACAGAAGCTCAGCTGTCAGACCTGCAGCTTCAGTGTTCAGCTGAAGTTTTTCACCACTGGAGGTTTGACAGTAAACACAGTATCAGAGTTAAATCCAGCCTGTCTGACCTCGGCTCCTCTCGGACACTAAATGAGCTCATTGTGCGTTAGCGGGGGCCGACATTAGCATCAGGCTATTCTTAGTCCGGCTCGGCCGAGCAGGAAGAAAAAAAAACGTCTCAGAGTCCACGGTGTCCTTCGGCGAGGACGAGTCTGGCACACAAAGTGTTTTTCTGTTTGCATTTTGTCTACAGAGGAAGCTACTCACACTCGTCTCACGCTGCAGCTGGACGACTGTAAACACCGCCAACGCGGGAATTTAAGGGTTGATGCCAAAAATCAATTATATTCACATGTCAGTGGATCGGCTTTTTCCTACTTTACATCTTTATTTTTGGTCGTGATCGTCATTAAATGTCCAAATAAAAAAAGGTTAAATAAACATTTTGGTTTAATAAGAACTCTTCCATTTTAACAGCTCTTTCCATCGATTCTGCAACGCCGCCGGTACGAAGCTATGACAGTGATACACCTTTGTATATTTATATTGCAGCTGTCAACGTCATCACCGGCGCTCTTTTCAAAATGTATGATATAACCCGTATTAAAGTCTCCTGTGGATCGTGCCGTGTACCCACATCCTCCTCGCTCTGTGTCAGGACAAAGTAGGAGGACAAACATCCTCTGTTTGATGCTCATAGCGAATGGGAAAAAACGATCTTGAATATTATACTTTAGGGCCCGATATGGGATTTGTGAGGTCAATACAGATCTCGATGTTTGGGTGGAAAAAATTCTGGTACCGATAAATTGGCCGATATCTTTCTTAGATTTATGTTCGATCTGTAGAGAGATATAGATAAAGACATTTATAGTGTTGATCACTCAGATGCAGTTATCAAACACTTGTGGAAAAGATTTATAAAGAAGACAAGATGTTCACTCGAATGGAAAGTAACTGAGCATGTACGAGCATGGTGCTGCTGGTGAAAGAGAACTGCCAGTGTAATACAATAAAACTCAAATTAAATTCTATTTCACTCGTCAATAAATCGAGTAATATCAGCGCATATCTGAGATAAAATGACCCGACACTGATAGTCACTGGATACGATAATATCGGCTGGCTGATTAATCGGTCGGAGTAGTGTTGGTCATAAAGCGGCCATTTTTAAGCAATCTTTGAGCGCTTCACTAAGCTTTTTTTTTCTGCTTCAAAATAAACGCTAGGTGGACACAGAGCGTCAGACGGTTACTGTTTTTTTTGTGTGTGTTTAAGATTTTAAAATCAGTCGCTCCAGCTTGTTGATCCAAAAAAAAAAAAAACAACTGCTGAAATTCCACAACAACAATCTAAACTTCTCTCACTTGGTCTTATACGGTCCTGCCTTTGGAGAATGTAAAAACAGAGCGAGCATCAGACCTTGAACGAGTCTAAAACATCCTTCAAACAGCGAGCGTCTGCCCGTGGGTTGTTTCTGTCCATGGAAGGTGAAATGTCCTTAAATAGAGATTAAAACTTCTCCAGGTGGACGTTTCTCTATCGGCGGGGGAATTTTTGTGAAAAGCAGAATGAAGAATATTTTCAAAATAAAATGTTTGCTCCCTCCTCAAGAGGCTGATTAGCTCATCTAATCTGCCTTTTAATTAACTTCACATTAAGTCTCATTCCCCCTCCCAGTCTGAAGGATCTGAGTCTCTTCACGACTGTTTCCTCCATGTTTGTTCTCTCTGAATGGACCGACACTCTCACTGACACAATGGTGTGATAAAAGGCCCCATTGAGAGGTTCTCTGAGTGCTAAGTCATCGGGAGGGCTCAGGACCATCGCTGCATCAAAAGGAGGCTGTGAGCGCGAGCAAACACGGCCGGACAAAAGGGACTCAGCAGCTGAATGGGATGTGAGGGGTCGAGCTGCCTGCAGGAGAGAGGGGACGTGTCTGAACTGGATCAACGAGGGAGAGTTTAGAAAACATGTCTGTAAGGAAGCTCCTTCAGCATAAATATAATCCTCAGAACAGTTTAATCAAAAGCTAAAAAGCTCTGATCACGGCTGAATCTTTCAAATGTTGTACTTTGATTTAACCTTTTGATCTCATCTTCAAAATGGAGAGAAAAGCTGAAAAATAAACATGATAACTTCAGAGTAAAGTCTGTTTTTAAGGTTTATTTTGGAGAGAGAGAGTGGGGAATGACATGCAGGAAAGGAGCATCGATGTCAGATGTTACAGAATCCTTGTTGTTGAAAACTGTGAGGACACTTTTGTAAGAAAATTGACCGATGGTGCCGTTCACAATAACACCAAATCCACAGCTGTTAATTAAAATATTTTAAGGTTTTTTTAGGATCTCTGAGGACCTGAAATTAAGAGTTTTAAGTTGTAGTATCCTCACGCCTCTGATGTTATTCTCAACAATAAAGAACAGCTGTCCTAGTGACTGTATGTGTATCGTGATATGTATCATATCGTGGCCGCTGTATCGTGTGGTTGTGGGAAATACCCAGCCATAATACATGGGGCAGCGAACTAGCCGCTACGCTACCCGCGCCCCATGACTTGGCTTTTAAAACTCAAGCTAAATCTCAAGACAGGAAGCAAATCTACATGGAGAGCTCCAAAATGTTGATTGGTTAATTTCCTTTCAAAATAAAAGCAGGTTTGTAACTAAACAGGAAGTAAAGTACCCGTAGATCAAAAAAGTACAAAACTGTTTACAAGAAAGTTCATAATTAAATGTCTGATCTGTGTTGATTTTGTCTGTTTTATATTTTAGTAAAGCAGACAAGCAACAGATTGTTTAACATTCATGTCTTTGCATGTGGTCCCTCCCCGAGTACAGCCGATGTACCACCCCTCCGTCTTCATCCCCTTCTCCTCCAGTGTTGTGGTTCACTTTTCTACTCGAGTCCATCCACGTCATCGTTGTCTTTTCTTATCTAACTTCTCGTCCAGTAGCAGCCAGCAGCACAGGAGGAACCTCCAGCTGTCCGTCTCTCACGCGGCGGGGAAGAAGACGATGACAAAGTGAACAAGAGGAGACGGATGAGTGAAAGAAGAAAGGGGAAGAAGAGAGAGAGAAGATTTACAGAGAAAGGAGGTGATGGAGGTTAGAAGATAAAAAGTGTTGACGAGGTGAACGGGGCGAGAGAGACAGAGAGAGAGGAGGGGTGTGTGTGTGTGTGTGTGTGTGGTTTGAGGGCAGGTCAGGGAGTTCAAAGCAGCGGGAAGTTAAAAAGTGAAGAGCCTGACCGTGACCTTTGACCTGTGACAGATCAGCAGGTTGGAACAAACTTCATGCATGTCGAGGAAATGACACAGGAGACAAAAACAGCACAAACCGGGTCGCAATCAAAAGAGCTACTCTCATCGTTTGTGGAGATGTAATCAATCAAAATGGAATAAAATCACTGCTTTACCACAAATACACAAGTATGAAAACACACACACACACACACACACACACACACACACACACAACAAAAACCAACCACAGCGAGGCAGCAACAAGAGAGGGAGGCGCCCACTTGTAACCACTTCCTCTGCTTTTATAATGACACAGAGCGTTTGACATTTCAATCACAGATAGAGCATGAATGGATTCTTTTTCTGTCGTCTCACAGCTGGACTCCCTCTTCACTTCCTCTCCTCCCACTCCTCTTTTCTCTCATTTAATCACCACACCATCGTCCCCTTTTTTGGTCCGTCTTCGCCTCCCCCTCCTTCGCCTGGTTTGGGGGAGGGATCTGCTTTTTTTTTTGTATGTGTGTTTCTCCAACTTTTTCTTCTCCATCCTTATTTTTGTCATTCTAAACACCAGAATTAGAATTATTGAAGGTCACATATTCTCCTCCTTTTCAACCAGTTTCAATAAGTAGTCGTTTCCTTTTTCAGAGCACCTGAGTTATTCATTTCTGTCAGGACCTAAAGACAATTTCGACCCAGAAAATTACCAACCTTTCCTTTAAAGAGGACATATCATCCTCCTCTTCCACCTTTTCAAACAGTCCCCCTGTGGTCTAAATGAAACATCTGTGCTGTGCTTTGGTCAAAATATAACATGAATCAAGCACCAGAGGAGGTTTGTGACCCTGTATAAACCAGCTCTCTCAGAACGCTCCGTTTTGGTGTGTGTGTCTCTTTAAATGCAATGACCCCCCCCTGAGTTTTCCCCGTAGACATCACTCCTCTGTAGAAAGAATACAAATGACCGACCTGCTCTAAAGTTTTGTTCTAGTCTGGGGGTGGAGTCCATGGGTGGAGATATCAGGGGAGGGGAGGGATTGTTTTTTAACCAGAATCCCACTGTGACATCACGAGGAGAGCACATTTGAAATGGAGCATTTTCTCTGTGTTGTAAGACTTATGCAGACCACAAACCAAAGGACTGGATGGGTTTATTTCACATGTTGTGGGTCAGTAGACTCTCAGGTTACCCAGATAAATGTTCAAAAACACTAAAATTGGATTTTTCATAACATGTCCCCTTTAAGTTTGTCTCGAGTCAGATCTTAGAAGTGAATTCTGTCCTGCTTTTGAGCAGCAAAAAATACCAAACAGCAGCAAAAAAGGCAAAAACAACGAACTGATCTCAACTACAACAACTTGAAGAAGAGATGACTTCAGGAATATGAATCTGTCGATGCATTCATTTACATCCCCGCCTCCATCCATCCATCATCCCTCCTTTATTCTGGTTTCAATGCGACATCATCATTTTGTTCTCATCTGTCTCTCTTCTCACTCCTATTAAGGTCAGGTCTCTCTCTCTCTCTCTCTCACTCTTTCTCTCTTTCTCTCTTTCTCTCTCTCTCTTTGCTCATTTTCCTGCCCAGTACACATAATGAATGAGAGAAAAATGTGCACTGTGTGTCAGCGTTTGTGCGTCTGTGTGAGAGGACACAGTATCAGAGGCAACGTTTAACCCTGAACGGGAGGGACGGACTGAGGAAAAAAACAACAACTCGATTAAATGTAGATGAAGGAGTGTGGTGACAGAAATAAGAGTCAGCGGAGAGGGAGGAGGAGGAGGAGGGGATGAGGAGGAGAGAGGAGGAGGAGGAATGAATGAAGGCAACTGTGCCACTCGAGATGAGGGCCAGAAGCCCACTGATAAATGACTAAAGAGGACAAGTGGAGCTAAATGAAGAAACATAAAGAGAGCCACTATTAACTCATGGGACTGAAAACGAGGGTTTGACTGAGTCATGGTGGAAAATGCAGCAAAAAAAAAGAAGAATAAAGGGACTGAGAAACAAAAAAGGAAAACCACACACACAGAAATAAATCACTTATTTTGAAGCCTTAATGACGATGACAACATATGAGAGACACTGCGGTGCATTCACATTTCCATGATGACACAAATACACAACAAAATGTTGAACAGGCCATGATGATGTCACTGAAATCACTGTGAAGTTACATTAAGCCAAAAAAGACGTCCCAACGTGAATCAAGACCTTCACCATTTTATAGAGTGGGTGTGTCTTGTCTCCAGGTAAGACGTTCAGCTGACCTGCCTGCTGGAAGAGCTTGATTGGAACAAAGCTGCAGTTAAGCAATTAGCCAATCAGAGGACAGCTCCTGCCAGGGGGCAGGTGAACTGGCACAAGCCGACTCCTACAATTCTATAATTCACTTAGCAGACGCTTTTATCCAAAGAGTAAGAACAACACAAGGAAGGATCTAGAAAAAAAGGAACAATGTGAGTAAGAGCAAACGATCAGCTTTGAGTCTGATTGGACACACAGGTGCTGACAGGAAGTGACCAGAGGCAAAGCACAACATTGAGGGCAGTTCTTGAGAGCTCTAATCAGTATAGAAACCATCTTATAAGTCGTCGTTATCAAACAAAAACCATCGTCATTACCATCATCATCATCCAAAGATATGGAGACCATCATCATTAAGTTAGTAGGTATTCATAAAGAGCTGGGTCTTTAGCTTTTTTCTTAAAGGTGCGCCTAACACTATTAACTATTTTCTGTGTTGCTTTATGTAACTGTCGATTCCCACATCTGACAGCAGTCTGTCAGCGTTGAGCACAACAGATTCATTTCGCTGCACTCTAGTCAGTGCTCCCGTTTCCACATCACGCGCCGCGGTCTGGAACGTGCCAGCGGCGCCACTCCGTCTTCTCCGTTTCAAATACGCACAGAGTCTATTTTTTTGTCGAGCTCTCTGCAAGAAGAAGCTGACAAAGAGGAAAGTACAGAGAGTGACAGAGGAATGAAAGAAGAGAGATGTTTGATGGGCATCGTATCTATCTTTATCCTCTCTTTTCTTTAATTTGCATCTTTAATGTGTCCTACAGAAGAGTCTTTGTGTCAGGATGGAGTCAGAGAGAGAGAGAGAGAGAGAGAAAGAGAGAGGTGGAGAGAGGGAGAGAGAGAGAGAGAGAGAGAGAGAAGAGAGAGAGAGAGAAGAGAGAGGAGAGAGAGAGAGAGAGAGAAGGGGAGAGAGGGAGAGACGAGGGATGGGAGGGTGTGATGGAAGGACAGAGAACAGATGATATCTAGAAAGTCTCACACAATTTCAAAGAGCTGTCTGCTTGTAGTACAACAGGCCGCCCACACACACATCACACACACACACACACACACACACACACACACACGCAAGGCGTCACACCTGAGGAGCGTGCATGAAAAAAAACAACAACAACAGTGGAAATGTCGGTGCAGAGCCAAAACCAGAGACAAAACAGAGTGTGGTTCCCATGCTCGTCGCTTTTAAAAAAGCAGAATTGGCAGAGAACACACCTGATCATAATCAGTCGCACACACACACACACACACACACACACCACACACACACACATCAGTGCTAACACAAATCCTGCCAAGAGAAGTGATCTCAGACGCCTTCTGCTGCTGCTGCTCACCTACAATCAGACTGAGAGGAGAAAACACCTGATGTGATTCTGTCATGTTGTGTTCAATTCATGAATTATTGTTTTTGTTCAAAGCCCCTTTTTGTATATAATCCTCCGTCCTGCAGCTTTTGGCTTCCTGGCACTCTTTAAGGTAACTCTGACGTTCCACATATCAATAGCAGAAGCACTCGTTTCTGAAAGCAGCTGGCACGGCGCTCACTCTTACGCACAGCAGAACAATGGAGCGACCTCAGACGTGCACATCATGAGTGACTCAGGCTCTCTTTGTCCTGAGGAGAACGCTGCCAACACAGAAGTTAGAAAATAAATAAAAGCCTTAAAGGAAATCATTTTGCACACATCCCGTGCAGACTTTGCAGAATAATATCTGGGGGTCCTTAAAGAGGTCCTCTCTACTTCGATGATGGATCGTGTCAAAGCTACTCATCCTCCCAGACAGGACACATGTTTGTGCTTTAAATATTTGTTGATAAATTAAAGGATGAAATGGCTTTTAGTTGTGATGTTTTTGCTTCCAGCCTTTTCATTTTTGGTGAACTGACCCCCTCGAGTATCTTCTGCAGTTAACCTCAAAAACAGCAAATCAAAAACCTACCCTCTACATCTTGTTTTTCTTGTTGCTTGATTCAGAAACAGTAAGCTCCCCGGTTCTGTGGTTCACATGTTGCAGTAAATGATCGATTTATAAGAAAAAGAAACATTTTTAGGAAAGCATAATGGACAAAGACACTCAGACTTTCTGCACCCGTCTTTCCCAAATCCCGGGCGGAAAGGGGGGACAAACAATGGACAAATACATACTTATAAGAGGGTCAAGGAAGTCTGTCAAGTAGTGAAGGTTATGTGCAATGTAAATGAAACTGTGCTTTTCCTAATAAAAAGAACATTTAAAAAAAAACAAAAAACCACAAATCAGGGAAGCTGCAAAAAAAAGCCTGATGCGACTCTGCAGGGCTGCAGAAACAGACCGGTGTGATGACAGAGAGACTGTTTTTACTGAGAGGAAGGATTTATGGAAAAGGGGAGACCTCACCTGAAGAGTATGCACACACACACACACACACACACACACACACACACACACACACACACACACACAGTCTGACTCACACACACACACACACACACACACACACACACACACAGTCTGACTCACACACACACACACACACACACACACACACACACACACACAGTCTGACTCACACACACACACACACACACACACACACACACACACAGTCTGACTCACACACACACACACACACACACACACACACACACACACACACACACACACAGAGTCTGACTCACACACACACACACACACACACACACACACACACACACACACACACACACACACACACACACACACACACACACACACACACAGTCTGACTCACACACACACACACACACACACACACACACACACACACACACACACACACACAGAGTCTGACTCACACACACACACACACACACACACACACACACACACACACACACTGAAGCTCATATTGTGCTCTAATAATAGGCTGCAGAAACAGACAAACATCCCCTGTTCTGTCTCTCTGTCATCTCCTCCTCCTCTTTCCATGCCCTCATCCTCCTTCCTCTTCCTCTTCCCCACCTCTGTCTTCTTCTCCACTTAACACCTCCTTCTGGTCCTTCCTCCTCCTCCTCCTCCTCTTCCTCCCCCCCTCTCTCTCTTTTCAGGAATTTGTCCTTATGCTAGATTTATCCCTCCTTTATGTCATCTATTATTAGTCTCCTTGTTCTTTCCTCCTCCTCCTCCTCCTCCTCCTCCTCCTCCTCCCCCTTTACCTGCCATGACAGAATCCTTCCACTATCACACACCTGAGGAATGAAGCTGCACACATCAGCTCACAGTGTACATAGCTCACAGTGCTTTCTGTACGATAAGGCGGCGGTGAAATGCTTTGAATCGAGTATGAGCTCATCGGAGGATTCATCATTCTTACAGTTCATCAGGTAAACTGTCAAGTCGTCCTCGGACTTATCGACCTCATCCATCATGAAAATGAAACACGAAGAGCAGAGAGGGTGTAGATATAGCATGAAGTATGTCGTCTATGGATTTGGTAAATAAAGAGGTGAAGTTGTTTGAACATGTTGGAGAGCATTTTTTTTAAACTGGGCCAGTTTTGAGGAATTCACCTTCCTGAAGACAACGAGGCAGAAAGGAAAATTTGATTCTGCCGGGTTTAAGAAGTGATATTTCAACCAAGACTTTCTAAAAAGTCAAGAATATTTTTCATCATCATGTCCCACTCCCCTAAGATCGGATCGGTCCCGGCGTCTCTAGTCTTGAGGTAAGGGGGGGGAAAGAGAAATGAGAGCAGAGGAGGAAGGTAGAGGAGACAAGAGATGATCTATATCGGGCTGTCAATATATCTGTCAAAGATAGACCGACTGAGTGCTACAGAGAGACGGGGGGGGTTGAGTGGGCTGATGCTCCAAACTTCAAACCAAACAGAGGGCAGATAAAATATCAGCAAACATGAAAGGATCACACCATGTGGACACATTTTAGTGGAATATGATGAAACTAATTAGTGCTGAGTCGGCGCAGTCTATGACGGTGCACCTGCTGCAGGACGGCGCCGTGTGGAAGCTCTGTCGTCAGTTTGTCTTTGTACATTCATATTGATTCTGCCCCGGCCCCGTTAGTGGTTTCCCAGTGTAGTCAGTTCACTTTGCATTATGGCCGTTACAGAAGTCGTCTAATGACAACATTTGATAGAATCCACTGTCCTTGATATCGCTATTCTTTAGCTTTATTAGCCAACTCTTTGTGTGTTTGTGCACAAACTCATTTTGATTTGCTCACGACCCATCAAGGTGTAAAAGTCCACGTGGGACACCCTGGGACGGGGGAAGCCAGTCGTTGTGCAGTAAGGTGAGTAAATCATCAAAACGAGGGCTTACCTGTGAGTACCTTCCATCCACCTGTCAAAGCACAACTGACCCCCCAGCACTAAATCACAGAGCAGCCTAACCCTAACCCTAAAAGTCGACCCCGCAGAGGCAGAGATGGAACAGGACGACGTGCATGAAGAGAAATATCGTGTTTTTTGGTATAGCTGCTATAGAGGGAAGGGGGGGGGGGGGGGGGAGAGAGGGGGGGGGTAATTTAACAAGCCTTCCCCTCTGCAGGTTGAGACAGGTTAACTTACATTCCAATCTCTCCCTCCTCTCGCTCTCTTTCATTCATGCAGAGGGGGGGTTAGGTGTGTGTGTGTGTGTGTGTGTGTGTGTGTGTGTGTGTGTGTGTGTGTGTGTGGGTAAGGGTCTTCAACACACTCTCTCAGCCCTGTCACTGACACACACACACACACACTCGTAAACCATGCCCTGAGCCCACCTACATTCTTTCAAGACAAAACTGCAACCTGGTAACTAGAGACCCTCCCCCTCCCCCTCCTCTCCTCTCGCTCGCCCCCTTTTTTTTCCTCTCTCTCTTTTTTTTTAGCATCGATGCCAACAAAGAGAACATGTTGATGCACCTTCAGATTAAACATGTTTTAGGAGCTGCTGTAGGTAAATTGTTCATCTTGATGACTGAAATCAAAGTAGCAACAAAGCCGACGTTCACCTGAGGGTGATTTTCAAAAAGGAGGAATCCTTACTTTCCTGCGACCTTTATGAAAAACAACGATGTGTCCTTCGCTTTAAGGACCGCAAGTCAAAAAAATAAAACAATCTGAGGCGAGAATCTTTTATTTTTTTACATTTGATCAACTTTGATGACTTAATAAAACAAGAAAGTAAAAGGTATTTTTCACATCTGCACAACAGAGTCAGCCAATGCATCAGCTACAAAATACTGTGATATGAGTCAATTATAAAAGGTAACCTGCTTCACCGTCGTCCAATCAGCATCCACTCAATGTCGAGCTGAATGTGGGAAAGAAAACTCTGCAGGTTCTGAATGATAGCATTCATGATGTCTTTTTTACTAGATCTTTTATGACTGCCTCACAAGGTAAACATGCTAATAAAGGCTTTTTACAAGCTGAACACACACACGCACATACACACACACACACACACACACACACACACACACACACACACACACACACGTACAAAAGCACAGTGACAGTCACAGCTCTCTGCTTCTCTATTGAGACCTTCAACCCTGACAGAGAGAGAGAGAGAGAGAGGGAGAGAGGGGGAGAGAGAGAGAGAGGGAGAGAGAGAGGGAATGAGAGAGGAGAGAGAGCGAGAGAGAGAGACAGAGAGACAGAGAGGAGAGAGAGAGGAGAGAGAGAGAGAGAGAAAGAGAGACAGAGAGGAGAGAGAGAGAGAGACAGAGAGGAGAGAGAGAGGAGAGAGAGAGGGAATGAGAGAGGAGAGAGAGAGAGAGAGAGAGGAAAAAAGTAAAAAGTGAGGAGATAGAAGAGGGGAGGGAAACTGAATGCCACAACAGACTTTTCAAGGACACACACACACAAACACACACACACACACACACACAGTGAATGTCCCAGCGCTGCTGAATGAGGAGGGCACTCGAGCAGGAGAGCCGGGCACAAAAGAGAAACATAAAAAGGTTGTTGAAGAGCGACGTTCAAAACTCAGCGCACACACACACTGAAGCTGTGTGTGTGTGTGTCTGTGAAACTTTAATAACATGGTACACACCTGTATGTGAGTGTGTGTGTGTGTGTGTGTGTGTGTGTGTGTGTGTGTCTTCTTATGGATTCACTGAGTGAGATCAAACTGAGCCAAGAACAACTTCTATAAATCAACTCAGACTCGCTGTGAGGGAGCAGCATGAAGGACGAGCGTTTACCAGCATGATGACTTTACATCAAGTGGTTTTGGCTGCATTCCAATCAGCTTTGTAGCTTCATGAAACAGTAGACTTTAACGGGGAATAATGGTGGACTAGAACATCAATGACAGCCAATCAGAGGACGACCACCTGACCACCTCTGAAAACATCAAACACGCAGACCGCATGTCAACACCGGTCTGAGAAAGCCAGTTTAGCGTTGGAGTATGGAGGGAGCCTTACCTGTCCGAGGTCCAGCGTGACGTTCACCTCGTTGTACTCGGTGCTGCGGGAGAGCGGCGGGCTCTGCCACCATCGCTCCGTCCCGTCGACGGCGTTGGTGATGGGATGGGCCCGGTCGCTTTCGCCCTGTCTGCAGATGTCACAGTACTGACCCTGAGGAGGCGGAGATAAGAGAGTTTAGTTTCAAAGCCTTGATTGCAGGTGTCATGTTTTTTTTATTTGTGTGGTATCGAGCAGAGGGAAGCGTTTCTCCTGAACTCGAAAAGTTTTAGTAAGAGACGTTTTCCTGCGACGCTGAGATCAAAGACGTTTCCTCTGAGTTTTTAAAAAAGGCCTTCATGTTCCCTCTGCAGCTGTTTCATCCATCAGTGCACGGCCTCATAATGCATAATGTATATACGATCTGTTGCAGTCCGACATTCCTGCATTTTTTTACTCTTTGAATTACGCTTTGATGATTAGATTTTTTCATCAAATGTCAGAGACGACTCATAAAAACGTCGAGTACCTAAAGAGAGTCAGCACCGTCTGTCCAAACGCCAGCTGGTTTACAATGAGCGGCTTTAAGAGGACGGAGCCGAGACACCTGTTAGGCCCCGTGTCCACCTAGCCATTTTTTTTCCTGAGCGCCAGCGGGTTTTATTTTTTTGTTCTAATGAGTAGAGAACATTTGCAGCAGAAAACGGTCGCCTGCAGAAAAAATGTATTTTCTTACGATTTGCAATTTCTTTTCTTAAGATTTTTCTTTCCAAATGTTTGATGTACCCCATGGTTCTGTGTCCTATATGGATCATGTCTTGTACCCACATCCATCACATTTTGCTCATATTGTGTGTTTGGATAACCTGCTGCTGTAACGCCATAATTTCCCAGTTTGGGATCAATAAAGTCATTCTATTCTATTCTCTTTGCTCCGTGTCTGATCGGGTAAAAAAAACGATCTAAAATATAAAACATTAAATACAGTAAAAAGTAACAGAGCGGTGTCGGTCATACAGCGGCTGTTGTCACCAGACTGTTGTCATGGAGACCAGGCCAGTGCTTTTCTGCCTGGAAAAAACGCTCGGTAAACACGAGGCCTTACAGTCTTTGCTTTGGATTCAATTCGACACAGCAGCACAAAGTTTTTCCAGCGTCTCAGTAAACATCTTTTTTGAAAAGCAGGGATTTTCTTTCACACCTGTTCGTCCCTGAAGCTAACCAGGTCGGGTTTCTTTTATTTTCCTAAAGAGACGTGGCTCCTCTCAGGTTTCTGTAACGGTGAGACTTCAGCCGTGGTTATATCCTGTACGTTGTTGTTGTTCATGTGTCATCAACTTATCAGACAGTTTTGAGCTGTATTTGTACATTTGACTGTCTCATTTAGCAGCATTGTGTTTCTAAAGAGGAGACAGTCACACCAAGAAACTGAGCTTGGTGATTCTAGAGTCTGTTGGGGCCCCGGGGAAGATATATTTGGGGGGCCGACCTCCATTCATCACCATTATGTCTGCCATAGCTTACTCCGCTTCCTCTTTCTTCCTGTTACATTTTTCTTTGTTGACAAACTTCTGTTTTCACAGCAATAAAGCATGCAATGCTTAGCAAGGCAACGAGTGTGAGGGTTGTCAAATGGGGCCCCCTTTAGGGAGGTTACCTACTGTCATTGCAAAATTTGCGCATTTTGGGACGCTGCTGTGGTTTAAAGTTTGTAAGCCCTTAGGGGCCCCCTTTCTGGTCTGGGGTCCCAAGCAGTGCCTCTGCTTGGAGGAGACTTTTTTTTATCTTTTTATAACTTGACAATCTGTGTAAAAACAAGAATTACTGTCAGATTTCTTTTTAACTTAAAGACAGAAAAGTTTGGAATTCCCCGCTTTTTGAAGTCTAACGTTCCCGATTAAGTCTCTCCGGCTGAACAGAGCGATGAACACCCGCACTGCTTCCACAACACGCTGTAATAATAATTTGGTGCTAAATCAGAAGCGGACATGTCCACTTGAAGCCGACCTCTCCTCCTCTTTTTGTTTCCAAAGCCTCTTCATTCTTATCTAATCCATTTAGGTCGTCTGAGTGTTTAAACCCTACACGACTGCTGGCTATGTAAGCGTTTAACATAAACTAAAACAAGCGCAGACGTGAACAAAAGGGCCGGGTTAGGAGATGTTATCACTGCAAGGTCGCCGAGGTCAAAGGGTCACACCACAGCGTCTAAAGCAGGAACCCTGAAGCTCTGTTTTCTCTGTGACCCTGCTGCATCTTCTTCCATCTTCACACACCTTCAGCCTCTCTTTCCATATCTTCTTTCACCCTGCACACACCCTGAGAGCACAGAGCAGTCCACACACCTCGGAAATTAGGGGTCAGCTCTATGTTCCCACAATTCTAAGAATTTTTTTTTCACTGAAAATTAGGCCCACAGTTCCCACATTTCTAAGATTTTTCTTAAAATTAAACCCTATGTTCCCACATTTCTAGGACATTTTCAAAATGAGGTCTTGTGTTCCTACATTTCCCTTCAATTTAAGCCCTATCCTCCCACTATGGTTTGCGTCCAGTTGCTGCGCTTCATTCGACCGATCTGACCAGAAGTTAGTCGATGCGAGGCCTCTGTGCTACTTAGTTTAGTTTGTTTATTTAAAAGGACAATGTGCACTTACATTAAATGTTTGCAATAATCAAAGAGATGGGCGCACCAGATTTAGCTAAAAGCTACATTCCATCTGTAGTCCATTGCTACTGGATAATAGGTCGGGTGTAATTGGCTACCAAATTGGGAGAAAGGGGGAAAAAATCTAATACAAATTCATGAAAAAGGAAATGTGGGGACATTGACACTTTACATTGTTTACATTATTCTATATTTTGTATATTCAAATATATATTTTTTTTTTATTTGACATTATATTTCTATTTTACTGTATTTATGTGTATTAGTAATTTGAGGGTTTATTGCACTTTACATTTCACTGCACATCTGTATGAGCATGTGACAAATACAAATCTTGAAATTTAAAAAAAAAATCTTAGAAATGTGGGAACATAGGCACACTCCCGGAGGAAACTGCACTTGAAACCATCCATATGAGCATGAAATCCCCTCGACTCAGCGGGGGAAATTAAAGCAAACCTTAAGTCGTCTAAAGGTGCTTTTTTCTTTTTTTTTAACACTTTCAGTCGGTGTGAACGTCCCACCCAGGTGTGTGTGACATCTTTAAAGAATGAGGAAAGTGTGCAGCATAGTGAGATGTTTTCTGCGTCTGTCAAACTCTTTTTCACACTCTTTCGGCGTGTTTTTTTCTCTTCCTCTCCTGTCACCTCTTTTAGAAAGGGCGATCCTGTCGACAAAGAAGACCACCTGGAAACAACGAGCATGTTGATCAGATTCCCCTCTCTCTCTCTCTCAGAGTGACACACACTCTCACGTTCATTCACATATTTTCTCCATTTCTTTCCCTACACCTTCGGGTCAATGAGAATAACTCTCTCTCTCTCTCTTTCTCTCTCTCTCTCTCTCTCTCTCTCTCTCTCTCTCTGGGTGAGGAATCCACGTCCTGAGGGCAGAGCTGAAGTGCTGCTCATTCAACACCTGCCTCTTTATGTAAGCTTTTTTCCCCCTCTCTCTCTTCTTTCTTTATTTGCATGAATGTTTGACTTTTCCGATACTCTTCTGAGAAAATAAAGCATCAAAAGTAGAGCATGCATGTTTTCAGTATCTATTGTTCTGCCAAGCTCTGATATTGCTTTCACACTTTGCATTAAAAATCAAGAAAGAAAAATCTTCAGAAATTTTCAGAATGAGATGCTTTTGTGAATTTCTCTTCAGTTCGAGTTTCTCCTCCAGCCTCCTCGTATTTATTCTTCAGAAAGTCAGAGTGAGCTGATGTGAGAACGCAGCAGGATATAATCAGGAGAATTCACCTCGAGCGAGTGGGAGTGGGGGGAGGGGGGTGGTGACGTTTATTCCCTGTGATCGGGGCGCCACCGTGCAAGTCATTTTTTTGTTTTCTGTTCTCCAGTCTTTAGTTCATATTGTGATTCAGTTGAAAGGCTTATATTCTCATTATAGCATCATATAGCAGAGAAAGAGGGTTTGGGGGGCGCTGGTGGCTGAGTGGTTAGGGCGCGCGCCCCCATGTACAGAGACTGCAGTCTGCCAAGCAGGCGGCCCAGGTTCAAATCCGACCTGTGGCTCCTTTCCTGCATATTGTTCCACTCTCTCTCTCTCCCTGATATATCTGACTCTATCCACTGTCCTAGCTCTACAATAAAGGCCCAAAAATAAATCTTAAAAAAATAAGAAGAGAAAGAGGATTTGATTTAGTGTAACACTCTGAGATTCTCAAACCTTTCTCGCATTTTTTCACACACACTCAAAACCTCCAATCCTCCTCCTGCTGTTTTTAATTAATGCAAACACTCTCATGTCTTTTTGTCAAATCAAAACAGGATTAACCTTGAGGTAGAAAAGTGTGTTTTCTGGCTGTGTGCGTGTGTGTGTGTGTGTGTGTGTGTGTAGTGACTCAACAAGTGGGCTGAGCGGGCCACAATACCCCCGGGCTAAAGTGGAGCTAAACCTCTTACCCCGAACACATAATGCTCCATTCCCCTGGAGCTAATGAGCAGATTTCTTGGGTTCATTTTGGAGATTTCCCCCGGGCTAATTACTTCAACTGAACGGGTCAGAGGGACGACTGAAGGAAAAAATCTCTGATGAAAGAATATTCCTCCTGATCCTGCGTCGTGGAGGATCTTAAGTGGGTAAAAACGTGGTCTGCATGACGTCTGCATGCGGGGAGAGTTTTCACAGCAGAGGAGGGCCGCTTCTCCAAGCCGCTGACTTGAAGTTTAATTTGTTTCTTTCTTGGTGTACCAGGGGAAGTATTCCTAGTTGTTACTGGGTGACTTTTGCGTTTAAAATGTCGGCATGGGAACGTTAAGGTACGACCGACGCTCCCAGCTGAGCCACAGCCGCCCCTCACTAACCAATCAAAGAAGCGTTAGACAAGAAAACTCGCTCTACACTGAAACTACACCACAGACCAAAACAGTCATGTCACTCAGCCTGACGCAGGAGTTGCTCGTCTACCGCTCACTGCTTAGATTGGTTAATTTTTTGTGTGTTTCTCTCTGTTATACAAACATTTCACACAATAACACAAACTAACCGAGTGAGCGATAGACGAGCAACTCCTGAAACCGGCAATTTCCAGGAGGAGCAAACAGCCGAAATATTGTGATCCTGTTGCACTACACATAGCATTGATATAGCCACCTGAAATAAAATTAATCTGGGACTTCAAATCTTTTACAAAACAGGTGAAATGCTCAAAGCAAGCCAGAGCTGTATCCACTTTTAATTAGTATCTTCAAACTTTATTATAAAGTGGTTTATAACATTTGTATTGTTGTACATGTACTTTAATGTATCCTCATATGGTGTTATGGAGTTTATGTAACTGAATGTTGTACATTTTAATCTGTTTGTTTACACAAAGGCCCGACTGTGTTGAAATTATGTGTTGAGTTGGAAATTAGCAATCGCTATATACTCTTAATGCAGCACATCAGTTTCATGCTTTGTATTGAAATTATGTTAAATTGCATCGTCCCTATTAAATAAATAAATTCAAATTCAAATTAAGACAGATATTCTCATTACAGCATTAACGCCCCCCCTCCTGTCTGACAGGGATAGTCTCCCGCTGTGAGGTTCATATGTGAACTACCAGGTCAGGAGAATCTCCGGAGCAGTGCTCCTGAAATGATCTCGATATTTTCAGGAGTGCTGATGTGAAAACGTCTTTAGAGGGCATGTTTTTAATGACACACTTTAATCAACAGCCTGAAAGCTGCTGAAGGAGTTCTTATCTCAAAGACCCTAAATGCCCCTCAGGACTGCTGGTTTTGTGTTGCATCGACTTCATTCTTCTTCCTCACAATCAATTAACACCTCAGACCGCCTGCTGTTCTTCCTCAGCCTCAGTGCCTTTACATCTTCATCTTGATATCTTATCTGCTTTCAAATCAGACTCAATCTGCATCACTGTCACTTGAAAGTTTAGCTCAAGTAGAAAGGAACATTAAGGTTTGTGATTAATGCAATATCTCAATCCCTCACTTTTCTTAGAGGAGACATGACATCAGATCTATGTTACAGAAACAGAGCAGAGAGAAGCTGTGATTGGAGGACACGGGTCAGCCACTGCAAGGAATGTGGGGAACAGGTGGGAGAGCGAGGGAGAGAGAAGGCAATAAGCCGCCTGCATGTTATCGCCTCGAGGGTCCCTTTAATGGTTAACCCATGAAACTGCAATAATCCTTTGTGCTCTAACCAGAGACACCCGGTTGACTAAACTGTCAAACACACAACAAGATGGACGTGCTGCCGTTGTTTTTTTTAACAAACTCATCATCACATTAAAAGCACATTAAACACAGCACTCTAAAAAGTGAAGTGTTGCCTCGTCCTTTTACTTATATAAGTGCTGTGTGTGTTAAGTGCTGCCAAGTCCTACAAATGAAGCGGTGCATGAAATAATGACTTGGCAGAGGGAAGTAGGGGGGGGGGGGGGGGGGATTCAGGCACACTGCTGACCCCCTCTGTTCAGCGAGGAGTGCTCGGAGAAACGGGGCTGGCATCTTGCACAAGGTCACAGACACAGAACTGAAACTAAACATGCAGCTTTTTGATAAAAAAAAAATGCAGCAAAATCTCAGAAACAAGAGCAACATGAACTTTAAAGTAGAATTTAAGAGGCTGATATACAATGTGTGAAACCTCAGGTGATAAAATCATCATGACATGCCCTCAATCTGACACACTTTGGTCTTTAAAGTAGACAGATTGAGCAATATCACGCCTGCAATCGGATGAAACATGATCGTTATTATTCCCTATAAAATATTAAAGGAATGCAACCTCAGGGATGAATTCAACTGTAAAGACACTTTATGAGAATACCAGTGTTTAAACGGCTTCCATTGAGCAGCACACACACTGAGAGCCTGTAGGAAACCCCCTGGTATATTTCAGGGTGGCAACTCTTAAATGTGTGACCTCTTTTGGGATAAGAAATGACATTTACAAACCCAGAACGAAGAACTTAAAGTGCACTAAAAACACTAAAGGCTCATTATAATATGTCAGGACTGATGTTAAATAACAATAATAATAATAATAATAATAATAAATGTTATTTATAAGTGCCTTTCAAGACACACAAGGACACTGTACAACAATCAACATTTAAAAACAGCCACATAGGATTACTATGTCACTGTAAGGCTTTAATTAAGCACCAAAAACAGCTTTAGAGACGATAACATAACAGTCTGTCTGTTTCCAGCTGCAGAAATGCAAAATCAGGTTTTAACATGCAAAACAATCCTGCATAGTTTGGATGGATGCATTATAAAGCCTAACGCATTTTTGGCATCATATAAATACTAGAGGAGTGTTTTAACATGAGCAGAGGTGACACCAAGTCCTCAGAGTAAAATAAATCAGTATATTATTGAACAATGGTGATGTTAGGAGGAGAGTCAGCTGGAATATTTTGCGAAACTAAAAAGCTTTAACATTTTGGATTCACTTTTTTCTGCAACAGGAGTGTTTAAAAAACAGTGTTTGGGCTCCGGCTCACCTGGATGGTCTGACTCGGGTCCCCGGACACCGGGCCTCCGACCAGCTTGCAGTACAGGTCCTGTATGCTCCTGCCGGTGTCGTCCTCCCCGCAGGTCGCCGTCGCGGTGATCTTGGTGCCCTCTGCCAGGTTGAAGTAGGGCGGGTGCAGGCTGTATCCGTTCACCCCGTTGGTGGGCAGCTCCTGCGCCGACACGAAGCTGCAGCAGGACGCGAGCAGCAGCAGCGAGAGCAGCCGCGTCCGGGAGCGACGAGCCGGGGAGAGCGGACCCGGTCCGCTCGCCATCATCATCATCTCTCCACCTGTTCGCTCGATCCACTCAGGAAGAGTTAGGAAAGTCAAAAAGTAAAGTAGTGTAAGCTGTTAACTTCTGTAGAGGGGAAGCATTTGGAGCTAAAAAGAGTAGAAAGAAACTACAGGAGAAAGAGGAGTTTGTAGTCCTGAGCGGCGGGTGCGTCGAGCTTTCTCTCTCTCCGTGTCGCTCCAACAAGCACCTACTCCAACTCGATCTGGATCTCCCCCCCTCACCCTCACCCTCACCCTCACCCTCACTCCCCTCCCCTCTCTGTTGGCCCGGCCCCAGTGGTTGGAGGAGGGCACAGCTTCTTCTAGTTAAATCATCTTAAAGCAATCTTCATGGTTCATTAATTGGCTCAAATACAATAAACAGTTTAGAGCCGGTTGTTAATTTGATATGTGTGACGTCACTTCTCCATGTTTGCAGTTGTTTCATGATCCACCCTCCTCCCCCCCCCCCCCCCCCCCCCCCCCCACACACACACACACACACACACACACACACACACACACACACGCACACACACACACACACACTTTATTATCCACTGTCTGTCACTCTCTTCTTCTCTATTCTTCTCAGAAAAGAATTAAATGTAATTGATGAAAAGCTTTGTTCTTATTTTTGCAGATGTACAAAGTTAAAGTGAAACACAGGAGGAAGTTTTTTTAATTTGAATTCTTTATTATAAAAATGATCCGTATTCCTCTGACCATCATTCCTGGAGGTAAACATTTTCCCAACATTTTTTGACTTTTTTTTCAAATGTTCACTTTTTATCTTGACTTGCCGACTTATTCTCAACATTTGAACTCTTTCATTTTCACTTTATTCTCTGCATGTTTGTCTCAGTTTGACTTTCAAACATTGAGCCTTCATTCTCAAAACACAGAAGGAATCCTCTTCTGGTTTTTATGAAACATGCTACTTACACTTAAAGCTGTAGGCCAATCAGAATGCAAAATATAAAACAACACATCTTCCCTCTGACTCTTTCCTCCACATCACTCGTCTTCCGTGTGAAAAAAATAAAAACGACTACATTTTATTTGATTAAAATTACACCTAAAAGTTTGCACAGACTTTAAAATCTACACTAAACCTGCTTTCAGACATCGCTGTACCTGCAACATCAACTCTGCTCTGCAGCTGGAGGTCGACTCTTCACAGTGTTTTTAATTCTACATGTTTCTATTCTTAGTCCTGCAGGTATATGTACTTGGTAAAAGTCTGATTTTCAATTGTAGGCCTACGGGTTTAATCTGGATCTCTGTTGGGATTTCTTCAGGATTTCTCTCAGGATCAATAAAGTATATATCCATCTCTTCTTCTGGTTCCATCTCCTCTCTTAACTCTCTCATTAATTTGACATTACTTAAATGGACCCACAAAGTGTCAAAACGACAAATGGGTAATCAACAACCCCCCCACCCCCTCCACACACACACACACACACACACACACACACACACACACACACACACAGAGAGATAGAGAGAGAGAGAGAGAGAAGGGGGATTCAGACCCTCAAACACACAAAACAAATAAAAACACAGACAGTTGCTCTCCACAAACACACACAGACGACCACACACGTGGCTCGTTCTGTTAACACACAGCAGAGAGAGAGAACTAAATCAGAGCTAACGTTTAAAACATGCAAAAAGCTGTGAAGTCAGAAACTTTGATTTGCAAAACTCAGCATGTGAGACTCAAGATCTAATATATAAATATATATATGTGTTGAGGATTTGAAGAGGTCAAAAGGCCGATACCTGAAACGTGTGGGTCGTCGAATAACGTTAATAAAGTATAGATCTTGTGCACGCGCCCCATGTACAGAGGCTGTAGTCTTCCAAGCGGGCGGTCCAGGTTCAAAATCCGGCCTGTGGCTCCTTTCCCCACATGTCATTCCCATCTCTCTCTCTCCCTGATTTCCGACTCTATCCACTTTCCTATCTCTCCATTAAAAGCACAAAAAGACCAAAAATAAATCTTTAAAAAATAAAGTAGATCTTCATACGTCAAGAGTTGCTGGAGAGGTTTGACCTCATGAAGCCAGAATTGTAAAAAAAAGTAAAGTTATTTTTAGACACATTTAAAGTTGACACTATTACACCAACACACTATTTCAGTCTGATCCTTCAACACAGCCGTCTTTAAAAAAAAGGGTGTCATGAAGGTGTTGTGGTTTGCACATTTACTCGAGTGATAGGTGACGGGGTTTCATACATTAACACACGTTTCCCTCCCTGTCGCCTCTTATCTGGATCATTATAAATCTGTAACAACTGATTCTTGAAGTGAAGTGATTCTTAAAAAAAAAAAAAGACCAAAAAGTTGGACAGGAGGTTCTTTCATCCAGGAAAAAGAAAAGCTAATAAATCGAGTCGTTTTGTTTGCTGTAATGTTTAAACTCGTCCTCGTGGTTTTTTTCTTTACCTCGAGTCATGAGCTGTGATTTTATTTAAGTTTGTTGCTGGTGTCATTACTGGTCTCAACTTCCAAGAAAGAAATCCAGATTTGTAATATGCTTTAAATCGCTAATGGGTCCTGCAACACATCAGTGCGTCCCCCTCTTCCTGCTCCAGCTCTTCCTGGTTATGCTAACAGTTTATTAGCATCACAGCTACATGGTAAAGTTTGTCTAGGGGATTCTTCCTCTGTGTGTTTAAACTCTGGGGGACTGTAGGACAACTGTCACTCTTCTTGTGTTTTTTTAATCCGTCCTCCTCTCTCTCTCTCTCTCTGTAATCTCGTCTCCCTCCCTGGGAGCTGTCAGAACGTCCATACAGACTTTTGTCCTCCTGCTGCTGCTGCTCCGGGTTAAGTGTGTGAGGGACGAACAAGAGGGAGAGAGAGAGACAGTGTGTCCACTCAGTATTCCATCTCAACACTCTTTAAAGTGGAGTCTTTAAATGTCACAGAAGAAGAGAAAGGCTCCGTCCCCTGTGCTGAAAACACACACCAGAATAATCCTCCTTCAGGTCGAGTGGATCCAGGAGCTTCTGGCGTCCTCCTGAATAAGTTGTCCTCTCTTTGAGGCGGTTTCCCCGTTTTCTGTGCGCTTCTATCCTTCAGTGAAGAACCGACATAACAACAAGGGCGAATTAAAGGACGGGAAGCGTTTTCAGGCAGAGGTCTGAAGGTCTTTCTTCAGAGCTTCATTTCACGCGTACATGTCCCTCCATCTTTGAAGGATGAAAGTGGAGAGGCCTTAATGAAACATGTGAGCTAAAAAGACTCAAAGCATTACTCCTCACAGTACCAATCAGAAGGTACAGCACCATAAGAAGCAGAACAGGGGGGTTAGTCTCCCCGGTTTCTGCCTCTATCAACTGACCTGTCGGTAGAATAAAGGCATAAAACGCTGCTGAACTTTTCATAATAAACATCAGAAAAAGGCGTATTGTGAGGCTGATAGTTTCCCAGCCAGCGTTCAGGGTTTCAGAGAATACAGGGATTGTACACACTTTGGTCAAACTTCTGTATTATTTCATTATTTGGATTAGGTTGAAGAAAGATGTTTACAGGACAAGAAATAACTTTTTATATGTAAAATTCAGAGAAAAAAACAACATCTCACCGCTTATATTGAGTAAAAGGCCTGACTCACCTGAGCAGCTGTTATCTATGTGTGTGTGTGTGTGTGTGTGTGTGTGTGTGTGTGTGTGCTCTCTCATGGACTCTGTAGCACCATCTAATCAAGCTACAGGAACCACTTAAGAAGATGAAAGCACACACACACACACACAAACACACATGCACGCACACGCGCACACACACACACTCCTGAGGTAAGAGATGGTCGCGGTCGTGGGCAGACAGTCTATGCACTGACTCCAGTCACAGCATATTAATTCCCTCCCTCTCATTGGCTCGAGGTGAATTCTCCAGATAAAATAATAATATCCTATGTATATATATATATATATATACATATATATATCTCTCTCTCTCTCTCTCTCTCTCTCTCTCTCTCTCTCTCTATCCTGCTGCGTTCTCACATCAGCTCACTCGGACTTGCTGCAGAAAAAATACTCGGGGGTCTGTCAGGAGAAACACTGGGTGAAGTCCAAATGAAAAATTGGGCTGTTTACGTTCATACAGAATCCTCCTGGAAATATCAGGAGTTTTTCTGCATGTGTGAAAGCTCCTATATGTTTGTTGTAGACAATGTCCAGAGTCCAGGAACCTCACACATCCACTTCCTCCATCGTCTGTCTAACACATGCTCAACTCTGACCTGTGGACACACACACACACACACACACACACACACACACACACACACACACACACACACACACAGTCTGACTCACACACACACACTCACACACACACACACACACACACACACACACACACACACACACACACACAAAGTCTGACTCACACACACACACACACACACACACACACACACACACACACACACACACACACACACACACACACACACACACACACACACACACACACACACACACACACACACACACACACACTGCCGGGGTCAGTGACCTCCTGTAGTTTAAAGGAGTCTCGAGGCAGTGTGTTAATGCAGCGGAGCTTCATTCACTGACACACTAGAACATTCCTGCGGCTGTTTGCGGGCTCACAGGTCACAGCGGAGACACTTCTCTGGTTAGTGTGTTAAAGATCACGGCTCAAACTTTACCTATACGATCAGCATTTATTAACCCAGGAAGGAACTCATTTCATGTAGTCGAGCTGCGAGGATGTGACTCAAACCTGCCTCTGTGTGAGACAAAACGCTTCTCTAAAACATGACAACATACCTGTTAATGTGGCGGCTTAGATTAGAGAACGCCGCACAGAGACTAAGTGAGCGTGTAGCTATGACTCGTTCATATTGAAATAAAATTCATAGTTCAGATATGTTTGTTGATTTATGAAACAAAAGAGTGAAAAATAATCCTACACAAAAAGTCCAAAAGATTTTAAGACGATGACGGTCAACAGAAAATATTCAAACCCACTCACACTCTTTGTCTAAACCGCCACACAAATGATCAGGTAAAAATGAGGTCAAACCACGCCCACTGCAAATAACTGGAAATTCTATCAAACCCATATAAGGAGCAAAACTCTTTTATAATCTCATTTCCTCTTCACTTCCTGCAGTATTCACATTTCTTACCTTTGCAATCTTTACATTTCTGACTGTGCAATATTCATTTATATTCTTTACTTGTTGGAAGCTACTTTTTCAATGTGTAATAAACATTATGTGCTGTAAATATTTCTGTGAACACATCGTTCTTCTTCTCAGCTTTTATCCGTCTCCTCCTCAAACTCTCCGACAGAAAACATTCAAATATCTTCTCGCCTTAGCCTTAAAATGACATAAACGTTTTTAAATCAGTGCTGCCTGCGTCTGTTTAAAAAAGTTTGATTGGTCAATAAGTGCACGAGAGGCGAAGAGGGATGGAGGGAAAGCAGAGGAGAGGGAATCTGGTGACGAAAGAAAAAGTTATGTGAAGACAAATAAAGAGAGAAGAAGAAGAAAAGAAAGAGGGCTTGTCGTTTCACCTCGCTAATCCCTCCTCCTTCTCACCGCCTTTTCTTCATGAACTCTAGAACTAATCTACTTCCTGGTTGCCGTGGAGACCAGAGGAGAAGTGAGGGACAGGCCACAGGTTGTCATGGCGACGGCTAACTGCTCCTTTAATTGAACCCACTTACCCCCCGCTGGTTCTTTCACTAAAAGACTGTAAAGAAGGAGTGAGCGTCTTCACGCTGCGTTCTTTCTAATGGCCAGCAGGAGGCGCCTCTAACTGAACGTTAGCCGACTTCTCACTTCATTTATTCCCTCAGTAAACATTTTACTAATGCGTTTAGTGTCTGTATCACCAATATTCAGTCTCCTTTAATACAAAATTGCGTTACTTTAGTAAATTGTATTCATATTTAGAGTAATTAAGACAATTAAACATGTTATATAGACACTAAAGTTTTGACTTAACTCATTGCTCTCTTTTTTTTAAAAGATTGTTTTTGGGCCATTTTCGCCTTTATTAGATAGGACAGGCCCTGTGATCGACTGGCGGCTGACAGCTGGGTTCGGCTCCAGCCCCCCAGGACCCCGAACAGGAAAAGCGGTAAAGTCTATACAGCTTAAGGGAGACAGGAAATGTTGGGAGGAGAGAGGGGGTCTCCAGAAGAACTTATGATTATGGACCGTTATAGCCTCAGGAAAAAAACAGTTATGATGAGCGTGTTGACTTCTGCAGTTAAAGTCAGGGTTGGTCATTTCCTCCAGATCCACTTTTTCAGATTCTGGTGTAAATTGTCTTTAGGTCCTGACAGACATTAATAACTCATGTTCTCTGAAAAAGGAACAAAGAAAATCCATCATCTGTATCAGTTTGTAAGTCTGTAAAGACTTTAACTAATGTCTGCCACGAGGTACCAATCTGATGAACCAATCACACGCCTCCCTGTCTCCCTGCTCGCTCTCTACCCCTTAGCTCACACTCAAAGCGTCTCACCGATGACTTTAGGAGTTTATACTGTGATTTTGTCGTTGGACGTTGTGAATAGTAAAATATTTTTTTTTTAAACATGTATTTTGATAAAGTTGAATTATCTCTGAATGAGACATGAGACGACGTATACAATGACAGAAATGAGCTGAGGTCCACTTCTGGAGCAACGACGCTCGTTCATGTAAGTGAGGGGGCGTGGCTTACGAGGGAGCACAGAGGGGAGGGGGAGGGGGTGCAGACGGAGCACTGAGGGAATGCTACTTTCAAAATCATGCTAGTCTCAGAAAGTGACCAACCCTACCTTTAACAAGCAGACTTCTCAGATATTGAAAGTTTTAAATGGTGACAAATATTCATGTTTTACCTATATACAATTCAGAAATACAGAATTAATTCTATAAAGTTATATGTAAAACATAAAGTTTGAATTCGTCCAGGTTAGTGGAGATGTCAGCTCTGTGGCTCCTGACTTCCTGCCCTCACCTGTTCGAGAAAACCAGACGCTTCTATCTTAATCCATCTGTTAGTATCTGTCCTCAGACAAAACTTTTCTTAATGCTCTTATCATCATAGACTAGACACACACACACACACACACACACACACACACACACACACACACACACACACACACACACACACACACACACTGTGCATGCTCACAATTCATGTCGTCGTCTATTGAAGTCATAGCTCCAGTGTATTCAGGTGATAACAGTATTGAGTAAATACTGTTTGTGTATTCCCAGCATTCCTCAGATGCTCCGCCTTAGGACTTAGAGATTGTCACACACACACACACACACACACACACACACACACACACATACACACACACACACACACACACACACACACACACACACACACACACACACACGGCTGAGGGCGGATGTGTTTGAAGTGCTGTGGGCCGGGGAGGGGATGTTTGGGGTTGACAGCGGACTAAAGGGGGTGTGTGTGTGTGTGTGTGTGTGTGTGTGTGTGTGAGGCAGGTACCTACATGCTCTCCTCTTTGTCTCCTTCTACACGACACTTCAAACCACACACACTCCTGGTGGGCTCTCTCTCTCTCTCTCTCTCTCTCTCTCTCTCTCTCTCTCTCTCTCTCTCTCTTTTAGTTACCTAAAGACAGGATCAGAGCCTGAGATCATTGATGTCTGTGGGTCTATCTCTGCAGACACACTAAACCAGAGAAGGATGTGTGGTGATCACCCTGACTTTTCATTTAGTGTGACCAAGAGGAAAATACATTTTAAAAAACAACATTTATTCTTTGAGACCACCAGTTTGAATTTGTCAGACAGGCGAGAACACATGACAACTTCTCTACTTCCAACTTTAAAGCCCTGATACGTGTTGGGCTCTGACCATAGACTGTAAATATGAATGTTTGAAGCCTGAGTGACGTCACTTATCTGTTCCTGCAGGGGGCGCTGGAGGCTCATCAGCAGCAGCCGCCATGTTGGAAATGCTGTCTCAGTCTAACTTTCAGTCAGCCTAACAACAGGCTGAGAGCTGGAGCTGAGGCGGGTTTTAAACCTCTCGATGAACAGCTACATCTCGCCTGTCAATCATGTCAGCTACACACCTACACGTATTGTTCATAAATCAAAACGCCACCTTTACAGTGTTTGCCTATGAGGACAGTAACTAATCAGACCTATTTAGTTGTTTGTACCAGACTGTAAACATGTTTATTTATGCTGTTAAATTGGCAATATTTGAATGGGTGTGTATGTGACTTTCTGCGTTCCTGCAGCCAGCCTCTAGTGGACACTCGAGGAACTGCAGGATTTTACACTTCTGCATTGGCTTAATTTTTCAACACCGGAGGTTGCAGTTTGGACAATATATCGATTCAGCAATTTATCATCGTCCTGACTCGTGTGATACAATCAATGGTGCCTAAATGTCAACATTTTAATTTTAAAAACTACATCGCTCTTAACAGGTTTCTCTGGAAATTTGACTCACCACGTCATTACTTCCTGACGCTTCACATTGAGGATTGATAGGAATCTCTTCATCTGTTTCTTAAATTCTAGGATTTTACTGTAACTATATACCCAAATAAATACCTGATAAATGATGCCACATTAAGTCTTCAGTGTTTTGATTTAAGCAGGATGACAATAACCTGCTTTTAAGCTTGTAAAGTCTTTAATTTAAAGAATATTAATGACAGTATTTTAGTGCAGATGGAGAGGTTTGAAGTCATTAAGGATTCATTTCACTTTAAAAACAGTGTTTCCCCTCCCTCTCTTTAACCCACTCTCTCTCTCTCTCTCTCTCTCTCTCTTACCGGCGTCTTGTTAACCTGCTCCCCACTTTGAAGACTGCTGACATCTAAAAAAAAGGACAAAGAGACGGAGACATGAAACCAGCTGCTTCTGAAGACGGACAAAAGGATGCGAGAGAGAGAGATGGAAAGATAGAGAGGAGCATAAAGAGAGCACTTATTAAAGACAGGATGAGAGGAACAGAGGAAGACGAGGAAAGGAAAGTTATGGTTACATTCTTGGAGCATGAAGCAAACTAAATCTGTAGCTGTGGGATAAGTCAAACTTTATTCACTATCAGTGTTTTGAAAAGTATAAAATTACAAACACAACTTCAGGGTCTGTGTTCACCTGTTACGGTAGATATAGTTTTGTTATAACTGACACCTGGTGGAGGTTAAAGGAACTGCAGTCTGAACTACAGCTGCTCACCTGCAGCTTTCTGGTTTCTACGATATTTAAACCAACCGAGGAGAAAACAGAGTCAGGATTTAGACTCTGAAGATCTGGATCAGTCAGTGACATCAGCTGAAGAGAAAATGATGTCATTGAGTAAAGCGACAAAGCAACTTCCTGTCAAAAAAAAAGAACAAACACCTGCTGTTGCAACACACAAAAGTTTTGAATTTTATTAGCACACATGCAATCAAATTCTTCAGATCAGGATACATGCGTACACATTCTCATACTGGCTCTCTGTCCGTCGTCTCATTACTCACACAGTGGTCTTTGTCTGTGTGTCAAAGGTATGCAGGGGGCCAGGTGAGGGGTTAGGGGGAGGGGAGAGGGGGTGCTAGAGAGGCTCCATCCCCTTTATGTTAAGACCATTGTTTGACGAGCTGTGACTCGCCACAGGCTCCCTGCCACAGGCTCAAAAAAAAAAAAAAAAAAACACCAAGCATGCTTAGAATGAAATTCAGAAGAGATTGAGGCTCATGCAAAATGTTTATTAACATCATGATGCTAACACTAAGAAGCAATATAAGCATGATGTAATGCAGGGCGAAGCCAGCATTTAAGTAAGATTCTAATATTGGATGTTTGCAATTCAACAATTTACCTTTTATGCCAATTAAGTTGTCTTCTCTCTAACAATATTGTTATTTTATAGCATGAGATTCTTGCAGAGCTTAATGTTGCAGCACACATTAAACTTTGTTTTGCCTGTCTGCTCTCTCAAGAGAAACAGGGGGTGGCATCCTGTTTTTTTCTCACGGTTACAGGCAGTTAACGGTCACTCATTTGTCCATGAGCGGGAAGCGATGCAATTATAAGGCAGAGGAGCAGAGCACACTCACTGGAGTCTGTCATTTCACCTGGGAAAGAGACTGTGGGACGAGGTGAGAGCTAGTTACCCATTACCCCGTTATGCAAAGGGCTAAATCTGTGTAGTTGTAATTTCAGAGATGACTTTTGCAATTTGAGTTTTTAACTTGAGCCCATGTCTGTTCCCCCTCGATATCTATCCTGTAAATACCCAAAAACGCTTGAAAATTATATGACCGTTCACTAGAGACGCCTTCAATACGTTATGAGAGCAACAAGCCCAGAATCAGAGTTTCTCTAAACACAGATAAATGCGCATGGAGGGTCAGGATAGGCACGCCCCTTCCAGTCAAGTTCAACCGGGCCTTGTGGGGAAAAAAAACGAACAGAACGAAAAAAGAAGGGGAGGTGAGGAAGATGATGGTGACAAACTTCCACCTGCCCAACCTCTCCAACAGGAGAATGTGTGGGAACAAAGCAGTAAAGCAGCTGATGACAGCTATCATTGAGGCTGTTTGAGGTTAAAGACGCCCTGAAACCGCTCTCACCCCCCCCCCACACTGTGTTTAGCCTAAATGACCACTGTAACCTCTCCATACCTTCACCTTGCTCTGTTATTCCCCCTTTTTCAGCTGCTTGCTCTTTTTTTAAAAAGCCAGGTGGTGCACACAGCGACAGGTAACACACCTCTACTTCAGGATCTGCAGGAGACAAAATCCATTTGCAACAACAGACCTACATCAGAACTTTTGTAATAAAGTTTGGCTGCATGTACAAAAAGGAGATTTCATCAGGTTTATTTAACTATTTATCTATTTCTGATCTGATCTTATGACAAGTTAAATGGGTGGGCTCAAAGTTGGGTGGGTTCAACTCAAGTGACAACAATCAAGTTTGAATAATTAAGGCAATGCAGAAGTGAAAAATCCTGCAGTCCGTCAAGTGTCTGCTTGAGGCTGGCTCCACACCAGATCCAGGAAACTGGCACAAAACAAAATAAGCCACACGTAATTCAGCGTCTTAATCATAAATTAAATCGCTTTCTTGCCCATTAGCTTACAATACAGACACATTTTATATATTTTTAATAACCTTTTTAAGCAACACCACTGGTATGACTCTTTCAATATTATTTTTTAAAACATACCTTGCTGTTATTTTGTTGTATTCCATTTGTTTTTTGTTTTTGGGTTGATTTACTCACAATTTATGTTAAAAAGGAGAAAACTTCAGCTTTAACTTTCTCTCAGTAAGTTTGACACGGCTGCACCTGTACGTTGCAGTACCCTCCTTCACCACACACACAAATGGCATTGACTGACATTGTTACCAAAGGGGGGCGCTGTTTCGTACGTTTCCAAAAACTTTAGCCGTTATTTGTTTAAACGGTAAAAAAAAATAATCCCCAATTGAGTAAATCAAAATAAGCATAACTCATTAAAATATGCCTTAAATACCACTTGTGTAAATAAAGCCCTAAAGGTGAGAGTGTTCACTTAGCGTACCTGTAGATTAGAAGCAACATGTTAAGTCATTTTTATTAATACAATTTGTAACAGTCGGAAAAAAAGAAAGCATCAGAAATAGTGTTTGTTTCTGGAATATTTACTCAAGTTTTGAAGGTAACCATATTTCTTGTTGCATGCTGCCCTCTGCTGGAGTGCTGCTAGAGTTACGTGTCAAGTCTGGTTAGGGTAGTTCAGACTATCCAGGAATGACTTGAGTGATGATGATGATGATGATGATGATGTGTTGCAAACTGTAATTTAAACTAATATGCTGGCACCGAAATGTCTAATGTGCACAGAAAGGTTAAACAGAGTTTACTGTACACTGCTCACTTCTGGTGCAGTTACAGTAAAGCAAAATAAAAGAGAAAGTTGAAGTTGTCAAATAATGATGCATTCAGAATGTCTTGAATTACCAAGATGGACAAATGCAAGTCAAATGTTTGTTACTAAAAAGGTCTCCACATTTCATGCTGTATTGAGACATGTGATATACAAATGTGTTGATTTAATGATTCTGAAAATGGCATTTCTTGCATTTCCTGGAAACACTGGTGCAAATGTGTTCGTATTTTAATTAGGAAAATGTGTAACTTCAGTGATTTCATGCCTTTGTTTATGTCCTGTATTTATATTTCTTCAGCCCTTTATGACATGGAGCTATGGGTCTGAAATAACGTAAACATAAATGACCTTTCCACGTGGTAGTTTCAGAGATCTTCCTCCGATCTAAATGGCTGTTTCTGATAATTTAAAGGACATTAACTACAATTAAGAAGAATGTTTTTACTCATATCACATCATGGTATCAAATTTGAGATTTAACAAACCGTAATAGTCTCATCTGAACTTTGATTAAATGTATTTCTTTTTATTAATCCATGTGGCTCTATAATCACTGTTCCTATGCAAACCTTCACTTTCAGAAATATTTAATCACTGAGATACGTGGTTTGAATAACGGCCAACACGGAAATATTCATGATGCTGTAAACATTTGTCAAACGTTCACACTCGAGAGACCAGAGAAAAAGACAAACCAGGTTGTGTTGTTTTTTTTTAACATTTTTATTTTTACAAATGTTCCACTTCTCCAGCTCCGCTCTTAGAAGGTTCTGTAAAACAAAAAGTGAAGTAAAGATATGAGTTACTGAAACTGTCAACAAAAAACACAATTTGAATCAGAAATAAAGTCTCAAACAATCTGGGGCGTGTCAAGACAGGGCATTCCCCCCCCCTTGAAATCTGATTGGCCTACACAGAGGCAACCCCACAAATTAACTGTGATTGGCTGTTTGCCTGTCAGAAACTGTCACTTGTGTGAAATCCAGACTATTCTGTTTTTTTCTGCAAAAGGCTGAGAGTATTTTTCTTTACACATTAATGTAGAATACTATCTTTTGTTTCTTCTTGAAATTTTGAATAAAAATGTTGCACATCTATTTCATAAAACAGAAGGATTGGAAGGTAATGCACACCGTCTTACTTGCAATGAATTAGCTGGAAATTTTTCTAACCAAAACATTGCCAATTAATGCATTGAAACAAGTTAGGCCCTGTGTCCACCTACGTTTTTTTGGGGCAGAAAAGCGCTGCTCGCCATCCTGTCTCTATGACAACAGCCGCTGTATGGCAAACAGTGCTCCGTTACTTTTTACTGCATGTTTTATATTTGAGATTGTTTTTCCTCATTAGAAACGAAGCAAAAAAGATGTGGGCACAAGTTACGATCCACAGGCGGCAAAACTACGGGGAATCTCACATTTGGACAAGAGCGCCGGTGACCTTTCTGAAAAGTTTAAAGATTTAAAACTTGAGCTCTCAGATCGGCAGTACAAAAAAAAGGTGGAGCGCTCAAAAAATACGCTGGGCGTTAATTATTGGTGTGTGTGTTTGTGAGCACTTCACACTTCAGGCCACCCCTGCATTAGTCAGTGCCCCAGTAGGGCCACCCCACTCAACAAAGTCTGGACACACTCCTGCAAACTGTACAGACTCATGATTATATTGATAACTTAAAATATCAATAAAACACTTCTTCTGGTTTAGAAACAACCTGGCTGTATATTTATGGTGATGCTTTTTGATACAAGCTCATGTTTTGTATATTTTCTTGAGATCTTTACAAAGTAGACCATGAAGTTATGAAATCTGGGAACAAATTCTTACTTGGCAACAACGCTGTCGTCCCTTGCGAGCCTCAGGATGGAGTCATCAGACTCACCCTGCAGGAAGGAAAAAAAGACAAATGTTCAAGATAAAAGCTTCAGTGTTTGGAAAAAATTAAAATCTCGGGGGGGGGGGGGGGGGGGGGGACAGATGACTCATACTGGAAACAGTTTGGTACTTGAGACTCGTACAAATAAATTAACCTGCAGTCCAAACTTAAAGGTTTCCAAGTAAAAAGAAGACTGCTGGGGCGTTAAAGGCCGAGTGGTTTGTTTGTACACCCCATGTACTGAGGCCATCCAAGTGGGTGGCCCGGCGTTAAATCCGACCTGTGACTCCTTTACTCCCCTCCCCCCCTCCTCTGACTATCAACTATCCTTTAAAATCAAGGCCCAAAAAGCCAACAAAAAATAAGCCTGGTAAAGGTCATCTGCTCACAAAAACAGAAAATACTACATGTTGATGTTTGATACGTTCCAACTCTGACATATTACATCTCACACATCAGTTTTTACAGAACCAACAGGCAGATAACAAGTCAAATCAGGACGTGTGTATCATGTAATCAGCTCGTAGATTCTCAGACTATGTTCCCGTCGGTCGCCTTAGTGCACAATCCTGATTTTAAGCTCATCCATTCGTTTGTCTGGATGCTCCTCTTGTGTAAAGAGTGGAGTGTGTGGATGAGGGATTCTAGCCAGAGTTAAACGTCTTTCAGGATCTTGTCCATCAGCACCATTCATCAAGATCTGAGCAGCAAGAAAAGCAGCTCTAGACTCACCATTCTGCGGATGGCGCCACAGATAGCGTAGGTCTTGAACTGACCGTTGAAGCGACCGGTCACCTTGTCAACCTGCAGAGGACAAAGAGCAACACATGAGAGGAAAAACACTGACAAGCATCTGCAGTTCATGAGAAGCTCTTTTTAAATAAACATCTGTAAGACAGGTGTAAAAGGAAAATGTATGAATGTTTCTAATCTCAAAATGAACACAACCTGCAAATATGTGAAAAAGTACCATTCCCAGAGTGTTTGAGCAGATTATACTGGCTTTAAAAAACAGTTCAACTGACCATGAACACAACATGTCCAACTGAGATCCAAACTACAAAGTGCATTTAGTTTCATGAATTATCTCAAAGTCTTGATTTTACCTCTGCAATGTTGATCTGGATGGAGGCATGGTCCTTTGCTCCAATGATTCTGTTGCTAGCAGAGCTGGCAAAAAAAAGAAAGAAATATTTTAGTTAATCACTTCATGTCCTGGTCTTTATCAGGGATGCACAGATTAGGAAAATCAGAAAGAACACTGATATTTGCTTCAATACTTCCTTTGGTGTGAGCTTCCCACAATAGCTTCATTTTGTCATGTATCACAATAAAAACTGAACAGCTGACTCCACCTGCTCGCTAAAAAACCTCTCTTCTCTGAATCAGTAGTTACGCATTAATCTGATCTGGCACAACAGATAAACATCAGCTACCGAGATCATCTTCTCTGCTGATTCCTAAAGCTTTCAGCAGCGGTGGCCTTCCATCTCAAGGACTCATCGTGCATTTAATTCCTCAAACTCATCTTTGGTGAAAGTGTCTTTAGTGTTTTTGCTCCATCGTCTTAGTATGAGCTGCAGAGGTCGGATAAAGGATCATGTGTAAATCTGTTTAACGCTTCTGAATGGTCCTTTCCTCCAGTTCCTCTCTCTTAGTTGTTCCACAGAGCAGGACAAAAGCCTTTGGTGATGCTGCTTTCAGCTGTTACGCTCCGAGACTGTGGAACAACCTTCCTGAGGGTCTGAGAGGAGAATATCTTAAAACTCATTTATTCAGTCTGGCTTTTATATCAATTCAAATCTTAACATTACTGTATTGTCTTTTTTATCCTACTACAACTTTAAATATTTTCCTCTTTTGTATTTATTTTAATATTGAATTGCTTTTATGTGTTGTATTTTATTTATATATATATTTTTTTAATTCTTATTGGTGTGCATTAGTCTCTCAATGATTTTAGAAACTACTTTTTCGTCAATAACTTTCCTGCACTCTTGTTAAGCACTTTGAACTGCAATTTAATTTGTCTGAAAGGTGCTGTATAAATAAAGTTTGATTGATTTGTTGATTTTGTAAATATTTGTTTATTATCAGTCTGAATCTTTTGGGTTTGCTGTCGTGTTCAGGACTCTCTGGAAAAGGAGATCTCTACACCTCAATGAGAATATGTTCCTGGTAACAAGAGGTCAATATAATATATCCTGCCATTGAGGACGTCCAAAGAACACGCTGTCTGCGGCGAGCTCACGGCATCCTTAAAGACTCCTCCCACCCTGCCCACAGACTGTTTACCCTCCTGCCCTCCGGCAGGCGCTTCAGAAGCCTCCGGACCAGAACCAGCAGACTGAGGTACAGCTGTTTTCCCCAGAGCTGTTTCTCTACTGAACTCTGAACTCTACCCCCCGCTGAGCCCCCCCTTTCCCCTGCACATCACCTCACACCCATCATCCCCTCACCACTCCTCCTGGTCACACATCTCTCATCCACCTGTATTAGACTATGTTCATATCACCTCCATAAGTTATCGACCTGTCCATATTCTGTATATTATCTGTGAACTAGTATAACATGCTCACTGCATCTTAATCTGTATATTATTATCTGAAGAATATACTTACATTTAGAGCATTTATTTATATTTATATTATCCCATTAATCCAGACATATATACCCAATAATTCACTTGTTTTAGTCCACATCTGTACATTTTGTAATTACTGAACATAGAACAGATTCTTGCACTTTTGGTGAGATGTCAAACCTCATTTCGTTTCTCTAAACTTGTTTATGTGGAAAGACATTAAAGTTGAATCTGATCATGATGTTCTGATGTCAGCTGGGTCACTGTCTCCACTTTAAACACATTTAAACACATTTAAACACATTTCAACACATTTAAACACATTTAAACACATTTCAACACATTTAAACACATTTAAACAAAGCCAATCTCTGCCCTCACATGTTTAACCACAGTAACCTGTGACACATTAAACTCACATCTGACTGTTTCTTGGTGATAAACTACAAACTCACATCTGACTGTTTCTTGGTGATAAACTACAAACTCACATCTGACTGTTTCTTGGTGATAAACTACAAACTCACATCTGACTGTTTCTTGGTGATAAACTACAAACTCACACCTGACTGTTTCTTGGTGATAAACTACAAACTCACATCTGACTGTTTCTTGGTGATAAACTACAAACTCACCATTTCCGTGGGACGTAAAGGTCCACGAATTCTCCAGAGTCGTTCTGCATCTTTAATGTTGTACAGGAAGTCGCTTACACACCTAAAAGACAGAAGAGCAACACAATCATAAATGAGAACTGCGTTTAATCACGTCTGCTACCGTAACTGTGCAGTCAGTCCACTTATACTCAAACAACTGCGTGATTATGGGAGCGTTAGCCGGTTAGCTCATGAGTTAGCATCACGGCCGCATGTGGCTGCGCACACACCGGACAGAAGTCTCGTATTTACGTTATTAAAGCGGGAAACCATCTCCTAATCTGTCATCTACAGCTACAAAACCACTTTAATGTTTACATACCTAACAAAAACGACGGCTATGTTTGGGGAAATTACGAGTTTTTGACGTTTTCAGTGGAGAGCTCGTCGGAAAAACCTACCGTATACGACAAATGGCCGACAGGAAAGAAGGAGCAGCCGACCCGGAAGTTGAAATATTTGTGTGTGGGTGCGTTGTCGCCACCTGATGGACATTTATTGGTACTACCAGAAAAATACTAACAACGGCGACATCTACCTTTTGAAGACGTAGCTCACTCTTCCTTTAAAGGTTTTTTTGCATTTCTGGTTAGATAATAATAATAATAATAACAATAACAATCACAATAATAATAATAATAACAACAACAACAACAACAACAACAACAATAACAACAACAACAACAACAATAATAATAATAATAACAATAACAATAATAATAACAACAACAACAACAACAACAATAACAACAACAACAACAACAATAATAATAATAATAATATCTTTATTTATACAGCACCTTTTAAAAACACAGGTTTACAAAGTGCTTTGACAAACAGCAAAAACAAGAACAAACTAAACCAAACACAGAAGAACATAAACAACAACAAGAACATAACAAATGCAAAATACTAAAAATAATTAAATACAATTCAACAGAAAAGAACCCAAAGTGCACGATACCCAACAGACATATAGAACCCGACCATCACAAGAACCATCATAAGAACCATCACAAGAACCATCACAAGAACCATCATAAGAACCATCACAAGAACCATCATAAGAACATCACAAGAACCATCACAAGAACCATCACAAGAACCATCACAAGAACCATCACAAGAACCATCATAAGAACCATCATAAGAACCATCACAAGAACCATCATAAGAACCATCATAAGAACCATCACAAGAACCATCACAAGAACCATCACAAGAACCATCACAAGAACCATCATAAGAACCATCACAAGAACCATCACAAGAACCATCATAAGAACATCACAAGAACCATCACAAGAACCATCATAAGAACCATCACAAGAACCATCACAAGAACCATCACAAGAACCATCATAAGAACATCACAAGAACCATCACAAGAACCATCACAAGAACCATCATAAGAACCATCACAAGAACCATCACAAGAACCATCACAAGAACCATCATAAGAACATCACAAGAACCATCACAACAACCATCCTAAGAACCATCATAAGAACCATCACAAGAACCATCATAAGAACCATCACAAGAACCATCACAAGAACCATCACAACAACCATCACAAGAACCATCCTAAGAACCATCACAAGAACCATCCTAAGAACCATCACAAGAACCATCATAAGAACCATCATAAGAACCATCATAAGAACCATGACAAGAACCATCACAAGAACCATCACAAGAACCATCACAAGAACCATCATAAGAACCATGACAAGAACCATCACAAGAACCATCATAAGAACCATCACAACAACCATCACAAGAACCATCACAAGAACCATCATAAGAACCATCACAAGAACCATCACAAGAACCATCATAAGAACCATCACAAGAACCATCATAAGAACCATCACAAGAACCATCACAAGAACCATCACAAGAACCATCATAAGAACCATCATAAGAACCCAGGGAACACAAGAACCATCACAAGAACCATCACAAGAACCATCACAACAACCATCATAAGAACCATCACAACAACCATCACAAGAACCATCACAAGAACCATCATAAGAACCATCACAAGAACCATCATAAGAACCCAGGTAACACAAGAACCATCATAAGAACCATCACAAGAACCATCATAAGAACCCAGGCAACACAAGAACCATCATAAGAACCATCATAAGAACCATCACAAGAACCATCATAAGAACCATCATAAGAACCATCATAAGAACCATCACAAGAACCATCACAAGAACCCTCATAAGTACCATCACAAGAACCATCACAAGAACCATCATAAGAACCCAGGAAACACAAGAACCCAACAACACGAGCTGAGACCAAGAGGAACCAAAGATTTAAAAAGATGTAAGAAACTAAAAGAGTTAAAAGCAAATAAAAAGATAACAGCAATAAGAAGGTAAGAGCAGGAAGAGAAATAGAAACAAGTTGCTAAACTGCATTTCATCAGTACTTGTGCTATGACAAAAAGCTGAAACTTATCTAATCTAATGATGTAACTTTTAGCAGATTCCATAGTGGCAGTGTGAAACAGATTGAGTTTATTTGCTTTTCCTGATCATAAGGCACACTATATCTAAGCTTGATCTCCACATGTACAACATGTAAATCAACACATGGCGCCTTATGTTGCTGTATATTCAAATGTGACAGAGAGCTGGAGTTCACTCAACTGGTCACTCATTGAATCAGTCCTCACATTTAACATCATATCCTGGTGCAACGTTCTTACTGAAAAATGTAAGAAAAAACTCACTGGTATTATTAAACATGCTGCTAAAATCACCCTTCACGTCCCCTTCACCACTCGCTTCAGCTGCTCCCCTCAGGACGCTGTTTCAGAGAACCATTAGAGAGAAAGAAATCGTACAGAGACTTTTTTACTCCCACTTTAATACACATTTTAAACAAGGATAGAAAAAACACTGCTCTTTTACATGCTGTGCATGTGTTTTTACCTTATTAAGGAACTTTTATTTTATTTTATGACTTCATGTGAGCCTTAGTGTGATTTAAAAAACAAAAGTTTTTAAGTTACTGAGCCTCAACCAAAAGTCATTTTCTGTCACAATGTGATTTTTTGAATCTTGAATCTTGTTTCTTGGTTATTGAGAAGACGTTGGATGTGTTTGAGGTCTGAGCTCCATGCAGACTATTCCATTTCTTCTAAGAGGGAATAATGGACATTTCCAGCAAAGACATTTGAAGCACACTTTGTCTAAAACATGATTTCATTGTGTGGCTTTAAGTTTCATTTCTACCTGCTGCTGTTTGTTTGTTTAACAGCTGTTGAATCTTAATTTCTTGCTCATTGCACGCTGCACTTTCACTTTCATTGCACTGAAGGGCTGCACATTGTAGAGTATGAATGCTGTGCTTATTGTACATGAAGAATAAAAAGAGTCGAAACGTTTTCATTATGCTTACTTTAAATAGAATTTATTAACGATACAGTAAAAGAACAACTTATTATAAGTCATTATGAGAACACAAATATTGGGTACAGGTGGCTTAGTGGTTAGGTTAAGCCCCATGTTTAGAGGCTTTACTCCACCAAGTGGACGGCGTGGGTTCAAGTCCGGCCTGCGGCTCCTTTCCCACATGACATTCCCCACTCTCTCTCTCTCTCTCTCTCTACTCAACTCTCCCATCCAATAGAGACAAAAATCCCCAAACATAAATCTTTAAAAACATTTAGTTATTGCAGCATGTGAAAAATACATGTGAGACAAACAGACTCTGTGAAGCTCTCTCCGCACTTGGAACAATAACAGGCTCGTGTTGCACAGCTTGTAAAGCTGTAAGGACTGGTGTAGTGACTATAAGAATATAAATGATCGGCTGATTCTTCTTTGTGTAGCCTCCAGTTTGTTTACAGTGACGATTCAAAGATAAAGAAGGTGTCACCTTTGCACTCTCCGTTTAAGTATTGCACAATACTCTTTAATATATATTTATATCCCTGTATAGAGCATAAAGTTTGTGACTGTGTGTCTGTCGTCAAACTTAACTTACCAGTAGCTCAAACTGTAGGTCAGGGGTCATCAACTTTAACTTTAAAAAATGCCTGCACATAAGTCTGACAAGCTGTCGACCTCGATTTGAAGATGTCGGTGTCAGCGGGGAACTTTAATTATCACTCATTAACATAATGAGAGTAATTAAGCCTTGTGATAACAGAGTGTAGAGTGTAGGATTAATTCAGGATATCTTCTCCACTTGTCCTTGTTTTTTTAATTGTCATATGTCAAATGTTTGTCTGCACCTGAGATTTAAAAAAACAGGAGTCATATTCCTCGCACATGCTCACGTATGTTGGCCAATAAAACTGATTCTGATTCAGATCAGACGACCTTGAATAACAATAAAAATGTCACGTCATACCTGTAGCAATAACCCATTTTGTTTTTTTGCCTTTTGTCAAAGGATTTGTTTTCTTATAATTATATTCTGCATTTAATTCACACTTGTAAAAAATACAATATCTATTACTAAGAAATGCACACATGTTACAAAATGTACGTCTTTGAAGTGTTTTCATCCAAATGGACTAAACTTTGTGTTTTCCACTAAAAGATTTGTGCAATAAAACACACAATAAGCTCTGGGTTGATATCGGGGGGAACACAGTGTTAATCTTCACACCATTTTCTAATTTAGTCATTAGTCTCCTGATGAAACAGAGTTATTTTCAGTTGAGATACTGGATACTTGAAGTGTGAAAAATCACATATAAAGACTTTAAGTCTGGTTTATAATGATTTTAGAACAGCTGAGTTTCAAATAGCGGAGTTTCGTCTCGTCATCGTCATAGTTGACTAATTTAAAAAGACCTTCGTCGACGAATATTTTCGTCATTTAATTCATTGATGAGATTAACACTGGGGGAACACAAAGGCAGCATTTGTAAAAAAAATTTAAAAACTATCAATGTGATATCACTTTGCTATACTTCAAGTATAAGAGCTGCAGCTGCTTTGTAGTCATCACTGTTGTTGCTTGTTGACGCAGGTGCAGCCCACCGCCAGGTTGTAGGGACACTTGCACCAGATGAAGTCAGTGTCTTGGCGTGTCCTCTTGTAGACCGAGATCTGGATGAAGATGGGCTTGGCGACCATGTCCTTCACGGTGCAGTTCTTGCAGACAGCGTGCTGTATAAGCTGTGGCTCCCTGTCTTCTGTGGCATCGACACTGAAAAACAAAAACAGAAATCAATAAATACATCCGCATAGAAAAATGGAAGAACCGTCTTTCTGAAGAATTTTTACTGGTGGGCAAGGCCGCCCATTAGAGGGGATAAAGGGGAAAGCTTTCTGAGGCCCACTCACACGAGAGTGATGCTGCAGTCAAATGTCGCCTGTATCAAAATGTAACCCCCCCCCTTTAAACAATATGAGCCTTGTACGTCTTTGTAACCTGCTACTGGATGCTTTGAATTTCCCTCGGGATCAATAAAGTATCTAGCTATCTCTCTATCTAACATTTTTCACTCAAGCAGTCCGGCCATTGTATAACATAAATGTATGCATCGCAGATTGATGCATACAACTGCACTGAAAAGCAGCAAAAAACAGAGAAAACTCACATGATGTTCCAGGGTGCAGCCGAAGAGTCCTTAAGGTCCAACATGTGCTTGAAGTATGGCAGGTGCATTGTATGATCTTTACAGGCGGGTGAGCAGGGATGTTTACAGACGGGTGAGCCGTACACGGTCCCCATCAGTCCCAAAATAACCTGGAAGCACACACACACACACAGATACAGAACCACTGATGATAATTTATAAATGTCTGGGGCTCAATGGAAGAGATGAGGACATATCTGCAAACTTCATACTATAGGGTCAACATTTGTTAGGATGCCCATTAGCTGCATCCAAGAGCTCAGATATTCTTCCTGCAGTCCACATTAAAAAAAACATTAACAGGAATATAGAAATGTACATTGAACACATAAAGAAGCAGTACAGTCCACACAAACCCATCACGTTTAGAAGAGGGCATTAAAAACACAGATCACACACGGCACCATGTCGCCTAGAGGTTCTGTTGGGTGCCCAAAGAACACAGAAACGCTGCTTGGCAAGGCAGGTAACTGCTTGGGGGCCCCAGTCAAGTAAGGGGCCCCCCAAGGGCTTACAAACTTTAAACCAGAGCAGTACAGTAGGAAACTATGGAAGCGATTAGTGATCAAAATTCAAATGATAAAGCTAATTTGAAAATTAAAATGCATTAACAAAAATGCTTTTTAATTTTCAGAATATGAGTGTATTATTATTATTATTATTATTATTATTTTTTTTTTTAAAGATTTATTTTGGGCTTTTTGTGCCTTTAATGCAGAGAGAGGACAGTGGATAGAGTCTGAAACCAGAGAGAGAGAGAGGACAGTGGATAGAGTCTGAAACCAGAGAGAGAGAGAGAGGACAGTGGATAGAGTCTGAAACCAGAGAGAGAGAGAGGACAGTGGATAGAGTCTGAAACCAGAGAGAGAGAGAGGACAGTGGATAGAGTCTGAAACCAGAGAGAGAGAGAGAGGACAGTGGATAGAGTCAGAAACCAGAGAGAGAGAGAGGACAGTGGATAGAGTCTGAAACCAGAGAGAGAGAGAGAGGACAGTGGATAGAGTCTGAAACCAGAGAGAGAGAGAGGACAGTGGATAGAGTCTGAAACCAGAGAGAGAGAGAGGACAGTGGATAGAGTCTGAAACCAGAGAGAGAGAGAGAGGACAGTGGATAGAGTCAGAAACCAGAGAGAGAGAGAGAGCGGGGAACGACATGCGGAAAGGGGCCACGGGTGGAAGCGAACCCGGGCCTCCCACTGTATTATTTGACTCAAAAATAAAATGATGATTAATTTATCTAATTTGAATTTTAGTTTTCAACTTCAAAAATGCACATTCTTTGACTAAATTATAATGAGGAAGAAAATGACAATTGCTTTATCATTTTCAAAAAATGCCTCGCTAAATCTGTATCATAATTCAAATTAAAAAGCTAATTTTAAAATGAAAATACAGTATAAGAATTACATTTAACTTTCAGATTATAGGTGCATTATTTGACCTATATTTAAAATGAATATTCAGTCATCCAGTTTGCATTATACTTTTACTCTTTGTGTATGCATATTGTATGACATCATTCAAATGAAAACTAAAAGGTCTTTGGCTTTTCCTTTTCAAACTTGCCGTGCTAAAAAGTGATCATAATTCAAACCAACTCGAAAACGAAATGGAAAGGGGACGGTGCAGGAAAGTGACGTCAGACTCCAGCTCCCAGGCAGGCGAACGTAATATTTTTATTATTTGAAACAGAAAATTCAATCGATAATCTTTTTTAATGTAACTAAGTGAAGCAGAGAAGAGAGTGATCTATAATCTATCAATAAGCCGGTGTTAGGACACGTCTGTGTGGTGTCACGCGTGAGACTTGGCAGCTCGGGTTATAAAGCTGCTGCGTCATGCTCGCTGAAAAAAACACTCCGATCACCACCTGTATCACAGTGTGAACTAAAGTCTTCATTTGAATGATGTCATACAATATACATAGAGAGTAAAAGTATAATGCAAACTGGATGACCGAATATTCATTTTAAATAAAGGTCAAATAATGCACCTATAATCTGAAAATTAAAACGCGTTTCTTTTACTGTAGTTTCATTTTAAAATTAGCTTTTACATTTGAATTATGATACAGATTTTGCATTCATTTTTTGAAAATGATAAAGCAATTGTCATTTTCTTCCTCATTTTAATTTAGTCAAAGAATTTGCATTTTTGAAGTTGAAAACTAAAATTCAAACTAGATAAATTAATCATCATTTCATTTTTGAGTCAAATAACACACTCATATTCTGAAAATTAACATTTCTGTTAATGCATTTGAATTTTCAAATTAGCTTTATCATTTGAATTTTGATCACTAATCGCTTCCATATGAACCTCCCTAAGGGGGCCCCATCTGACAGCACTCATACTGGTTGTGCTGCTAAGCATCTCATGCATAAATCCTGTGAAAACCACTGAAGGAAAATGTGGTAGGAGGAGTAGAGGAGTTATCTTTCTGGGAGTTAAAACAGCACAATGGTGGTTGGAGGGGCCCACAATATCTTTTTTCCTACGGCCCTCACAGACTATAGAAACGCCACTGAAGGTATGGAGGCTATAGTCCTAGTCGCAGCGGTCTTTAATGGCAAGTCGGTTCACAAACACACACATAATAGCCTACTAAAAACAGTGGCATAAGCTTCCCCTCTGGCTGCATCTTGGTGCAGTGGTTAGCGAGGAGGTTCCTGGTCCTAATCCTCGGACAGGAGTGTGGGTGTTCCCTACTCTGACTTCCTCCCGCAGTCCGAAGACATGCTCCTTAGGTTACTTGGTGATTCTCAGTCGCCCCTATGTGATGTCACTATATGTCAGTCCTGTGATCGACTTGCGAGCCATCCAGGGTGAACCCAACCTGCAGTCTCTCAGCCAATGACGACACCCCCCCCCCCCCCCCCCCGCAACCCCGAAAGAGAAAAGTGTTAATGGGTGGATTCAAGTTTCCCCTCTCCTCCTTTCCATCATCGGACTGTGTCAACCCCACAACCATCGCTGTCTTCATTCATGCTCAGCCTGCTTCGACCTCCGCCACAGCGGCGAGGAAATGTGGACAACAGGAACCCGAGGAATACAAAAGAGAAATCCTTCCTGCATTGTTTCCCATATGCTCTTTTGTAAAGCGTAAAACTCGTTAAATAATAACGATTGATTGATTGATTATCACCTGCCTTATACCTTATAATAGCTCATATTAACAGTTATAATATCAACTAAAGCTAAAACCAACATAAAACCAAATCAATTTCTTCTTCTGGCCTCTCTTTGGAGGTTTAGTCTAAATGCAGTCTAAAAACACAACAGGAAGCTTCATGTATCAGCATGAAAGCACAGTACTCACCATCAGAGCAGCCAGTTCCATGTTGAAGCGGATGAGCAGGAGAAAAAGCCTTCAAAGGAGGTCTGCTATATTGTTTGGAAGTTAAAGTAGCAGGTTGTTGTGTCCTCGTTCACAGAGCTGCCTGTGGTTGTATTTTCAGAGCACTTTATACTCTCTGTCACAGCCGTGATGACTAAACAGCAAATTTGCATTAGAAATTTGGAAGAAGAGAAAAAAAAAAAACCCCGGAGGCGGGCTCCATGAGCCACAAGTCAGACTTGTCAATTTGTATCACACATAACTTCATGTGTGTGTTCTGTCTGTCATGGTTGGCCAGATTTAGGATAAAATCTTAGGTGGGTCCCATGTGTCTTATAGACGTAAATAAAGTCCGTAAATAGATTTGTGCATTTCCCATCCGTCTCAAAGACAATCCTGAGACATAATAAGGATTGTCTCACTGTGCGCCCTAGACAAGATCTTTTGGACCATTGGAACATTAAACCCAGGTGAAAAATAGACATAGATGATCGCTTTAAAAAATATATATAATATGCCAAAAAAATAGCGCACATCATTAAATACCATGATTTATATTTGTTTCAATAACAGTATTTAATACTAGATTTTGAGTCCGGTTGTTAAGTTATTGTGTATGTGCTCTTCTTTTTGGAGGGGTGGCCACAGGGGGGACCAAGCTCAGTGTTTCAAGGGCACTGGTCCCTGTTGGCCCCTGCCTAGAACCGCCAATGGAGACAGCTGAAGAGAGTCAGGATAGGTTGGGAGGTGGAGATTTCGGGGATGACATGCAGCAAAGGGCTGAGGTCGGATTCGAACCTACAGCCGCTGTGACAAGGACTATAGCCTCCGACTTATGCTGCAGCTTGGCTATCCGGCGCTCTTACATTTGTATCATTCCAGGATCTCAGCTGAAAGAAAAAAAAAAACGAGACTACAGCCAGCCCTGACGTTTGTCTGAAAGTAAAGGTCAAGTCTACAATTCAAGTTCTTTGGATTACAGATGTATCATGTCTAGATCTCAGCTGAAAGAAAAAAAAAACGAGACTACAGCCAGCCCTGACGTTTGTCTGAAAGCAAAGGTCAAGTCTACAATTCAAGTTCTTTGGATTACAGATGTATCATGTCTAGATCTCAGCTGAAAGAAAAAAAAAACGAGACTACAGCCAGCCCTGACGTTTGTCTGAAAGTAAAGGTCAAGTCTACAATTCAAGTTCTTTGGATTACAGATGTATCATGTCTAGATCTCAGCTGTAAGAAAAAGACGAGACGAGTACAGACGTCTCACTGTTTTAGATCTCGGCTGTAAGGAAAAGATAAGACGATACGAGGCGCAGTTCCACTTCTTTAAATGGACTTAGGATAGGATAGGATAGGATAGGATAGGATAATACTTTATTGATCCCCAGAGGGGAAATTTGGGCGTTACAGCAGCACAGACAAGAAAGCTCAAAAATACACATTAAAAAAATACTTAATAAAAGCAAGAAAATAGACGAAATAGAGAAAAAAGAGTCGGAGCTGCTGCAACAGGCTGCTGACTCTCAGCGCCCGTTGAGAGTAAGTGGTCGTCTCATTCATAGATGTGTGACCTCTCAAAGTGTGACCTCTCAAAGTCGTCTCAATATGATCTGAACAATAGAGAACACCTATAGGCCCATATTTCTGGGCTTTTTATGCTCCCATTTAGAGACAGTGTTGTCAGGAATCAGGAGGAGAGAGAGAGAGTCCACAGGTTGGATTTGAACCCAGGCCACATGGTGGACCAACACCAACCACTAGGCCACCAGTGACCCCAGAAATGTAGCTGAGGTAACACTTTACAATAAGGTGTCATTTGCCTACCCTATAGTAAAGCCAGACAGCATAACGTCTGACAATACAGGTACAAAACTGCCAGTATCACCTTAGACTATCCCTATTGCATCACTGTCATCCTGATTGTGCAGATAACAAAAACCACAAAGCATTACAACAGGAGGGAAACTAAAAGTGAGAAATTCCTTGAGGCGGGCATGTGGTAAAATCGTAGCGAGAAAGGGCTTCCCTTGAATTTGACTCAGGGAAGCCTCCACACACAAACGCCCACACGAGAGGCTTTCCCCCTTGGCACTGTAAACTGACTTGTGGTGGTAAAATGTTTTACCGCCCACACTGTCCTGTGCACGCAATCCCTGTTTTAGTCCTGTGCAACCCAGTCTCATGTCAAAATGTGTAATAGTTACGTTGGTCCACAGCGCAAAGAGCCCTTATTGTGAAACTACTACGTTGTAGGTATTACACATTTTGACATGAGACTGGGTTGTCCTGTGCTAGCTTGCCCAGATTCTTTTGTTCTAACTATATAACTAGTTATATCACCGGTAAAACAAGAGATGCTGAGTGCAGATAATCAGTCAGTAATGCTATCGTTAGACAGCATTAAATAATTAATGTTACTTGATTTACTAAAAAGTAGGGACAGTGCACATTAATGAACATTAACGTATAAATATGCAGCTGCTAACAGGATATTTACATAAAACCACAATGAAAAGCAAAAAACAAACAGCAACATTTACTGTACATGATTATGCCATAGTGATGTAGTTTGCACATTTGCCATGGAGCCTGTAACTTTAAAGTGCTGGTGTCACTGCAAATAGTTTGCATATAGGCTACAGACATGGGTGTGCACATACCATTGCACAGGGTTAGCATACATAGATGTGTTTTTGTAAGCAGTACTGCACAGGGTTAGCATACATAGATGTGTTTTTGTAAGCAGTACTGCACAGGGTTAGAGTACATAGATGTGTTTATGGACACATTTTATGGACACTGGAAAATCACAAGCAGTGCATCATATTTGAGTCAGCAGGAATTCGATAGTACGTGAGTAATTCAGTAGACACCAGATATACAGCCACGCTGAATTGATTATAAAAACCCACGCACACTTGGATGTTCCTTTGTGTGAAAGTGTGCAACATATGCGGTATTAAAAGTCTGAGCCAAAGCTTCAGATGACCCTTGAAACTGGCAAAAGCTGGAGCATTCCCTGACTGAGAGCGTTTGAGCTGATTAGCACTCGCCTATACTTTGTTGATGGATTTCCCGCCCTTCACTTTCTAAACAGCAGCATTATTGAACCAGCCATAACCAAAATACACAAAGCTGCCTGTGCTTTTGTAGGCTTTCAGTAAGGATTCTCCACTAAATATAAGTAAACATAACCAAAGTGAAGCCCCGGCGAGATTAAGTCATTTTCATGGGAAACCAGCACAAAAGCCGGGGCGTTGGCGGCGCAGTGGTTAGTGCGCACGCCCCATGTATGGAGGCTGTTGTCTCAAGCGGGCGGCCCGGTTTCACCTCCCACCTGTGGCCTCTTTCCCACATGTCATTCCCCACTCTCTCTCTCTCTCTCTCTCTCTGATTTCCAACTCTATCCACTGTCCTATCTATCTATTAAAGGCACAAAAAGCCAAAACACAAATCTTTAAAAAAAAAAAAAAAATGTACCTGTTATCACGGTAAAACAGAGTTGAATAAAATGCATGCCCGCTTAGGGCTTCTGTACAAAGGTAAGCTTAAATTTGTTGGAGCTTTATAAAGCATAGACCAGTGGTTCTCAACTGGTGGGTCTTGGTCCGGAGGTAAAAAAGTCTCTGAACAGTTTTTAAACATGTTTGTTTTATTCAGTCAGATGGTTCGTACCGACTGAGGTCCAAACTGCACAATTTTTCAGGAAATAAATCTGGTTGAAAAATATTTGACATTTGGGTCGCGATTTTTCTGAGGAATTGTTTGTGGGTCCTGAGGCTAGACGAGTTGAGAACCACTGGCATAGACTGTATTTAAGTTGACGTAGCCTCTCGTTTCAAAAACCACCAATGCAGATGGCGTTCTTAGCAATGGTCAGCATGGAGCGACCCCAATGGTTGCAAGAAATAAGTTGATTCTCAAAAACCTGATAGAAGAATTAGCCTCTTTATTTGTTTGTTCACATTCAAGCCAGAGGCGCCCAAAAGGGGTTCCCCTGAGGGCTCACAAACTTAAACCAAAGCAGCCTCCCAAAATGTACAAATTTTGCAACGACAGTAGGAAACCTCCCTAAGGGGGCCCCATCAGACAGCACTCACTCTTGTTGCCCTGCTAAGTGTCCCATGCATTATTGCTTTGGAAACAAAAGTTCATCAATGAAAGTGAACGAAGAAAGATGAAGAGGAAGAGAAGAAAGGAAAAAAAATTAAACAGGCAAGAAGATGATGACGACGATGACGATGATGATGATGATGATGATGAACGCTGGTTGGAGGGTTCCCCAATTGATTTTTGCACAGGGCTACAACAGACTCTGTAATCTGCACTGATTCCATCACAAAACCCAAAACCACAAAAATTCCAAACTGACTGAGATGAGGAGAAAGTGATTTATAGAACTGACTAGATATTGCCTTTCAGCAAACAGCATGATCGTTATGACTAATGCGGAGGCGTTTCTTTCTCCTTTGTTTATTTCCGGGGGTTGTGAACATGTCTTCCCTTGCTTTGCCTGAGGTATTAAGTTTTAATAAGATACTACCTCACCTCATGTTTTGACTTCTGCAACACCTAGCCAGATACAATAGACTCTGTCAAACAGAGGTCATTTCAAAATAACACAAATGAAATGGCTCTGTGAAAGTGGGCAGCTGTTGAAAGTTTCTGCAACTAATCCTCAATTTCACCCTTTCGTTTTGACGTCACAGTCTTTGTGTTGTGATCATGTGTTAAACTCGCCTTTTTTAATACCTTCTATTGTGGGGAATTCCTGGGGAAGACCTTGGGTGGTTTGTCGCTTTTGCATAATCAAAGGCAAACAGGATAGTAAAATGGAGAAAGTACAAGAGAGTGTCAGAGTGGAACAGAATAAGGTCACACACACTGCATGCAAAGTGTATTCCACACAGCTGTTGTTGTGTACTCAGGCTGTTTATCCATAAACCAGGGAGTATTGCCTGTTTTAATGTAGGAATCCCTCCACAAACACCCACACTAAGAAAAGCAGTTCCACCGCACTTTATCACTATTTGCCCACACAGACACAAAAGCATTCAGGTTGTTTAGTGTTTGAGTCAGAGATCACCTGCAGATCTTGAACTTTCACTGCAGGATGTCCTTTAGAATAAAGTAAATAACTTCATCAAAATACATACAAGTTTCCCGCCTACACTCAAGACAAGTGTTAATCTGCAACCAAGGCTCCACTGCAGGCCTCATGTCAGTTTACATGCATGAGTATGAACCCAAAAAAAAAACCTATCCAGTCTTCTTTTGAATTATTATCCATTATGATCTTAGTTTGTGCAATACTCGTTAGATTTTAGTTTCACCAGAGACAAGCCCTGGACAGGCTCCAATAAGTCCAAATCTCCACTGCCAGAGTCCTCACCCGCACCAAGACCCGGCAGCACATAACCCCATCCACCTCCACTGGCCCTGCTGTCACTCCCTCCCAACCACTCCGCTCTGCCAATTTTCCTCTTAAATTTTTCTTTTTGAATTCCCGGGGGGGAAATTATGGTTTTACACTGCGTCACCTACGCAAGCAAGCCATTCGCATGAGCCCCTTATCTCAACAAAATGTGATCATCCACTGGTTTCTCATGAGGTCCGGAAACAAATACAAAATACTCACTTATTAATCCTTAATAATCCATCCATGCCCTCACCCTGATTCAGACACCCACACACCTCTGTCACACGCGGGCCTGAGAGTCAGTCATGCACAAACAGGATCTGTGGACATGCGTTAATGGAGAGGTCTCATGTGTCTCAGCGTGAGGGGGCCTCCAGAGCAGTTTTTGGGGTTTCTGTGCCTTGTTCAAGGGCACCACGGCAGAGATCAGGAGGTGGACTGGCACCTCTCCAGCTACCAGACCATTCTCCGGATTTTGGTCCTTGAACTGGTGACCCACTGATTCCCAACCTAAGTCCCTAGAGACTGAGCTACTCAATGCATTAATGGAGAGATGTCAGAGTGGGGCTGCTACACAGGGAGGGCACTAGAGCAGATGGGGGTTCAGTGCCTTGCTCAAGGGCACCTCAGCAGTACTTGGTAGGTGCCCTGGCACCTCTCCAGCTACCAGACCATCTTCCGTATTTGTGTCCGCACCAGGACTTGAACCAGGTGACCCTCTGATTCCCAACCCAAGTCCCTACAGACTGACCGACTGCCGCCCCAATGAAAGGTGTCTAACTAAACTCTTCTCCTCTGTCGCCCCCCGGTGGTGGAACGAAGTACCAAATTCCATTCGATCTGCAGAGTCCCTCTGCACCTTTAAGAAAAAATTAAGACCCAGCTCTTTATGAACACCTATACAACCTTAATGATGATGATGGTAATGACGATGGTTTTTGTTTGATAACGACAATCTTAAGATGGTTTCTATACTGATTAGAACTCTCCAGAACAGCTGTCGATAACGTGCTTTGCCTCTGGTCACTTCCTGTCAGCACCTGTGTGTCTGATCAGACTCAAAACTGTTCATTTTCTCACTTCCTGACGTTGTCTCCATCCTCCTCTCTAGATCCTTGCCTGTGTTGTACTACACTCTCGTAATGTTCAGCTTTGGATAAAAAGCGTCCGCTAAGTGAATTGTAGAATTGTAGCCTAAGCAGCTCATCCACTCAGTTCAAAGCAAACTGGCGCCATGGACACACGGGATGAAGAAGACGAGAAACAAACACAGCGTCAAATTGTAACAATTTTTTTATTATTTTCCTGTCATGAACTTGATCAAGCACAACACAAGGAGAGACAGAGCGTTGACAGAACAGAGATGATAGATGGCATCTGTTCTCACCTTCATGTCGCCTGAGGCGAAAAACGAAGCGAAACGGACAAAAATAAAGCGAGGAATAAAAGAAAAAAAAAAACTTGGTTCAACTTGTTTTTTCCCCTCCTCCATTGTGATGGAAAAAAACTAACAATGACAGAAATATAATACAGAAACAATACAATACTTTTTCCATCTCCAACTCCCCCCGTTTGAAGTATCATTTCTCCTGACGCAGAGGGCAGCATGAGGTGATCAAAAGTACTGAGTCATCTCCACTGAAAAAAACGTCATTCACACCTACAGCCCCAATCTGCAAGCGTTGCATAACAAAAAAAAAGATCAATATCAATTAAATACAGGAGAATAAACAAACCCAAGAAGTGTGTAAATGATGATTAGGTCAATGCTGGGAGTCTTACATCTTTGATTTGGTGTTGTGAGTGTTAAAATTTCACATCAGAAAGCGGGCTACAGATCTGCCTGTACTCTTTGATTTGAGTGGATTTGTTTTTTTACAGAATCTACAAACAGTGAGAAAGAAGTGTTCAACATGAGGTCAACGAGGCACCCTTTCAGAATCCTCTCCTCCTTTGGAGCATGGCTCTCAAAACACGGGTCAATACAAAATGTACAGCTTGAAAAAAAAAAAAAAAAAGAAGCCGATCATTGTTCAACCGTTTGCAGAAATTAGTGTTTGTTTATTTTTTTTTTACAGAGCAGTTAAACTGCTTTTATAGATTCTAAATGCAGATTGAGGCTTTAAGCAGACTGCAAGAAACTCTCCTGTATGACCATTAAGAAGGCTTAGTGTGTGTGCATGTCTGTGTGTGTGTGTGTGTGTGTGTGTGTGCGCATGTGTGTGTGTGCGTGTGCATGTCTGTCTGCATGTGTGTGTGTGTGTGTGTGTGTGTGTGTGTGTGAGCGCATGTGTGTGTGTGTATGTGAGGAACGTGATGTGTGTGTATGTGAGGAATAGGGTGTGAGTGTGTGTAATATGGGTTTCGTTTAAACATGTCTCTACATCTCCACGCTTTGATCAGGGTTTTTCAGGTATTTGTAGCTGCGTGTGTTTCAGGAGTTTCCCATGAAAACAATCTTGTGTGGGTGTGTGTGTGTGGGTGTGTGTGTGTGTGTGTGTTTGCACTCATAACCCCCCAACATACAGAGCCTCTACCCTCTGATCTGCTTCAAATCTGTGTTTATAACGTGTAACCGGGCAGACTTCAGAGAGAAGCTTTAAAGTTATGTTTTTCATGTCTGTGTCTCGTATGTGATGTCGTGTGACTCTATCTTTGTGTGCTGCTAAAAAAATATCCAGCTGCGAACAAGTTTTCATCTCAAGGTAAAACTTCAAACGGTTACTTTGGATCCTTCTCCACATAGTAAGAATAAAAAAAATAAACGACAATATAATACAAAGATAGAGACAGGAGGACAGATCAGAATGAAGGAACTGGTGTGTTTGTCAGATTCCAGTGAGGATAAATGTGTTTTGAGTTTCATGTTTTATCTGTAAACGTTGTATTGTGTGTGCGTGTGCGTGTGCGTGTGCGTGTGCGTGTGTGTGTGTGTTAAAAACATGGGCATGGGTGTATTTTACAAAGGGATTCATACATTCTCCGCTTCAACATTGACTGAATTCTTCTCACCAGCAGGAAAAGGTGACAGTGGAGAGAGAGGGGGACTGAAACTAAAAAATAAGACACCGTCTTTATCTGTCCAGCGCTGTTGCACAATCCTCCTCCTCCTTTTGACGCGCAAACTGTGGCGAGCATTTTGCAACCCTTCCTCATGTTTGTGCAACAACTGAGATCCAGTTCAATGTTCTGCCATTCACTTCCTGGTTTGTGCAAAATGTCGACCCAGCCTCCCCGACGTTCATGTTTGTTGAACTCCTTGTTCGGGAGCAGAAATCCTTCGTCGGGGAGGCTGCGCTGCTCTCATGGGGAATGTTGGTTTCTGTTTCCATCACAGAAAGTAGTTGGGCTCACTTGGAGAAGACGGCGTCCCCTGTCTTCTAGTGTGTTTTTTGTCCCCCACCATTTTTGCTTCAGCAAGTTTTTTGTTTTTTTTGTTTTTATAAGAAATCTTAAAAAAAAGAAAAGTATTGTACACCTTTTTGAGAGGAGGTTGCAGCCACCTGCCTCGCCGCCATGTTCCGACAAGACGTTAATCCTCTCTCTGCTATTCCACATAACGTTGTTGTTTTTCGACAGAAACCCAATCCTTAGACGAGATGGGGGGGGGGGGGCGGAAAGGTGAAAATGTGTTTGACTTTGAGGGGGGGGGGTTCAAAGTCAAGCCAAAGAGAACTCAAGACTTTGAACGATCTGTGCACGATTTATAACGTCCAGAAACAAATGAAAGATGAATTGAACCCTTCACTTCTCTCTGAGCGTTCAGATCAGAGCCCGCTTCACATGTTCGATGTTTAAATCACTGAGGGCTCAGAACCGAATGCTGAAAACAGAATATAAGAAGAAAATTCAGCTTGTGGACGTCGCAGTAACAGGACTACAATTACAGCTGCAGAAGGACTCGTTTACCCATAATGCCACATTTACGAAAAGGCAGTGTTCGGATAGCCAGCGACAAAAACAACGGCCTGTAAACGTGATTTAAAATACTCAAACAGTAAAACTGTGCGCTTCAACTAAAGAAGTGCATGGAGAGGTTTCTGTGGTTGGTTTGGCGGGTTACAAACACACAGAGTGATGTGAAAACGCTCCATTCAGGCAGTGATAGACGATCCCAGAAAACCCATCAGTTGTCACTTTTGTGTAAAGAAGTGTCCGGCTAATGTAGAAAATCATGGATGTACCGTATTGGAAACCCTCGCCAACATCCGCCTGTTTTTACACGATGGAGCGACTAAATCTAAGACGACTCACATCTGCAGCTGCGTCAGACATCACAGCAGATACCGGCTGCTGCTGGTGGCAGTTTAAGACAACAACGTTCTTTTTTAAAAATATTTATTCATATTTTACAAAACATGTGCCGAGCTGCAAGTTTGAGGCGTTTTTTTTGTTCGACTGTAAGAGGTCAGAGGTCAGAGGTCAGAGGTCGTTGGTTAACCCCCCCCTCTACAAAATAGTGTTGACAAAAACACATTTTCACCTTTGTGTTTTCACCCCGGGGAGTTTCTGCAATGAAAAACAGAGTTCAGAGTTTTAAAATGTTCAGCGTTTGAAGAGGAGGCGGTCCCTTGAGGGAGCTGTGGCGTGTGATTGGAGGACAGGTGGGGCGATGGTGGGATTTCCTCTCTCTCTCTTTTTCGCTCGTTGGCGGCTGGCCGGGTGGTGACTCCAACGTGGATTGAAGGTGGTCTCGCAGACGCCCACTCTTAAGTAGTCTGCAGAAAAGGAGAAAAGACACAATTTGTTTACATCTGTACAAATATGAAGCATATAAACGGTGAATGGACTTGAGCTTGTAAAGTCCTTTTCTAGTCTTCTGGCTACAGATCTAGATGAGCTCTCATCGATACCCTTTAAACATGTAAAAAAAACTCTCCAGCGGGGGAAGCCTCCTTTTCCTGCACTGTCCCTTTCCAAAGATTATGCTGTTTACTCCGTCCGCCGCTTTGCATATAGAAAGCGAACGCTGCTTTGTATATTCTCATGTAAACACGGGGGGGGGGGCTGACATTTACACAGCCCACAGTCTGCACCGAAGCAGAACCCGACGTGCTGCATGTGAGATTACATTTGTGTAAAGCTGTGTGATGCGTGAGCTTTTCGCCTCCTTTGTAATTTATTGGACAAAGATGTACATACAACGCGGTGATTAAAAAACAGGCTCACCTCTACAAGCACATTCCTAACTCAGAGTGTAAAGGGCGACATGCACGAGTGGCGTCAGAAAACCTGCACACTCAAGGTTTATTATGCATTCTGTATTCATCGGCTGCCATACTCAGGTGTCTATTTTTGTGCAATGTCATAACGAGTTCAAGAAGAACCGTTAATTCCACTTTTCAGAAATTAATACCATGAGAGTGTTTGTTGGATGATTTCATATCTTATACTCTGGGTCTGACTCATCAGTACAGTTTTTCTAGATCAGAGTAGTTGCATCACATGAAACGTAGTCTGAGCGGGCGTTCTGACCTCTGCACTCTGCCGCCGCATCTTGTGCACGGAGCACGACGTCATGTGGTCTTTCTCCCCCGAGCCTTCGCGTTCCGACTCGCGCTCCCTCTTTCCTGTGATGCCGCTTCTGGTGTGCAAGAGGAGGCCTGCATGTGTCAGTGAGAAGAGAGAGAGAAAGGGGGGGGGGGGACAACGTGTTAAGACAAAGTGCTGGTGTGGGTGGAGGATTAAGAAATAGAACAGGTTGATGTGAAACTGCCAGGTCACCGACTGATCAAAGTGTTTTAATTGATTTCACCTTTTCTTATATGACAAAATCTGTTGCTTCTTTATCGACAACTTTTTTGCAGCTTATTTTAAAAGCATCTTGTCAGCATGTATGATTCCATTTAAATGATTCCTACCCGGGTGTTGAGGCACAGCAAACTCGTGGTAGAGTCGGCTGTTGGTGACGGTCTGGCTGGCGTCTGGCACTGAGTGGTATCCTGCAGCACACACAGAACACAAGCGGTCAAACTGAGGGCTTTAAAATATACTTAATCTACTCCTTAAAAAGCCACATTTACCAAACATGTGCACAAAAAGATGAACATTTCCTTCAAAAAATCTGATTTGAATGTCATACCTCATCATTTTATCAGTTATTATTATGATCTGTTATTGTTTAGGTCAGTGGTTCTCAAACTTTTTAGACTGTGTACCACCTCCGAAAATATTTGGCTCTCCAAGAACCACCATTATGGTAGATGTTAAAATACACTGTAGGCCTATTTCTACACACATTTCATGCAAGAGGCAAATTAATTAATAAAAATAATATTATTTATTACTGACTGCTGGCAGCCACACTGTAGGCCTAATAAGGGCTAGCCTAGAACATGCACACACAAAAGTGCAGAACAATAAAAATGACAACTTTATACCAACTACCTGTTTGGAAATATTTAGTCTCCAGTGTTTCCCACACAAACACGATACCTGGGCCCAAGTATATTTCCGACCTGTTCTTATTTAATTTTTAATTTATTCATAAAATTGCTGCGTGCCTGAGAGAGCGAGAGAGAGCGGGGGAGAGAGAGAGAGAGCGCGTGAGAGTGCAGGCGCGCGCTCTGCAGGCTCCGTGCAAACAGCGCCGCTTTATTATAAGTCTCTGCGTTCAACATAGCAAAACTGCCTTTTAAAAAAAAAATCCCTCTCGACTCCTACGGAGTGTTAAGACATCAAAAGAGAGCAGAATCACATCAGCTTCAGAGCTCCAGAGAGAGAGATACAGGGAGGGGGAGCGATAAGGTCCGCTGTCCGTACATGCATCAAAACTGAAGCTTCTCCTGGCTCCGTTTTAAAAATGTTAATGTACAGCTGCTTGCTGCCGATTGTGTGCTGAACTCCAATAAATAACAGAATATCTGTTAATGTAGACCTACAGCTGCTTGCTGTTGATTCAGGACTGAACTATAACAGAATATCGAGTGGAACTTTTCAAAACGTGAGGCGTACTCCTGTTGTTGTTTATGTCTGAGTGCGAGCATAAATTAAAGTTGTTTGTTGCAAAAACTAGATTAATTTAGAGGAGAAAACACATTTGATATAAATACAACCCAATAGATACAAGACAGATAAGATAAGAGTACGACAAAAAAATAAATGTCGTTTTATGCTGAACGGGTTTGTTTTTTATATTGTGGAGATTTCTTTGTGTACCACCACAGGGAGCCCACGTACCACCGGTGGTACGCGTACCATAGTTTGAGAACCACTGGTTTAGAGGCTTCAGCAATGCAAATACTACTGTCAGTTTGTGGTTGTTACATATCCTGTCCACTAGAGGGCGATGCAACATAAGCCTACAAGATGCATTTGGTGTAAGCAACAGGTGAAAGCTCTCTCCCTAAGTCACAATAAACCCTCTGGCTGTAAATGTTCCCACAGCATCTGCTGAGTTATAAAATACTGTTTGTGTAGAAAATGTGCTGCCTTGTGAGGAAGAATGTGCAACATTTTACACATCAATATATCAGAACTGAAGTCTATCCTGTGTAAATACCATGACTAAATAATCATGACTGTCTACAATGAGTCAGAAGCGTTGAGTGTTGCCAGCTTTGTTGTTGTAAGAGCCGTGTTTACATGGACGGGACGGCCGGCTCCCCCCCTATAAAAGCTGTTTTAGTCAAGAACTAGTGAGAAGAAGAGTGGTGTCATGTAAGTGTTTTTACTTGCAGAATTGCAATTTATGTGCAATGTGAAGCTACCCTAACAATGCAGGACACAGGTGATTGCAGCTCGAGCCGAGGACAATTCTGTCCGCCGCTTGAGCTTAATGATGCTTAATTATGGTGAGTTCTAACTGACAACTCCTTCATGTGAACGCGAGGAGAGGGGGGGGGGGTTGGAGATGTGTCTCTGGAGGAGAGAGGAGGCGTGGCCAAACAGCTGTTTGTTTTGTTTTTATGCTGGTGCTCAAGGGCGACATCTACTGGATCAAAAAGTTGCACATTCTTCCTTTAATGAAGAATAAAAAAATCACCTTAAATGTGTTCCAGCTGTCCTAGTATTTAGGTAGAAAACAGGTTTATCAGAGGTCGTGACCTACCATGCTGTTGATGCTGCTGCTGTTGGTGTTGTTGTTGTTGTTGTTGTTGTTGTTGTTGTTGTTGTTGTTGTTGTTGTTGTGGGAGTGCTTGTAGTCGTTGCTGTTGTGCAGCGCTGCTGGGTCCGGTATGTTCTTCATGATCAAAGTTGAGTAGGATGCTCCCGCTGCCGTTAGCTGTAGCAACGGAGTTCCCCGACGACCCTCCAGGCACTGAGACGAGATCACACACAAAGAAAGATTTACTTTAATTTAATTTTTTTTAACCAACGACGCCTTGGGAGAAGATGTGTAAGAAAATATGGACATCTTCGATTAAATAAAAGTGACTTACAATGTGAGCTGTTGTTGTTGTTGGTCCCTGGCTGCTGCTCTCCTGGAGAGTAGGCCATCATTCCTCCGTTCCCGTTCCCATTGGTGGAAGGCACAGAAGCCAGCAGGCCTGAAAGACCAGAGAGCAAGACGGGTTAGGGAAAAACGAAACCTCAAAGCATTTCTTAGTAATTCATAAATGAGCAATTGAGACCTAAACTGGGTAACACTTTATAATAGCCATCATCTATAAAGGGTAAATAAAGGTAAATAGATAGTTAACTAACCATTAGTTAATAGTTATTTACTGTTAACAAATAATGAAATTATAGTTAATAATGTTTGCTAATGATTTGTTATGCTTTAATTGATGTTATGTTAACAGTTTATTGATACACATATTATAACATTTCATACACTTTATAAAGTGTTCGTTAATGATGACCAAATGATTTATACACCTTTAAGAGATGGTTTATAAAACATTTATAAACATTACAGAGACACATGGACCAGATATTTGTTCATGGTTTGTAAATATTTAATAAAGCAAACATTATTAACTATCATTTCATTGTTTGTTAACAGTAAATAACTATTAACTAATGGTTAATTAACTATCTATTTACCCTTATTTACCCTTTATAAATGATGGTTATTATAAAGTGTAACCCCAAAGTGTTTTTGAACAATAATGTTAACATATGGGACCTTGGCTTTTTGCAGTCAGCCTCAAGTGGACACTCGAGGAACTGCAGTTGTTTGCACTTCTGCATTGGCTGTACTTTTTTTTTAACTATGGACGTTGACGCTTGGTTGTGTAACGTTTTGCTACATTGGCAGGAAGAATTTAGGGACAGCTTGTTTTCTATATTTCTCTATTTAGCCAACATGTTGAATGAGCGTCTAGAATGTCTGCAGGTCCTTACCCAGTCCTCTGTATCGGCTAAGTTGCTGGTAGATCTGCTTCATCCTCTCGATGTTGAGCCGGCTCGCCTCCGCGTGATGCACCATGGGCTTCGGGTAGTGGACGCCGATGATGCACTTGGCGGCCGCCTGCACTGACTCCGGGGCGTTCCACGGGTCGTAGATGTACTTAGCGGGGAAACCTCGGAGGATAGGTAAATATCGTCTGGAAGCACAGGGAGACATTAGATTCGCTGTCTTGCGTCGGCACGATGTTAAAGGTTGCAGAGTTATAATCAGTGGTTGGGGGGAGATGCAGGGATTGCTAAAAAAAAAAAGGTTTTCTTTTAAAACAACTCCTTAAAAAAAATGGGGTTAAATCTTTGACATTGAAGGCATTAGAACTGAGTTATTGTGTGTTTACAGACTGTGGATGTACTGTGACTGATAAAAGCATGCTGGTCTTCAGCACTTCATGCTTCTGGGTTTTATAGATTTTGTAGATGCTACAAAAATGAAAGCTGCAAACCAAGCAACAACACTGCACAGTGTGGCTACAGTACAGTCTTCTGCAGATTCTGGCACTGAGGTGAGTTAGCATCCCAGTTGGCAAAGAGGACTACAGATCACAACGAGGTAAATATAAAAACAAAATGAGGGGGGCTGTGGTCCCAAAACAACAACACAGAGAGAGTTAAGTCACACCGGATCCTCCAAGAGGTCATCTCATAACCCTGCTGAAGTTTGGCCTGTCGTGGATTTTCTCTGTGTGACAAAGAGAAGCCACCTACCTACTGAACATGGTCCCACCTTACCGAGTCCGAGGAGAGGGGGGTGGGGGTAGGGGAGGGGGGCAGAGAGAGGCAAAGGAGTGGGGGAGAGGTGAGAGCAAGTGGAGCTGTGGAAGTGACACAGTGCACCGAGAGAGAGAGAGAGAGAGGAGAGTTGGGGGGGGATGGGTGGAGAGGTGGGTGGGTGAGGGGGGAGTAGGAAGGGCGAGGGCATGACATGACGGCTCTCCGCCTTCTCAAGGAGACCGCCCCCCGTCACTAGAGAGAGTTCACCGCCGCTTTGCTTGATGATGCTAGGAGACGTCTACTGTAACACGCAGTTAGAAAGCAGAGTGTGTTGACCCTCACACCCCCCCCCCCCCCCCACGCTGCCATCCAACCCAGACCGGAGCAGGTGTATGGTGGAAGAAGTTCTGCCATTGAGGGATCTCTTCTTCTACCACTACTTCATCCTCACAAAATGTTACTTTTAGTCAGTAGCTAAAGCATCTTAAGGTAAATGTCTGCAAAAATAATTAAACTTAAAGTTCTTGGTCGACGACAGAAGTCTTCCATTATACCTCACAGCTCCAGGCCCGCCCCCTCCCTCCCTCCCTCTTTACCCCCCTCCCCAATAATCAGACAGTGGTGGACTAAGAGAAGAGGTCATGCCTGCTCCCCTGGTCCCTCAGACTGTGGTGGTTGTCTTTTAAGTGGTCAGCACGCCCAGAGCCCCGCCCCCTTCTTTGCTGACTCTCCCCCCCTTTCCACAAACCACAGCATCACGCTCTGGGCTGGCCCACTAAGGGACCCCCCTCATTTCACCAACAGGGACTACAACCCTGAAGATTCCACGACCTGCCAGTAACAAGCGGTCCTACAGAGGACAGCGTGTGGTGTTGATGCAGAGTGTGTGTGCGAGCATCCAGATTGCTTTGAATGCATTCTGTGCATGGCAGTGTTTGGAAGGCGTGTCAATGAAATCTTAGTGTTTGTGTGTGTGTGTCTGTGTGTGTGTTCATCAGTGCCTAAGAAGACATGTCTCAAGCCTGCAAGTCCACTCTTAGAAACTTGAAATTTGAAGTAATATTATGGTTAAAGACATCACAAGTAAATGTGGTATTACTTTTTTGTATTTTTAAAATGACCAGAAAGACAAGGCCACACTTGTGAAGTATAGACCGTTAGTCCTCTCCTTGTATGGTAAGCGCTTGTGTGTGTGTGTGTGTGTGTGTGTGTGTGTGTGTGTGTGTGTGTGTGTGTGTGTGTGTGTGTGTGTGTGTTCTGGAGTGCCTATATGAACCAGCCCCGGCTCCAGGTCCACCTGAACCTGGCAGGGCTGCATTCACAGAAGCAGAGCACCTCTGAACATTTCACAAAGGGTCGGACGAGGGGCTTCGTCCAGCGTCTGGACAACGGACCGGCTCCCAGCACGCCTGCGGTGGCACGGAGTCGGTCCGAACGCCTCTCCTCACTTCCCTTTGGGAAATGCTTTAAGGTCCTCTACGTAAAGGAATGCAGGCAAGGCGTGTGCGTTTCCCTACGAAGCGGTCAGAATCCCTTTTGATGTAATGAGACGCCACCGAGTCACAAACCTGCCCAGAGGGTGCTGCTGGGGCCCCCCCGTCCCTGAGGGTCTCACAGTCAAGTAAAAAAGCACACCACCACCGATTTTATCAACTCGTTCCCCGCCGACTTCCATCCAAGGCAGCCCTGACCAGGCTGCACCTGGATGGTGGGGGCGGGGGATAGGGTGGGTGGGGCGTGGGCACGGCCATTCAACTTAAAAGCAATCAACTACAATCTACAAAAGGGTAGAGAGGGATAGCTGAACTCTTCCCCCAATCCCCCCCCAAAAAACCAGATGAGCCAAAAATCACAAACACAGAGCCACACCGAGAGAAAGAGAAGAATTCATCTACTGGCAACAATAAATATGTGAATTAAAAAGAGGACTGCACGTGCACACAATCACCAAAAGGGACATTCACAGACACAAAAAAAAAAAAAAAAAAAGGTACGCAAAGAATAACACTGTGAGATTATAACACGACATGCCTGATTCCAAAAAGCTAAAGTGCTGAAGTTTAAACAGAAAGGAACATGGACAGACAGGTACAAAAAAAAAAAAAAAAAAAAAAAGAAGAAGAAGAAGAGGGAAGGGAATGAATGTTCTTTGTCTTTCACTTACCCAAAGACCTGGTGGTCCCCCTTGATCCCTCCATCTCTCTCCCTGTCTCGGGTTATGTGTCCTCATTTATGACCTGTGTGTGCCTCTTGGTTGTTTTCCCATTTCTAGTATTTTCACATTGAAGTATTTATTCTGTCAGAACTAATAATAGGCTACCTTGAGAATATATGAAGACTTTCCCTGAAAGATTCTGCTTTAGTGTTGTAGTACTCGAAATTGGTCTTGGTCTTGAGACCACTTTTTGAAGGTCTCAGTCTCGTCTTGGAATCGAAAGCATTTTTACTCGGTCTGCCTTGGTCTTGTCTCGGTCTTGATTCCTAAATGTCTTGGTCTTGTCTCGGTCTTGATTCCTAAATGTCTTGGTCTTGTCTCGGTCTTGATTCCTAAATGTCTTGGTCTTGTCTTGGTCTTGAGTCCTAAATGTCTTGGTCTTGTCTTGGTCTTGTCTTGGCTCGATCCCTAAATCTCTTGGTCTTGTCTCTGTCTCGGAGTACTCTGGTCTAGGGTGTGTCTTGGTCTCGGTTCCTCCCTCCGCCCCCCCTTTTAAACCCCTCCTCAGTGGCGACCCCGCTCTAATTCTGTATGAGTGGATTTGGTTCTCGATGTGTCCCCTTACATGTGAGTACTCCAGAGAGACAGAGGGAGGAAGGGTGCCATCCAGGTGGTGGGTCAGCAGCTGTAACCAATGGGCGATGCGAGGAAAGGTACCCACCTAATGAAGTCCCCATTGGGGTCGGTGCGCCGGCCGAAGCCCACGGGGCAGTAGCAGTGGAAAAACTGCTGGAAAAATGAACTGCAGGACAGCCACATCCAGCTGCCGGCGTTCACACTCCAGTCAGCGTCTAGAAGCAGCTCCTCGAAGACCTGGGACACAAAAATCCATCCAATGACTGACTTTCTTTCAGGAGACATTTTGACCCTCCTCGCCCTCCACTGTTCAAATCCCGCTTCCTCACCTTCATCCCTTCCTCCCAGCTGATCCACAGGTCCCCCCTGGTGAGGAAGCAGGCCACGGCATGCCGGGCCAGGTGGTGGATCCAGCCCTCCTGCCTCAGCTGGGTCATGATGGCGTCTATCCAGGGGAAGCCCGTCTTGGCTTCGGCCCACTTGGCGAGCGCCTCGGGGTTCTTGTCCCAGGGGATGCGGACGCAGATGGGGTTGCCCTCCATCTTGTCGAAGCGCGGGTTGTTGGTCGCCGCCGTGTAGAAGAACTCCCGCCACAGCAGCTGGCCGTAGAGAGAGAGCGGAGGGGAGCTGTTCTTTTTCACCTGGAAGAAACCAACGCAGGAAAGATCGTTAAAACACCCGGTGATGAACCAACAGTCAAACTGCAGAGGTCAAAGGTCAAATATGTTTATTTATGTCCGTCAGTAATATCATCTTTACTTCCTTTTTTTTTTATAATTTACAACATCTTGCTGTTCTGAGTTGAGAATGTTTAACCCTCATGCATCACTATTTGATAATAATTATCAGGAATTTAACCCTTTAAATACCAGAATCATGTAATCAAACTGGCATTTAAAGGGTTAAATTCCTGATAATTACTCAATATTTGATATTTTTTGAGCAGGGCTGGAGTTGTTTAAGAGATTTATGCAAAAAATAGTAGAAAAAAATAGTGACCAACGATCGTTCTTAATCTGTGACTTGGATCGGCGCTGTCAGTCCGATATGTAAACTACATCAATATCTGACCCGATACAGATGTAAGATCGGATCGGTCCAGTCTCTAATTTTGGTTGTTTTCTAGAGATCTCAACTTAGTTATTCCGTCATCTCCAAATAAGAAAAGATTCAAACTTGTAATTTTTGTTTCCTTTGAGGGGAAAGAGCTCTTTAGGCTCTGACTTGATTCTTACCATACATAAATATTCCTTTGTACATTTTGTTAAGCGGTTTAAAAACATGCCGTGATCATTCCTACCACAATTTTATCTATCATGCTGAGAGGAGGTTTGCGAGCAACTATTTTCCCAGACAAATAGCTACTCTAACCTTTCGGTACAGATCGGTGAGCTTGAAGTAGAAGAGGCGACAGGAGAGGCAGCCGAAGCGCAGGTAGGGGCTGAGGCCTGTCGGGCTGGCCAGCAGCGAGTTGGCGTTCATCCTGGGGCGTTCGAAATTGGCCACCCAAGCCTGCAAGAGACGGAGAGACATGGGCATTTAATGGAGACAGAGTAGAGTCCATCATCGGGCATTATGTATTGCACAGATGGAAATTTAACTATTGCAAAGGTAAAAAATATTGCAAGGGCAACAGGTCAAACAGATCTGGTCGTATCATCATAAAGAGACAGAGTGATAAAGATGGGTGTCATTTGGACTTTTGCACCGTGCTGTGATTGAAGTTTTGGTGAGCTGTAGTACCGACCTTTCTCTCCAGATGGCGCTCTATCCTCGTCAGAGCCTCGGTTTCTCCTCCTGGCCACACAGCTGTAGGCAGACCCTCGATGTCAAAGCCTGAAAAACAAACAAAAAAATCCAGATTATCTCTCTGCTTTCTGTAGCACTTTATGCACTCCTCGTGTCGCTCAAGTCAACAATCTGAGAGTCAGTTATGTCATGTACATCAGATTAAAATCTTATACAACAAATCATTTCACCGAGGCGGTCAGGATACGCTCCGACCTGCTGATGACGACAACAAAGCACATCAGGCTGCGTCTAAGCGTGTTGCTTTGACGACTCCTTGAATAGTCCAGAATCTATCCAAGATGTTCAATCGATCATTTTGTGTCTTTCATGCACAAATCTCATGTTTTCTATGCTACATACTGAAACATCTGTTTGATTTCTATTTTATTTTAATTTTTTATTTTTATTTAAATGTATTTAATTTAAAATTTTAATTTCTTTTAAAAATATTTATTTATTTTATTTTTTCTCTCTCTTATTTCATTGTTTTGATGTGTATGTATGTCTGTGTATTCATTTCTAAAGTTGCTGCTTCTTTTCTTGGGGATAGTTTCTTTTTTGATTCATTCAACATCTTATGTTGAAAACATGTTTGTTGAAATGAAATGGGGGGCGGGGGGCAGATGTCTGCAGAGCTGTGCGAGTGTGAATGGAAAAACTCGGCATCTTGACGGTGTAAGTGTAAGAGGGTTAACATGTTATTAAAAGGACAAACAACAGCTTGTCTGGTGAAGACGCCGCACACGTGCACGGACACTTATAGATTTTTTCTTCTTGAAGTTGAACACCTCTAGTGTCTGATTTGTGCAGTGTTTGGAATAGTTGCACAGGTGTAGGCGGCAGATGGCTCCAGCACACGAGCAAAGCGTTAACCTTTTTGTGAATGGAAACTCGACATCTGGAAGGAGACCAATCAGGTCGGATGTGTGACCTGAGTAATCCAATAGTGAGGCTTTAGAGGAGCCGTGCCTTTCAAGCGGCAGGATGAATGAGCAAACGAGGTGAATAGAGGAAGAGATTCTCATTTTTGTTTGAGACTTTTTGAACGTATCGTGTGTGTGTGTGTGTGTGTGTGTGTGTGATTTTCTGTTTCATGCATTATGAAACATATGCTCACCCAGCTCCTCCAGGGACGGGACCCCGTACTTGTCCCCGTGGTCATCGGAGACGGGAGTGACGCAGCGCCCCATCAGGGATTCCGACAGCGTCTCCACGGGCATCTCAGGAGGATCGAGGCGACTAATGAGGGTCTGGAAACGTTTGTAGGTGAGAGGAGGCTGCCCGCCATTCAGCTCAATGATCCTGGGCAGGGTCAAATAATTATCCAATTAAAGTGAATTCAAACATCATGTCCCGCCTCCTGAGAACAACCATGACCCGTGAACTGTTGCATGAGTGTGTGTGTGTGATTTCCTCACTTGTCCAGGTCGTAGAGGGTGTGCGATATCTTGACGTTGACCTCTACCCCGGCCTCCATGGCCAGCTTCTTGATGGCGGCGTCTCTCTCCTTCCCGAAAGGCTCGGAGTCGTACTCAAAGGTCAGCCGCGAGATCTTCCACTCCTGATACAGAGAAGAAGACGAGAGTTTGAGTTTCATCTTCAAAAAGTGACAACTATCCCTCGAGTCTATTTACAAAAACTAAAGCAACAAAAAGCTACAAAATGCTTTTTCATTTTCCTGCCCGATGCTGACCTTAAATAGCCGCGGGAACACGTTGGCCGGTTGGCCTCTGATGACAAAAAGGCGGGAGTTAAGCTTCCGTAGGCTGGCGTCCAGGTCTTCCAAACACTGGAGGAGAAACCTGGAGGGGAAAGAAGAGAGAGAAGAGCAGATTCAGTCCTCAGCGCTTGATTATACTCTAGATTCATCGAGCAAACTTTGACTTGAGTTCTGCAAACATCATACTCAAAGAAAAGTTGAATTTTTCCCCTCTTTGTGTTACATCATCACAGAATGTTGACCAGAAGACTTTCCTGTCCTACATTTGATCTGGTTTTATACTCTCAGGTCCTTCCTCTCTGCAGCAGTGGCACATTTTTTTGTGCCCTAATTTTGATGTCAAACTATAAAAGTTTGCACAAAAGAGCATGAACTCGTTTTTTTTTGTGTTTCCTCGCTGGATGCAACCTCCTCGGATGTGTGTGTGTGTGTGTGAGTGTTGAGTTTTAGGGCGAAGAGTCTGAAGAGGTGAAGAGAGTGTTTTGGGCTTTTTTGATGCATTTCACCCTCCTGACAGAACTGATCATCCTCCGTTAGACTCATGCTTGAAGCTTTAATGAATTGATTGACTTAAGAAGTGATCAAACATCTTGTGAAAATCAAATAAATGTGTTTGGTGCATTGAAAAGAAAATTCAGAAGAGTCAGAAGGCGAGGCAGTAAATAAATATCATCCCTCCAGTGACAGATGGCTCGATGGTTAGATTTCCCTGTTTGAAAGAAGCCGATCCTTGACTACACTTCAGCAGTCTTTAATCATCATAATAAATATGGATGGAGCTCCCACAAAGAGCCTTTGTAGACAAAAAAACAATAACGACAGTGGGCGGGTTTGATCCAGCACAGACCGGAAGACTCTTCAAACCTTTTCATTTTGTAGTGGTTATGATCCCTTTAACAGTGGGACCAAAGGGTTTTTAATGACACACAAAACACCTACTGCTTACTCTTCACCGACAGACTGATGAAACCACTCCCCTAAATGGACAATGGCGGTTTCCGCTTGGGAGCGTCGGACCATCTGTGCATCTTTTCCGTTGCAGAATCACAGATTTGAGAAAGTCGTTTAAGGCTAAAAAATACAAAGAAATGGATTTTGTTGAAAAAAAAAAAAAAGAAAACCTTTGCACATCCATTTCATAAAACAGGCAAGTAGGAGAGCAGGTAGTCCAAAAAAAGGTCAACTCCAGCACACTGTCTTACTTGCAAACAAACATTTATCCGCGACCTTTTGGTACCAAAATGCAGGTTTTCACCTCTTTGTGCATGAACAGGACCGCCATCATCCAGAAATGACCACTGCACCGCTCTGATTTGGACAATCTTGGTATTCATATCTAACCAAGGACATTGCTGAAAGTCACATATTCTTACTTCTGCAACACGTTGTTAGTCCTGTAGCTTTATCTCATCTTGGGATTAAATGAAGTGAAAAGAGAAAAAAGTTGCTTCATGTCGGTTTAAAAAAATCAAAAAAAATCTCAGTGATGGCAGGCTAAATGTATTTCCTCCCCAAAGCTGCCAAACTGTCTTGGCAGGTGCTGTGTGAGTGAGTGTTGGTGGAAAGTTGGATTCAGGAATGCAGCAGAATGTGGAAAGAACTCTGAGCAAGTTTAAGAGCCCAGCATGATGTGAGACAGCAGATATTTTCAGACTGCAGGTGAAGCATCTGGGTCATTATTCATTCATCTTATTGAGCGTGTTGAGTAGCCAACATCACCCTGTAAAAAGGGATTATATGTCAGGGTTGAGTTCAGGTTCAGAGCTGTTTGTGGCGCCCCCAGGTGGCAAAACAAAAATCCCATTATAGCCATTTTAGTATAAAATAAATGCAGAAATGTCTCCAGTATATTTATGTGTAAAAAACAAAGCTAACAAAAAATTCAAGACTTGTTAGAACTTCTCATAGAGCGCATGATCCCTGCTGTGTGGTGTCTCTTCAGAACATTTCAGCTCTTAAAGATGAATCTCTAAAGCTTCCTGTCTTCTTTTGTAAATAATTTCAATTTAATTAATGTCATGTTTACTTGAATTTGAAAAAAATCTTTGGAAGAGCTAAATTGTTAAATATACTGCGAGCACCGTACCCACCTCTTTCTGCAAAGAAAGTGCTCCAATGTTTGACAGTTTGAGGGAGGAGTCTTGCAATTATTTTTGCTATTATGTGTAACTGCTAATGTGTGAAGAATGCTTTTCCTTAAGATGCATCTCTGCTGCATCCACTGTTCCAGCACCGCCTATTGTAGACCGTGTTGGGTCTGATCCCAGCCAGAGCGATGTTCTGCTGCATCCTGTTCCCTCCTGTCTGACCTCGTTAGCCCGGTCGTTAAAGCAGAGCTCTCTCTCTCTCTCTCTCTCTCTCTCTCTGAAAGACTTTCTAATTTTGGCTTACGGCATTCAGGGGTTTGCACAAAATTGGCCGCTGACAACAACTTTCATACTTGTTTTATTTATTTTTTATTTTTTTAAAATGGGTGAGTGTGCCCTTTAGTGGTCTCTTCAAAGCCACCTGATATGATAGTAATATTATCTGCTACATGTTTATATTATCAGCTGATCTACTGCTGCCTCAAACTGTTCACTTTGATTCAAATCTTGTGTGGCTGGGGCGCCGGATGGCCTGGTTGGTTGAGTCTGGCGCCCCATCTGCGGAGGCATCGCAGTGGAGGTGGGTTCTATTACGACCTTGATGTCTTCCCCTGTTCTCTCCTCCCAATGTTTCCTCTCTATCTTCAAAAATGTCTGAAAACATCTTTAAAACAAATCTTGTGTGGCTTTGGTTTTCCAAAATAAAAGTAAAAAACCACCCAACAGATCGAGGCGACAGGGGCAGAGGAGGCCGTGTTCTGCTTTGTTAAATTCATGTTTTTGTCAATGAAGAATGGAGGCGTTGGAGGGAACGATTTCCCCGCTGTTTCTGGCTAGAAATGCATTTGACTCTCTAGCAAAGTGTCCTTTCTGTTACATTGGGAGACACTCGGAACAACAATCTTTCAGTGACAAAAGAAGACCCTTTTTAGTTGGAAAGACTCAAATTGGCTGCAATTTCCTCCGACGTTTAGGGAGCGGCCATTACAGCCAATTTCAAGACGAACTGCTGGAACAAATCCAAAACTCCTGAACCTGTAGGTCATTCAGAAGATCAAATATGGGACTCAATTATTAAAAAAATATGAGAATTGAAATGAATAGTTTTTTTTGCCTGCAAGTCTTAAAAATCCAGAATCGGCCCTTTGAAGCCCAGATGCAAACGATCTTAATGTTAAGATGTTAAGAGAAGGTCAGTGAAGCCGCGTTTTCTTTTCCCACCGACGTCATCGACACCTGGATCCGGACAGAAAGCGAGGTGCAGTCTTACTCTCATTTTTTGGGGGGCTGACCTCCTTCTTCTACCTCAGCGGACAAAGAGCGCTCAAATAAAGTCAAGAGATGCTCCACCAATCATTCTGGGTGACGTGCTATCAACTGGTGTGTGTGTGTGTGTGTGTGTGTGTGTGTGTGTGTGTGTGTGTGTGCGCACACACGTGAGCCCTACGTGCAGGGGATGAGCATGTCAGTCCACGTGCATTCATGCAAGTTTTCTTGTGTGAGCATCAGTGCGTGCTTCCACATCTTTCGAGCCTCTGAATGCTCTTGTGTGTGTTGCTCTTACTTGTTTGTGTGTGTGTGCGCGTGTGTGTTAGTGTGCGCGTTTGTGTGTTGGTTGCTTTGTCATACATCAGGCCTTATATAACCGCTCTGGCCTAGATCTGTGAGTATAGAGACACTCTGACTTTTGCACAAACACAATCCCTAAGCCGGCTAACCTCATTGCTGGCTGCGCAGCGTGCACGCTCTCAAACACACACACAGGACACACACACACACACACACACACACACAACAAAAGTTAAATGCCAGCTTTTAAAAACCAAAACAACTCATCAATAGTGAGCTTTACACGTTGTAGTGATCTTAACAAGGAGTCAAGGGGTGAATCTCCTCTCACTAACTGAGACTCATGTAGATTGTGAATATGCTCGCTGACAAACTAAACAAGAAACTAAATACACATCAGCTACTGATACCGGTCAGTGGTAAGACTTTAGACTTTGGACTTTATTGTCCCTATGAGGAATTTCCTCTTCACCGCACTGTCTCTGTCCAAACAGACAATTCCCACCAAAGAACAGCACATACACAAAACAAAGAAGAGTTCACACTCTGGCCTGTTCAGCGAGGATTTTTGTTCAGGGCCGCCATGAAAGCAGGGATCATGCTTTTCCCAAGGCGAGCCCTTCTGCACCTCAGTGCTCTGTCCATCCGTCGAGGTGGGTGTTCAGTGTGATGTCATGTTCTGTTGAGGTTGCAATGTGTGCAATGGCCCAAATGGACTTGAGATTGAATAGGTTTTAGACCTTTTGCAAAGTGACCATCAATAATAACTCATCCATTCATACACGTTTATACACCTTGACTTAAGCAGCAGCAGAAATGAAGTGTCTTGCCCAAGGAGACATCAGACATGTGGCTGCAGGAGCTGGGGATTAAACTCCCGACCTTCTGGTTGAGAGACAACCGACTGAACCACTGAGCCACAGCCGATTTCTGTCAACAGGGCGGATTTTGGCCAAAACCGATGTTTTAATCGGTATATTTACGCACCCCTAGTTTCTCATCTCTGTTTTGTTTTTGTGTGTCTTGTGATTGTGAATTGTCCTATCTAAAGGCAAAAAATATCCTACTAAAAAAAAGGTATTGCTTGCTGTAATCAGAAATGAAGTGTCTTTCCGCATCGTCCCGTTAATCACTCAGTCCAACACCAACTCAGTGTCAGCGGAAACAGACGTTTAAGATAATTATAAAGCAGCAATCAGTCTTTTTGCTGAAGGTTTTTGTTTGTTTTGGTCATTTAGAGGAAGTAGAATTTATTTCAGTCTTTAAACAGCAGTTTAAAGTCCCACATCCAACGAAACCTTCAATCCCAAAGGACTGATCTGCTCAAAGTTCTTTTGAATGAGTCCTCTTCATTGATTTGTAGTTTATTTGTGTGAATCCTACATTCATAATTGTTTTCAATGCCTGTATACTTCTTCTCTGACTTCATTCTTTTTGTACATGACATGATTTGTAGAGAACGTCGGTAACCAAAGAATAATAATCTGATGCTGCTGTGAGATTTTTTAGCAGATACTGAACGCCGGTTTGGTGTTATTTTTCTAACAGATGTACTGTGTGGTGTTCTCATTGGTGTTCGCTGGTTAACAAGGCCGAGCAGGAAAAAGCCTCCTCACAAGTAGGTCACGATCACATAACACAAGTTTCATGCAATGGCACACTAACCTACATCTGCTCCAGAGACCATTCTCACATTTTCCCCATGACAGAAAAAAAAAACAAAATTGATTAGCCCTGTCATTTAAATGGTTTTTGCTCCAGAGCTCAGTCTCTTTACGGAGAACTTCTCCTGTGTTGTTTATCACCACGGAGACGTGATCCTTTGTCTGCTGTGTCCTCACTGGCTCGGACTCAATCCACTCATTCAAATGTCTACATATTCTGACGCTCCATAATTTTCATCTTCTACATGGAGTTTGTTCAATCTGACATGACAAAGTTGTGTTTCTTTAGTTTTTTTTGACAGGCTAGGATGTTATTCATCCAATGGGATCAGATCCAGACAAATTGAACCCCCGTATCTACAGAAAATGTTGATAAAACACCCCAATTAGTGCAAGAAAATCCACAAAAAATGGAAAATGAAAAAACGTTCACGGGCTGGAAAGTGAAAAGTACGCAAAACAAAAAATGTTTTTCCCCAATTAAAATCAGCGGTTGTGCTTTATAATATATAAAAATAAGGAAGCAGTGTGTGTCCTAACTCAGATCTAGGAGAAAACTAATTGCCATGAAAACCATTCGGCTCAGTTTATAAAAGAGGAGACCTTTGGCAGCCAACATTTGTGATTTGTCGTCGCCCCCTGTGGTGAGGGTTCAAATCCCCAGCTCCCGCAGCCACATGTCCGATGTGTCAGGACACCATGATGAGGATAAATGAGCAAAAAAGAAACGCCAACTAGCCTGACATGATGACATGACAGTAATCTCGCTGAGGACTGGCGTTACAGGAATACCTCGCTGTTAAGTCGACCATTCACAAAAACGGGACGGGATAATCTCTCTCGGTCTAAATCGCAGCTGAACCATCCAGCTGGACGTTGAAGGTCCGTAAATTTGCAGGTTAAAAATAACGGTTGTAATTGGATGATGGTGTGCCATATAGACCTGCAGGACAGCTGGGCAGGTTTTTAGTGTTGATGTCTGAGCCTGGGATGGTTATTAGAGCTGCAGACATGTGAACTGTGACTCTATATATGGGGACAGGTCCAATGACTTTCTAATGATTTAAGATTGCAGTTTTCTTTCAAGGATCGGCTCCCCCAATGTCAATCATTTGGAATTACAAGCCTGGTAGAAATGGACCATGAGGGGGGAAAGATGTGATCGTTTCAATCTAAATTCAGGAATCTGGAGGGGCTGCAAGCTGAGCTGCCACTAATGACAGCATCTCAGTTTTTAAGTTTATGATTTCTTCTGTGTTGCTGTTTTGTGCATATATGTATTTAAAGAGGCCCCATCCTACACACAAGATAGTTTTACTTTGATTGTTTGTTCATCAGGTGGTTTCAGACCAGTCAACAAATTAAATGGGTTCTTCCTCTCACTCACTGACCCCTCCCACCATATTCTTTAGAAATCAGGCCACTGTATTGTCCTCTAATCCTGTGGCGCTAAAAACAAACAAGCTCCATTTTAAAAAAAAAGAAAAGAAAAAAAAACATTCACGGCTTCACGAGGTTATAACACATCTGTGTGCGCCTGAGCAGAAATCAGTGACCTCAATTCGGTTTGATTTGTCTTGAATTTTAAACTCCGTGCATCATCTAGTGACCCCGTTACGCAGCTTCTGAGCTTCTTCTGCAGATAATAAAAAATAAATCTAACAAACGCAGGTTGTAGCCTTGAGTCTGACGGCTGAAGCGTTTGGGTCGTACGTCACTGACTCGGCCCAGATAAGTGGGACACATTCAGCAATTTCCTGTCCTCTTCAATAGACCAAATACAAATCCAACCCCCCCCCCCCCCCGGCCGTGTGATGGTTGCCTTAAAAGCTCCTACCTTCTCTGGTCCAAACAAATCCAGAGCATTCAGGAGCAGAATCTAAAGTTAGAAGGAGGACATACTGGCTGCTGCATTGTTGTCAGAGAAGCCAGCACTTCAACACAGCATGTTTCCTTCATGATCAGATAGTAAGATACCTTTATCATCTTACTCTCTACACATCTCACTGATTGATCCCTTAAGTTGAATTTTCTCTCTTGAAGAGTGCAGTGTATTGTTCTTTGATAAGCTGCTGCTGTAACAGAATGACTCTTCAGTTTTGGGGGTATTGAACATGAAATGAGATTATTTGCTGACGTCAGCGTCCCCGTGACGATGACCAATCGTTCCTCAAGGCTGACCTCCTATCAGTGAATTCGATTAGCTCCATGAAGTCAGCTTTTAAAAAACAAAATATAATGTCAAAAATAAAGTGCATTTCATAATCAGTGACCTACAAATTATGTTTTGGAATCTGGGAGGGGTGACCATGCAGGCATGTGCGTCACTGACGTGTGTTTCCTGCCCGGACCCTTCCACAACCGCCACCAGTCTGTTTACAGTTTTAGCACCTTGATCTGCTGGGTACCACTGGGTCAGCGACTTCTTAATCGACTATTTCTGAGCGGGGGTCTACAAATAGCACCTCAGTAAAACGGGCCAGCGAGCATTTAACAGTGGAGTGATATTGACCATCCTCCCCATGGCTTTTTAAAAACATCCCCACGTGAACAAGCATACGTTCCCATCGACACGGGGGGACAGAGAGCCTGTTTACACACCATTTGATCCCTCAGCTTGTCCACTTTTTTTAATAACCTACTTACAACCCCCCCCCCCCCTCCCCCCCGAGGCCTGCTTGGTTTAGAGAGAGGGCAGACTTCTTCTTTAACCCGCTCATCCGTTCACATCACATGTACAGCCATAAGGCTACTTACAGACTGACCTCTATGATGGGGATTAGGTGATCTGGGACTAAAACAAAGGAGCGCCCTGTGGCCTGGAAATCAGCCGCGCAGCTGTTTCCAGGTTGTTCAATCTTATTTATTTTGTCCGTCAAATCCACTTATATTTAGAAGGGTCAAAGCTCAACTCATAGCCTAAAAAAAGAAGTCCTAGCATGATCTGACTCGTGTGAAAACAAAAAGATGAATGAAGCAATAAGAAAGCTTCACATGCAAACACGAGGCTCCAAAAGCAGAGAAATGCTGACATCATGTGGTGAGTTTAGGCACTGCAGCCTCTTTTTTTCTCCTTGGCTCTTTGTGGATGACTCACAGCTCGCCGCAAAATCTCTGCTACTCACTGTCTTTATTATTCAATCCAGAAAAAAAAAAGAGGAGACTATGTTCCTTTTATTTATTCTGATTTTATCAGAATTTAGGTTGTCAATCTTTTTGATACCAGAAGTTAAAAAAAAAAAAGACAGAATCTCTGGTTTTGTAAATGATTGATCGTTTCAAAAAGCACCAAAGTTTAAACTAACTAACTGAAACAACATTAATGTCTTACTATTGAGGTCGAGAGTGCATGCTGGTCAAGTTATGCTGAGAGCGCCACCTGCTGGATTAAACGGCAAACTACTTCAGACGGCCTGATGTAGACTGAACAGTCCGAATGTGAACGTTCTCCCCCAGCTTCAAATCAATGTTTTCCTGTCAGCATTTACAATTTAACATCCATACAGAAAAGTTATAATCAAACTCTAAAATGTAACAAATTAACTCCCTTTTTGCTCCGTTTTTGTCTCCACCCCCCTCCTCAGCTGCCATTAAAAAAAAAAAAAAAGGGTTGTCCTACCTCCACCTGTTGACTCCGACGTTGGAGGATCCTGCGAACCACGGGTCCAGGAAGTAAACGCAGCGCACCGTGCCCGCCCCTTTGACCGCCTCTTGTAGTGCCGGGTTGTCATGGAGACGGAGGCCCTTGCGGAACCAGTGGATGGAATTAGGGGCCATCTTATTCTGTGGCAATAAAAGAGAAGAAGAGTCATTGATGGATCTCTCAGAGCAAACAGCGAAGAAGACTGAATGGTGGTGAAATGTTTCTGAATGAAGTCAGCAATTTGTCTCATTTTAACAGAACATAATGTTGTCGTTTTTTTTTTTCACAGCTCGCTCGGAGCGAGTTCACAGCAGGAGAGCTATAACAGAAGGATCCAAGCTGGAGCGGCTGCCAACAGAGTGGGACGTGCCAAGAACATACCAATCTGAACAAGAACACCAAAGAAGTCTGTGACTTTCTGTCTTCAGCACATGTCGAATAAAACTCAACATTTAATAAGACTCAGTATCCTGATGTTTTTACATGTGCAAGCCAGGAGAGGAAACTGTAGACCAATCACAGCGCTTGTGGTCTTGTGTCTTTTTGGCCGTTGGTTAGAATTTTGAGGAGGTGCACGCCAGGCTAGATTTCTGTGCAGGTACAGGGCTAAGCGAACCTGTGGCAATATGCTGCGGCCTAGATTTGAAAAAACAAAAAGCTGATGGAGACATTTTAGCGCTGAGTACGAAAAGAAGACTTAAAAAAAATAAAAAGTAAATAGCCGTTAATGAACACAGGCCCTGAATCATTACTTTTCCAAACCCTTTCAACAATTCACATAAAGAGAAGCTAACGTTAACTGGTTCCAGTTTTTACACTTTTTTTTGCTTAATGTGCATTCCTGTATGAGTTCTGATCAACACAGTAGTGACATGGATGCAGTTTCTTCTGGTTCCGTGTTTCCTCTGTGGCTCTGAATCACCGACAGTAACACGATCATGGTCTAAAGTCCAGCCCTTGACGAGTTCTACTACATGTCACCACCCCATATCTCTCTATCCAGGTTCCTTTCTGTGCCCTGGAAACGTTGCATTATCCACGGAATAATCCAAACCTGACACTGCTTTAATATTCATCACCTCCTCGAGGCTCCCCCCCCCCCCCCCCCCCCACCCTGCAGTTTGGGACATTGCAACATACCGTTCTTTCTGCTTTGTTTTGCATGCTTGCATTTAAATGAAAGCAGCTGCGTGATGAAACATGCAGCAGTACGACTGGTTTAGCATGAGAGATGTTTTGAACACATGATTACAGTCTTTCCAGAACAACGACATGTTGAGTGATTTTTAAAGTCATATTATATACGGGATGGATAATTGATTTAAAGAGCCGGTACCAGGAAAAAAAACATGGAAGGTTTCAGGATTGAATCAGGGGAAAGGAAGGATTTACCTGCCACTAGAAGTTTAAACAGGTGTTAGTTTGACACCTCTGTGCGTCTGAGGAAAGCAATGATCAGCACTTGATTCTTTATGAATTTGACATGAGGTCGGGCTATTCCTGTCACCGATGCAGCTGGCCCGAGGAGAACACACCAGATGACGGCGGTGAAATAAAAACAGAACGTTCCTGGCAGCAGCCGTGCAGCCTGTGACTGAATGAAATGGATTATTATCCGAGGATAGCCTCCCTGCAGGTTAATTTGGTTTAAGGCTGGATTTAGCCGGCACTTTGTTGGACCTGCACGCTCCATTCAAAAAAATAAAAAATAAAATACGATTCAAAGAGCATTAAGCCATGATCATACAGTAAACCCAAGGTTGCCAGGACAAGGACTATTAGCCTCTGTACATGGGGCACGGGACATAACCGCTAGGCCATGAGCATCCCAAATGATTTCAGCTTTTTTAGACATTTTTTTTTTTTTACTGCTTTCGACGCTTTTGGAGTGAGGCCAAATCTTGTTGCAGGCAATTTGCCAAAACGTATTTCTTATTGGGCTCCACAGCGCTCCATGCACCGCATTCCAAAAAATAGATCTACTATGGGATGTTTTAGAACTTTCTGATATTAGCCGGCAACCTCCGGTTTTGAAAAAGGAAGCCAAATCAAAGGTGAAAAAAATCCTGCAGTTTGTCGACTGCCCACTAGGGGGCTGCTTGCTGCAGAAGCCCCAGAAGTCACACACACCCCCGTTCTTTAAAACGGATGACTTTGTGTAATAGATGATCTATTGAATCAAACATATTTTTAAACATTCAACCTCTTTGGAGACTTTTGGGACATTTAGAAATATGTCAAATATTTGGACGAACGACACGACCTAACCCTCTTCTCTGCAAGACATCAGGAGGTAGCAGGCACATCGAAAAGGTCATTGCCTTTTCATGTTCTGATTCACTCGAGGAGATAAAATCATATTTTTGCTATCTTCTTACACACCTTTTGAATCAAAGTGGAACTGGGTCACACTTTGAGTCTGCTGTATTGTGCATCAATCCAACCACAGCCAGCGGCCTCCTATTTGATCTGCGACTCCTAAAATAAACCCTTTATTGATCAAATCCTGCATAGTGGTTAATCACTGCTGCATTAGTCATTAACACTCAGAGACTATAATGAATTAGTCACTGCTTACTGTAAGACTGCAGTACCTCTATACGGACACTAGGGGGAGTTTTCATTATCTGCACAGACATTATGCCCAGAAAGACTTTGAAAAGGATTCCCAAACTGTTCCCTGTGTGCTGATACGGCTCCTGTGATTGCACTGCATTCATTCATTCATTCATTCATTTCCTTAGAGCATTTGTTTCTGCAGAGCACGATCCCAAACAGAAACATTACTCATCATATTCTCCACTACATTGCTGATTTCTTTTTTGCAATTTGCTCGTTGCTCTGGCACCCAACAGTATAAACAACGGTTTGAATGCAGGTATACAGCACTTATCCACTTATTTTTTCAGTCTCCATGGAGGGTCTAAATCCCCTCTATTTCCCACCACTAGTTGATTTAATAAATTAGGACTAGTACAGCATACTGTGATTTTATTTTCCTAGGAGGGTGAAGGGATGACCTTTCCTATACTCTGTCACCTTATTGGCTAGTATTCCCTAAGTAAATATGCAGGAGTAGTCTTAAGATGTCACTGTTTATCCTCTGCTGGACGGGACACTTAAAGAAAAAACATTTGGGGGGGAAATGTTAAGAGTTTACCCACTTGACTTCACCTCTGCACATTTGAGGAGAGCATCTGTGACGTCACGTATGATGTCTTGTCTTATCTCTTGTCTTCTTATTTCTAAAAACACTAACCCCATGTAGAGCACACTCTGAATAAAAGCCTCTGCAGTAAATAGAGATTTAAATCACAGTGCAGATGGGTGAAGATGAAGGCTCTAAATAAACTGTTTCAAGCTTTAGATGAGTTTTTAAGTCAATTAGGACGTGAAAAAAAAACAATGCATATTTACAAAAATCAAATAACTATTTAAATATTTGAATATATAGACATAGCTCTTAAAACAGACATTTGAGGTATATCTTTAAAGCTTATCCAATGTGACCTTAATGAAATATTGTATGAGACTGAATGTGAAGTACACAGGTCAGCTCCACTGTAAACATTAGAATTCAGTAATAATACTGTGATTTTACTCAAAGTTACACATCTGTTCACTTCACATTAAGGCTTAATAACATTTTTAAAACCCGGGTGATGTGTTGAACATGTATTTCAGGGCTAAATATGAAGTTTCACGTCACAGCGGAGGCTCCTCTGACTTCTGCAAATGGAAATTAGGTCACAGCACCATTCTGAATGAGGGACTGGTTTCATAAGAGTTAACAGCAGAATAAAAGCCCAACAAAGACGACCTGAACATGTCACTGAGTGTAACATTTAAAGGGTTTAAAATGGTTTGACATTTAAAAAAAAAAGTCTTTAAGTTTAAGTGTATGTCAAGGAAACAACATGAGGGCAGCAAAACGGGGTCACCAGAGTGATCCTTATGTAAGTGGCGGCGCTGTTTATCTAGTTTTCCTTTAAAAGTAACCCATTAAACCAGTCAAAAAGAGCCGGCTTACCTCGTACTGGTTCCCCGGAGGTGATATTTATGTCAAGCCCAAAGAAAGGAGCATTTCTTCCCTACGTTTCGATGTGCGGGGAAGTCTTGTGGATGCGTGTCGCCCGTGAATCCCTATCTCTCTGTACCTACTTTCCAGCCGCTGCACTAGTTTGTTTCGTAAGAGTTCAGCTCACTGCGCATGCGTCGTGTTCTCGTTCCACTCTCGCGCTGCGTTCACTGAACCGCGGGAAGAACAACAACTCTCAATCCTCTCCACGCGACAAACGAGCAGTTATCGACGTCATCTGTGGACAATTACAGGAAATAAAACGACACGACTACGTGGGGTAGCTGTTTCTACTAATGCTGCTGAAATAGAGTCAAAATAATAAATCATGCGTGAGCAATTTCGTTGTAATTAAGGGATTATAACATTTGCGGATTGAGTAATGACGGTAACTATGGCAACAGAATCAGACAATTCGGAAAAAAATCAAAAATAAGTTGTAATGTTTATATTTTCCGATTGAGAGTTTAACTGAACCTGCAATATAACGTGTGAAAATCATATTCGTCGTCTTTCCCACAGTCATGGAACGCAGCACGAAAGTTGTCAAACGTGAATGACGACGTGCTGCGAATCCGGCGTTCCCATTGGTCCGCTCGTCCCTCTTTCTGGACGATGCCGGGTCACGTTTGGAAGGCATGGAAACGCGGAAGTCCATTCACAAGGCAGAAAGTGGCAGCAGCTGAGGCTGTGATGAGTGTGGGAAGATTATTTAATTAAGAACTGCTTCGTCTCTGACAGGCACACGACCCAATGCTGTGTTCAAGGCTATTTAAAGAGGGAACTAGGATGTTCTAACTGGTGTCTATTTGTGTTTTTAAATAAAGAAGAGTTTGTCAAAGGCTGGGCTAAACATAGTTGGCAATTACTCCAAAGGTAAAGAAATGTGTTCCCCCCTCTGTTTGCCTTATTGCTATACAAATATGTAGAGACAATGATAATGCAAACTGAGCCCCCTCTCTTTTAATTTGATTCATTAAAAGGTATCATTTTATTTTAGCATCAAAATGTAATAATAGGATTCTGACGTGGATACATGGCTTCTCCAGTGTTTTAATGCTTTGAATCTACTATTTAAATAATAATGTAGCACTGTAAACTTGATCCTGGTTCTACAAGGGCGTAAATGGATTCATTGCACCCTCATTTGTTTGTGTCAGGAAAGGAGCCACGGGTGGGATTTGAGAAGTAGGTGCAAGTTTTCTTGAACTCTGTTACTGGTGCAGCATTTTCTTATTCCTCACGCTGCTAAAGCTCCCCTTTGCTTTTTCACTCCCCTGCAGCGGTGTTATCACCCAAATTAAACATTTGAGCGATGCCCGCTCTGCGTTTGCTCCACGTTCAACCAAGGAGGCGAGCGACATGCATGTACGGCAACACCACTTAGACTTGTCCTTTATTGTAAGTGACAATGTTTAAAAATAAATAATACAAAATTGATCACAAAAAAAAAGAAAAGAAAATCTGACAGCTGCAAAAAAGTCAACTCAAGTAAAGTACAGACACTCAGAGAAATGCTTGAGAAAGGCACTGTATGCTAAATAGACTTTGTCACTAGTGTCCACCACTGATAACAGGGTGTAAACATCTCACGCATGAACAACATGAATATGACGTATGTGTTTCTGATGGCACACGTACTTTGGCTCAATGTTTATTGTGAACACTTCTCCTTCAGATAGGCTTTCTGTCAAAACACTTCCACCATAACAAGTGCTGTGGGGGAACAAAGAGCACAACAATAATCACCACACTTCACACAGCTGTGACCAACACTTTGGCTTTGGCACATTTGTAACATTAATGGTTTGATAAGTGTAAAACCCATAAGCTCGCGTGAAGGGTGGGGTACAACTCCTCCATCGTTTTCTCTTTTTTTTTGCAGTTTTCTGTCTCTTATTTTTTCTGTACTCTGCTCTTAGAGCCTTTCTCTTTACTGCTCACCTCCCCAAAGTTGATGCATCAAAAATAACTTATTTTGTATTTTTCTTTCAGTGATGCACTAGAGGCTGGCTGCAGAAGGACAGGAAGTCACATACACACCACAGTCAAAAGAGCCAGTTTTTAAAGCAGAAATAAACATCTTTACAGCCTGGTTTAAAAAAACAATGTTGGTCTGATAGCACAGTTCTCAGGGTCACCAGCAGGTGGCTTCCCGTAGAAGAGACTTCAAAGTTTAAGACAAAAAGGTTTCAAACATTCATCAGGCTTTTTGTGAAGCGGTGCACTCACAACCAGTCCATTAATATTTACAATCTTTTGGCTTTATGTGTTTTTGGGCAGTAAAAAGAGGAATGTATTAATATTGCACAAAATGCACACATTGGTGACTGACAACATTTTTTGACTTCTTCACAGACAGATTGCACAGTGTAAATAAGTCCAGGGCCGGACTAATCACTGATGTTGTTGTGCAGATAGTTTAAGGCTATATACAATATAACCACACAGTCGTTGTGAGCTAAACCAGAATCTAAATCAGGAACTTTTGTGAGTAATAGAATGAGAGGTGGAGGTTATTTTAACCCGGTTTTGTTCTTTTTGCGTTGGGCAGCAACAAGATTTACGTGGATGCTGTTTGTGTTTGTCTCTGCCATCTGACTGCCTCTACCTCTCCCTCTCTTTAGCTCGCCCAGCAGATGGTCGAGAATCTGTTGATTAAAGAACCAGAGGAGACTCCAAAAGGTTGCATCATAAGTCCGACCTGTTGTCATTTATTCTGTTCAGGAAATGTCCAATGTGCTTTATTCTTTAGCCATAGAAACAATTAGCTGACGTCTAATTAACATTTTATCATATAATTATATTATTTATACAACAAGAGTCGGACCTTACAGAGAAAATAATTCCTGAGAAGATTTAAAAAGAGGCACATACACAGCAACTGTGTTGTTTTATTTCCTTGAAAGAGATAAGCTTAAAGCCATGTGACCTTCATTAGAGCACACCTCCAGATGGTACAAATACTTTGTCTGCTTCTCCTTGGACAACTCAGTCATCAAAGTGTTGAACGTAATTCATGATGCAGAAACTGTCTGTTTGCTGACGCTGTTGGACGGGGGGCGGAGGTGAAGGGCAGACGCATCACACCTCCATGAGTGACTCCTTTGAAGTTCTGCTCTGTGGGCTGACGTCTGGTCTCAAGGCCGTGTGGAGTTAACACATTATTTTGAAGTGTTGTAGGGAAACTCTTTCTTCCACCTGCAGTGGGGTTGTCATAACTCATGATTAGATTAAAGGTGACATATTCTCCTCCTCTTAAACAGATTTGAGAAGGCTGTTTGAGCACACATTTTCTGAAAAGTGGAGCAGGACCCTAACACTTGTATAAGGGTGAATATTATTATCAATCTTTTTTAAAACATATTTGATATTTGGTGGGGTTTTTATCAGTGACGCTGAATGTTTCAATATTTTATCGACATGGCTGTGGGTGCCCAGGTGGAGATGTAGTAGCTCTCATTACCACCGCTAAATGAACTCTTTGAGCTGAGAGACGTTTAGCTCTGTGTTCTGCCATGGAGGCGCACAACATACAGGTACTGCAGCTTGCATTAGTATTGCTGTGTACAATACTCATTGAAATCAAGCCATCTCAAAAACTGAATGAAATCTGAGAGACCTACATCTTCCGGTGGTCTGGGGCAGTGGCCGGTGGTTATGACACGAGAGGAACAGTTCCTTCTGTCCCTGGTTTCTGCTCGGAGCAAAAGACAGCTTTGGTATGAGAGGGCTCTCTGTCAGCACGCCCACATTAACCAGTGGGAGGCCTCCCACGCTGATGCTTCAGAGCGTCATGAAGGCCTGGAAGAGAGATGAGCTGATGCCGGTCTGCATTGACATCATCCATCTGCATCCAAGAAGAAGTGAGCTTTAAATAGATGGTTTCTTTAATTATTTTTTATTTAAACCAAACAATTTTGTTCTGAATATCTTATTCCTTTATTGGCTAAAACTGCAGGACTAGGAATTTGGTGTCCAACCAAATCGTTTTGGTGATTTTGAGGCTAAGAGTTAGACATAGGCTATCTGCATAATTAGGGGATGGGTGATTTGACTGATAAAATGGCGACCTGTAGCATTTTGCTTAAGGCCCGCCTCCACTCCACCTCTCAGGGCGTTTTAATACTTATCCTTTCTGGTTCAGTTAAAACAAACTTGAGACTGTTTGCCAAGTTAGCGCGTTTCATTTGCGCTGCTGTGAAAGCTGTCGATCGCACCCTGGTGTCAACCACTGCTTTTTGTATCTTGTTCAGTCATAATGTGATAAAAGTTTGCATTTAAAAGCACCTGCAGTGTTCTTAAAGATGATTAAAGCTCACACACAGGCACCTTTTGGGGGGCGGGGGACAGCTTGGGGTCTTTGGTGCCATGCATTATCCAGTAGAACCAGATGTCCAGTAATATGCAGCCATGCACAGTCGATGTGCTTTTGTTTCTCTATTTTTTCAGGTGAACAAAAGTGATGAAACAATGCAATAACGAAGTGACACAGATGATTTTTTAATGAGAGACAAACAGACTTCTGTTACTGCAAATACGTCGTGTTTTTTGAAGTTAGTTGACCGTCTTTGAAGTGCCGCAACAGCTGTGTTTGGCTAGTTCAGAAAACAGTCTGTGGTAATATTAATTGTGTGAGTGTGCAGAATATTGTCAGTGTGAGTGTGATTCAGAATCATTTAGTGTATCATGTTTGTGTGAGTGAGAGAGTATTATGCCACCCTGTCCTCCGATTCTGGTAATGTCTGGCTCTTGAAAACCAACATGGCGGTGTAGAGAAACCAAAGAGTGACATCACTGTGGCTACGTCCATACAGTCCATGGATGAATGTATTTTACCAGGTTGATACGTTCTGTCCTCCTCCATTAGCTGCACAGTGACTTTCTTATTTTTGGAGTCACAGATTGAGCCTCTGAAAAAAAGAAACATTCAGGTGCAGCAGAAACGTCCAATTACAGAAAATGAGTCCAACTGAAGAGCCCCTCGTACTGGCTGACACACTGTGCGCCCCCGTTTATATGAACGTAAAAACACATGACGTACATATTGTGAAATGACCAAACAACCGTACAATGACTAAAAGTCCATCTGTCCAACAAACCACCCATTATGTGTTGAGGGTTCTCCAGAGATAGTGAGCACGACTGAGTCACAGTTCCAGCTCTCGTCCAAGTCACCGATAAGAAATGAAGCCCACACAAAAACATACTGACAAAAAGTTCCACAAGGAAGAACAAATACTCAAAGGAGCTCAAAATGGAATCTCCTCAAAAACGCAGTCGTGCAGGCTGCACATGAAAGCGACATTTATTTTTGGTTTTGAGTGTACGTGTGAGGGCTATTGACCTTGAGAAGCAGACTTATTGAATTTGACATCATCAATAATTGGTTTTGAAAAGCCTTGAATCGGGCTATGCCCCCCTGATCATTTGCGAAAAGTGCTTTAATTGTTTTCACACAACCTCAACATTTATGTGTTTATATGACGATTTTGTACGCGAGTAAGAATAATAAAGTGGTTGGAAATTTCACATTTTATTCCAGCTTGAAGTTTTCATATATAAACAGTATATAGATGTAAACTTCAAACAAACAAGAACTGTTGCTATTTCGTTCTTGATTGAAGTGGAAATTAATTAATCAAATTCAGCGGTTAGAATATGTTCGCTTTCAAATTGTGTTAGATTAATTCTGCAGCGACTGAGGTGTGTGTCATGTTCCTGATGGTAATGACAGAGTGTTCTCTGATTTGCTGTCCTGACAGACTTCGTCTCCACGGCAGCGTTGGCGGACGCGGTTATCACATTTATCTGGAGCCATCTGCCTTCAAGAAACTGCACAGAACATATAGGAATAGTATCGCTAATTTATTCACAACACCGTCATGTTTCTGTGCGGTGTACATTCAGGACTTCAGAAAAAAGGAAAATGTCGATATAAGCTCATGACAATTTGGTCAGACAGATAAGTTTGTATTATTAATATAAATCAATGGACTCCTTCTCTCAGACGGGATCCAAAGCAGGGGGCGTGTCCAATCGGAATATGAACATCTAAGGGCCTTCTCTGAGAGCGCCGACCTCCATTTGAGAGACCACATCCCTCCTGTTTTAGCGTCCCTTCATTGGCTCCCAATACAGATTTTAGGATTTTATTGTTAACTTATAAAGCACGCTCTGGACTTGCACCGAAGTACATATCTCTGATCTCCTCACCTCTTATATACCCGTTCGTAACCTCAGCTCCTCGGCCAAGGCTCTGCTCGCCATTCCACAATCGAGGTTGAAGACCAAAGGTGACCGGGCCTTCTCCATCAGGGACCCCCGACCCTCTGGAACGACCTCTTTTAAAAACACATTTTTAAAGATGTGCTTGTTGGGGATTTGTGGAACTCGTGCACTTTTATCTCTCACTATTTTGTTTTTTATTATGAATCATTGCCTTCCTCACACGTCTCTATCTTTTATTTTGCTCTTACAAAGAGCACTTTGTTACCCTGATTTGAAAAGTGTTATAAAAATAAAGTTTGTTATTATTATATTATTTGTGGAGCAGCTGAGTTGCCTTCTGCTTCATCTCTGTGTTATTCTCAGGATTGTGCAGTTTATCAAAGTTGCTCTGACAATACTATAGACCGCTTCATCGCTCAATTTTTAAAACTCCACTTTGCATGTCATGTGGGAGCTTCATCTCACACACATGCAACATCCCCCCCTACACACCGTTTGCACGAGGATGCCATGTGTCTGCCTGACTCAGCCTGCTGGAGGAGGGTGCGTGGCGGCTGCACTGAGCACGCTCCGCACCTCGTTGGCAAGCGCACACACACCTTCCCCTCTGCTCCTTCTGCTCCTCTTCATCCCTCTCTTCTTCATCCTCATCGTTTTTCCTCTCTCAGTAAGTCAGTCCATTGATTAGCTCCTGGCTGTGTTTGTGTTTTTTCAGCAGCATCTTGCTCCACTGCTGTTGTCCTCTGAGTCCAGCTGAAGGAGATCTGAGTCTTGGGGTTCAGTTTGAGACGAGTCCAGACTGGACTGAACCGACAAAGCCTCCTGCACCAACCTCCTAAAACACAACAGAGAAAAGTGACATCAGTGGAGTTTTAAATTTCTTGCATCATCAGGTGTGTTTTCATCCAGCAACTCCTGAAAACTTCCTGACATTATCAAACTGTAGTCTTTGACAGTTTTATAGTATTTGAGAGCATATTGTAGAAGTCATTAGATTGCTTCATCAGGACAAACTGTACTCTCGACTTTTAGATGTCTTTTCTCTCTCTCTCTCTCTCTCTCTCTCTCTCTCTCTCTCTCTCTCTCTCTCTCTCTCTCTCTTACCTCATGGCCTCTCCCACGTTCTTGTTGTCTTTGACTGAAGTCTCCATCCATGTAAGGAAGCCATTGGCCTTACTGAACCTGTTGATGCTTTCAGCGGACACGACCCTCTGAGCCAGGTCACACTGTGGACAACAGACACACACACACACACACACACACACACACACACACACACACACACACACACACACAGAAGCATTTACATAAGCAGAGAAACTAAGAAACGATACAACTGAGGTCTTATCAATTTAGACATTTTTGGGGGGTTACAATGTTACAGAAATGGAGCGGGCAGTAACTCAGTCTGTAGGGACTGGAGGGTTGCCGGTTCAAGTCCCGGTGCAGGCAAAGTCTGGAAAATCGCTCCGGTAGCTGGAGAGGTGCCAGTCCACTTCCTCAGTACTGCCGAGGTGCCCCTAAGCAAGTCACCTAACCCCCCCCCCCCCAAGATCCTGTTTGTGCATGTATGTGTTTTTTCAGTCATTGTGTGTGTAGCATGTTCAACAACGGAGTAATACTGTTTAGCTTCCAATGGACACTTTTATTTAGACGACATCTTCTTCAGGCCTTAAGAAGTTTGATCTACAAGAAGATATTTTAGATTGAATCGTTGCCCTGTCTTAATAAAACTGTCCACTGGGAGCTGAAGAGTGTGCAGACCGTTCTCTCTTTATTCTCAGTTGGTGCATTTATTGTCCTGCACCTGTATACATTTTGTCTGGATGTGCACACACACACTATATTTATCTTTTTAAAATGTTTATTTAATTAATTTGAAATGGAAAACTGGGGCTGGAATTGTTTTTCCATCAAGTAGCGACGCACTTTGTTTATTTATTTATTTTTTTACAGTAAATCAAAGCCAGAGGGTTCGATGATGAATAATTCATCGGTGTAAAAAAGCTCTGAATCACCTTGTTGGCCAACAGGATGCAAGGGATGGAGTGTCCGTTGGGCAGCGTGGCCTTACTGTCCAAATCCTGTTTCCAATGGCGACAGCTGAGGAAGCTGGACGAGCTGGTGACGTCAAACATCACCACACAGCCCAACGCGCCCTTATAATAGATCCTGGTCATGGATATGAAACGCTCCTGGCCTGGAAAGAGAGAGAGGACAGAGTGTTCACTGTGACATGCCATCCATCTGTCCCTTTTGGGTCATTTATCCATCGGCTGAAAAAAACAAAAGGTTTTATACCTGCGATGTCCCACAGCTGGAGCCGGACCTTCTCGGTGTCCGACCACTGCACCAGCTTGACGGAGAAATCCACTGCAGAGAAAAGAAAACTTGTTCTGTGTAATAAGGAAGAGTTTTAGAATCAAAAGCCAATCCAGTAACATGGTGTGACGCTCAAAGAATTATAGTTCCTGATTATTGGTGTTGTCACTCCCCACATACACACACACACACACACACACACACACACACACACAAACAAACACACTGGTGCCATCTGAGAAAAGTGTAAATTGGAAAAAGAACGCTGATGCCGTATTCAAGAAAGACATTTTTTGCTACTTAACTCAGACAAGACTGAAGTTATTGTGCTCGGCCCTAAGAACCTCAGAGAGACTTTTTCTAGTGATTTGACTGTCCTTAGTGACATCAGCCTGCCATCTAGCACCACTGTTAGGAATCTAGGAGTTCTATTTGATCAAGATATGTCTTTTAGCTCTCACATCAGGCAAGTTTCAAGAACAGCCTATTTTCACCGTAATATATCCAAGATCAGGAATATCCTGTTGCAAAATGATGCAGAAAAACTAGTTCATGCATTTGTTACCTCCAGACTGGATTATTGTAACTCTCTTTTGTCAGGGTGCTCTGGTAAATCTTTAAAGACTCTTCAACTAGTCCAGAACGCTGCAGCTCGTGTACTGACCAGAACCAGGAAATAGGACCACATCACTCCTGTCCTGGCTTCTCTGCACTGGCTCCCTATACAGTCTAGAATAGAATTCAAGATCCTTCTTCTCACTTACAAAGCTCTAAATGACCAGGCACCATCTTATCTGAAGGAGCTACTAGTGCCGTACTGTCCCTCGAGAGCGTTGCGGTCCCGGAGTGCAGGCCTGCTGGTGGTACCTACAGTCTCTAAGTGTACTATGGGGGGTAAAGCCTTCAGTTATCAGGCTCCTCTCCTCTGGAACCGCCTTCCAGCCGGGGTCCAGGAGGCAGACACAGTCTGTATTTTTAAGAATAGACTTAAAACTTTCCTTTTAGATAAATCTTATAGTTAGTGCTGGTGTAGACCAGCTCTTAGTTATGCTGCTATAGGCTTAGACTACCAGGGAAACTGGCACCTTGAGCTCCTCTCTCTCTCTCTCTCTCTCTCTCTCTCTCTCTCTCTCTCTCTGTGCATATACAGTACATCATATTACTGCATGTATCTTAAATCTCAGTCACTAACCACCTACTTTCCTGGGAGCTCTTGACCTCTCTTAGGCTCCTCAAGATCGTTGGTTGACGCCCCCCCCCCCCCCCCCCCCCCCTAAAGTGCTCATGATGGATAGGCCAGATCTTTGTAACATAACAATGAGTAAGGTCTTTTACCTGCTTTTTGTAAAGTGTCTTGAGATAACACTTGTTATGAGTTGATGCTATACAAATAAATTGAATTGAATTGAATTGAAAGGCTCAGTTCAGACTCTTCCTCTTAAAGAAGCTTAAAACATTTGAGAATAGCAATAACCTTCTTTACATTGTTAATCAGAGAATCTTTGCTTTTATGCTGTGCTGCTGGGGGGTGGGGGGGAGGCAGCATCTGTGTGGATGATAAAAATAGGAACAATAAGCTGATCAAAAAGGCTCGCTCTGTGATCGGCATTACCCCCAGACTCACTTGAAGCTACCTTTGAGGTCCAAATTATAAACGGTTCAAATCTGTGCACACAGTTTTGAATCCCTGCCAACAGATTAAGCACCTGTGCATCCTGTGTAGATGTGTGTGGGTATGGATTTGTAAGATTTGGCAGCCGAGAGCCCCCAGTGCAAATTGCAAAATTGGACATTTTTGTGAAATAGTTGCGTCTGTTTCAAGAAGTATTTGGGACAAGATTGTAAAACTTTATATGCACCGGAGATTTCTCAACACATCCATAGTATGTGGTGTTTACCTGATAAGGGTCTAAAGACTGAACTGTTTTATTTTATAGAATTTACATCAAGTCAAAGGACAGTTTGTTCTATCGAGACATTTAGAGTTTTTCTTTGATCTGAGGGCCTGAAGTTGCCCATAACTTTGGTGCAAAGCTTGCAACTTTAACTCACATAAACATAATGCAGAGTACAAAACAGAGACAAACCAAACTAGCCATACCTCCCACCGTCATCTTGTACGACTTGTTGAACTGTCCGTTGACGTATCTTTGAACAAAGGAAGTTTTCCCAACATTTCCATCCCCAACAACCAGGATTTTCAGCAGGTGTTCGGTCATCGCTCCCCCTCTGTCTGCAAACGGCTCAAAGTCCAAACCTCATGTTCAGGAAATGGGATTCATGAGGCGACTCTCTTCTTCTGTTAACTCAACTAAAACACTTCTGGATTTGACTTAACCTGAGGTTGTTCCACCACGAACTCGTCCTTCTTTAAAAGCTCCTTCTTCTTTAAAACCCTCGAATGATTACATAAGACAAACCTTGTTTTCACATTGTTCCAGCTCTAACTCAGAACTCTCTCACAAGTGCTGACTCTCCCTCTTTCATGTAACGTGCCACTCTAAACTGCTGCTAGTTGCTTCCTTGTAGGAAGTTGAGAAATGCTTTAAACGTCATGCAACTCGAAACTGAGAAGCTGATAAATCTGTGTACACGACTTTCTGCATCCATAACTTAGTTTTTGGGGCACCTTTAAAAAAGTCCAATATGTAAGATATCTACTGTAAGTGGGGTAGGATTGTTCAATATGTTTGAATCGGCTATCTCTGGGAATAATACCAAACTTCTTTATAATTGTGGTGTAGCCAGCGGTTGGCCAAAACCACTTTCAGGCAAAACGCCCTTTTTCTCAGTGTTGCCTTGTTTGTAGTCTATTTGGGCAAAATATTTATTTACAACTGAAGGTACCTTCATTAGCCTGTTGAACCTGCCAGAATAGTGGATTTGTCCGTAAGTCCCGCCTCCGATTAGGCAAATAGCCAATCAAATATTTAGATTTTGGGGTGGCCAATCAGATTTCAAAGGGGGGGCCTATACCAGTCCTCTGGACACTCCTCTGCAGCTGCCTCCAGTTGGGTTGCCAGGTCTTATGACTCATATCCCGCATAGAAGCTGAAAAACTCCCATTTGATTGGTTTCAATGACCAATCGGGAGTACAGAGGGACAAATGGTTAAAAAAGGGAGACTTACGCTCACATTGGGAGTGTCTATTGGATTATTCCTACTAGCAAAAACCCCACTTCCCTTACGAAACTCTTACATTCAATTCTATGTAGAATCTGTAAACTGAGATCACTAATGGGCTTACCCGTCCCCCCTCTTCCTCCTCTTCTCCATCTCACCTTTGTCCTCCAGTTCAAACCCTCTCCTCTTCTGTCCCATCCTTCCTCCTCCTCATCCCAGTCCCGTTGTGTCTTCCTTCCACTGTGCGGTTTTACACACACACACACACACACACACACACACACACACGGTGAGGCCTGATAAGGACCACTCTCACAGTTCTTCTGGATCTCTTAACAAAACCAGACAACAAACTACATCATTATCTGTTTGAGGCCTGAAATATGAGGAAAGGATTAAAGGGAGAATCTGAAACATTTTACCCATCAAATTAACAGAAATCCAGTCTCTCCTGTGTAAATGTGTCTCTGAGTCCTGACTGTCTACAATGAGGGAGAAGCTCGAGTCCCGCTGGCTGTGTTGTTGTCAGAGCCGTGTTTACATGGACGGGACGGCCGGCTCCTCCCCTTGTGTATAAAAGCTGTTTTAGTCAAGAACTAGAGAGAAGAAGAAGAACATACTCACTGATTATTTCACATGTCATTCTGTGTCAATTTACATTCAATGTAAAGCTACGAGCTAACTAAAGAGTGCTAACATTAGCATGCTAACACACCAATGCAGGACGCAGGTGATTGCAGCTCGAGCCAAGGACAATTTTGACTCAATTGACTCCTCTGTGCGAACTTGAGTGTAGGAGGGTCAGAGGTGTGTCGCTGGGGGAGAGCAGAGGCTTCAGTATGGAGGAGGCGTGGCCAAACAGCAGTTTGTTTTGGTTTTGTGCTGGTGCTCAAGGGCGACATTGTCTCTCCTTTCCCATATGTCGATCCCCACTTTCTCTCTCTCTCTCTCTCGCTCTGATTTCCATCTCTATCCACTGTTCTATCTCTCCAATAAAGGGACAAAAAGCCAAAACATAAATCTTAAAAAATAAACAAGTTATAAGAGGTATAACATCAGATAATCTTATTCTTTATTGGGAGAACTTTAATTAAAAAACTTGTAAAGGAGAGATTCATACCCCACTAAACACAGACACCAATACGGTTCTGTTTTTTGTCAACATGACTTTCCCAGTGTTACTTTCAAATGCCACTTTAAGAAAATCACTCTTTAAAATCATCATTAGGTCTTGTGTGGGTTTTATTCCTGACGTTTTACTCCTGTCACTGCCCTTTATTCTACAGTTATTGTGGTCTTAGTTGACTGTATTTGCTGCTATATAATAAACAAATTAAATTAAATAACTAAATTAAAATCTGATTATTCGTCATGAATCAATCAGTAGCCTGAACAAAAAACTACAAAATCTTCTGCATTTGTAACGTTTAGTTCTGATTGCTGTGCTGGGTATCTGCTGAGCCTCTGTGGTTTTTGTCTGACCCCTGGTGGTCATATTTCAAACTGCAACATGCTGCTCTGGCCAGGCTGTTTTTTTTCATCAGTTTCACATGTTACTGGGAAACCTCAGGATGGAAACATAAAATACCTGATGCACATGAAAACACAACTTCACTCCTGTCATCTGTCTCCACTTTTATTGGAGACATTAGGATTTTCAACTGTAGATTTAATGTGAATCACATACGGCTATCCAAAACTTCAGACTGACACTGACACCTGGTGGTCAGGTTCAGAACTGCAACTGTGCCTTCACCTTTTCAGGACAATAAAATATACTCCAGAATATGTTTTTACTCGTTAATTAAATTTGTTAACACATTTCTTGAATTTATTCCTGAAAATATCCTGAACATATGTTTCAAGAGTTTGCAGTTCCCAGTATATGAAAAAACATGGAGGTTTATTTTGTACTGCTTTGATGTTTTACATAGACTATAAACTTATAAGATAACATGTTGCATAAAACCTTTTACTTTTAAGGTCAATATATCAGATAGACTCAAATACAAATAAATAAATAAATATCATATTTTATACAAGAGATTTGACCAAGAAATCTGATTGGACAAGAGGTATTCCATGACCATCAAAACCAGGATACTCAAGTCGAGTGTGTTTACATGGACTAGACTGGACTAGGACTGGGGAATGGACTGGGACTGGGACTGGGACTGGACTGGACTGGGACTGGGACTGGGGAATGGACTGGGACTGGGACTGGGACTGGACTGGACTGGGACTGGGACTGGGGAATGGACTGGGACTGGGACGGGACTGGGACTGGGACTGGACTGGGACTGGACTGGGACTGGGACTATGTATCCCTCCTCTTCAGAGCCAGGAGCTCTGGATACTTTTATTTTACATTTACAGCTTTTACAGTTTGACCTTATTCATCAATCTCACAACAGACTCTAATGTCACGATGAAGTTCCTCACTTGCCGCTTTGTGGTAACCATGGACAGTTGAATAGAATGTTTGGGTTGCTTAGCAACAGTCTAGTTTGAGTTAGTTAGGGGAACCAGTTGAGTTGGTGGAGTTAAAGAAGACTCTGTTGTTGATTTGTAACCTGCTGCTTGGGACTCTCGTTGTCATGACAACACATTCAATAAAAAATACTTTTAAACAACTAACTTAAACAGGTGAGGTTTGTTGTTATTGTCATGAGAAGATTTGTCTAATTTGATTTTTCCTGCAGCTTAAACTGGACCTTAAAACTCAAAGTATCATCGTCATATTTGCTCTGCAGGTGAGCAGACGGATTGATTTCAGTTGTTCAATTTGGTCAAACAAGTTACAAGAAAGCAATTTCTCATGAAGCCTACATGAAGATAGTGTATACGATCTGAACAACATTTGTTGACAAATAAGTTAATACATGTTCTCTATATCATTGACAAATAAAAACACATTTTTTGTTTTCAGCAGATTTCCCTTCAATCAGCAAAATGCATCCTGGGACTGTCAGGCTCCTCCTCCTCCTCCTCGCTCTGCACCCTCTGACCTCAGCTCACCTGGAGGAGGCGGAGAAGTTGCCTCTGGAGGTGATTGTGGACAGTTCCCCCTGCAGTGCCACCTGTGGGCTGGGTGTGAAAACACAAACCCTGTGTCTGCTAAAAGATGGACGGACAGCCATGAAGGAGGATGTGAGCAGAAGAGACAGAGCACAGGTATAAAAAAATAAAAATAAGGCATGTTTGATGTTTGAAGTTTATTAAATGTTCTCTTCATGGTGAAATGGTTTATTCACAGGTGTCAGAGAAGTGTCGTGTTCGTAAGGTGAGGTGTCAGGAGTCGTGGCAGTGTGGACTCATGACCATGACTGTGACTTCAGGAGAGAGGGTGGAGGTCGACTGTGTGGGAGACGTCATGGAGGCGGTGGGGAGGTTCTCCTGGAGGTGATGATGGAGGAGGGAAATTAAGACATGTAAATGTTGATATAATTAGTCACAGTCCTCAAAAATACCATGCAGAATTTTTCTTTTCTTTTTTTATAAAGATATTTTGACATGAAAGACGAAATAGGCTGAATGTATAACAAAGTGCAGGTGGAGTTTTCACTCTCCGGTGCAATCTCTCAATTGCACTTTATAACGACTCCCCTTTAAGTAAGGACAGAAGACATTTAAACTTTTAAACTTTAGCCTGAGTTGCATATATCATATATCAAACTGTATTGTGGACACATGTTTTTTTGTATGGGTGGGATATGTATGTATATATGTGTTGTGTTGTGTGTTTGTATGCTGGCTGCTGGAACACCTACATTTCCCTGCTGGGATGAATAAAGTATATCTTATCTTATCTTATAAAAATAATGTAAAATGTGCAACAAACAGCAAAGAAAACCAGAGTCACTTCCAAGGTACGTCTTGATGAGAAGCTTGAACGTCTTGATACCATACAAAAATCTACATAGTCAAAGAAAGCAGTAACTTTCAGTGTTGAAAAGTGAAGCTGCAGACATAAAGGTCACATATTCTGCAAAATCCACTTCACCATGTTTCTCTAACATTAATATGTGTCCCTAGTTTTTTATTACAAACCCCCCAATGATGAGAAAAGTCCATCCTCTCTGTCTTCTGCCTGCTCCACTTTTCAGAAAATGTGTGCTCAAACAGGCTGTTTGGAGATTTTCCCTTCATGACATCACAAAGGGCAGTAGCCCCTCCCCCAGGTGGGTGACACTCCCACAGCTAGGTGTTTGTTCTGCCCTCTGAGTCTGCCTTCTCACTGTGAACATGGTGCAAGAAAGCCCAAGCCACCCAAGCCCTTCCAGAGAGGGGGCGTGGTCAGACACAGCTCATTTACATATTTAAAGGTACAGACACAGAAACAGCCTGATCTGAGCAGGGCTGGAATAAAGATGGCTGCTGGCAGTGTTCAGTGTTATAGATTTTTTTCTCCCATGTCTCAGGGTGTCTTGGCGTTTGGCTCGAGGAATCATCAGCTCTGATGACTTCCTGTTCGCTCGCTGGGACGCTCCTCTGCTGGATCGAGTGGTTCTTGATCCTGTTAGGGAGGAGGACGCAGGTAAACACACCTGTGCTCACACACACACACACACACACACACACACACACACACACACACACACACACACACACACACACACACACACTGAACTGTATACATGGTTTAACAGCCTGTCCTAACAGCATGCGACGCTGCTCCTGTGTCATTTTCAGGAACTTACTGCTGTGACGTGCGGGATGCCTCCTACCGCAGGGTGAAGAGGGTCTACTGGGGGATCCGGGTTTTGCCCGTCGGGGTCCTCAACCTGAACGTAAACTACCTGGATCAGAACAAGTCTGATGGAGACCAGAATAACCCGACCATGGAAGAGCTGGACTACTGGACTCATGTTATCTTTGTACGTTTTAGATCGGGGGAAACGAGGGGTTGAGAGATGAAGAAATGCAGTTAGGAGAATTTTGGTTACCAATTTAATTACGCTGCATTCATGTGTTGTGAGAAGCAATGATCCCTCTAACCATACATCACATGTATCATGTCTGAACATGCAGCAGGTGTTCTGTGTGTGCGTGACGCTCTTCGTGGCTCTCATCCTGCTGCTCTGCTGGGGCGGACAGCGTGAAGTAGTCATAAAGGAGGAGGGCGTCTGACTGCCGAAGCTCAGTGCTCGGATGTGTGCCATTAAAGGGATGACTAACACCATTATTTTTTTAAGGGATGTGATTTTGTCAGAGATTCATTTTTCATGTTTTTAGCAGCGGGTGTGCTGAGGGTAATTTTTGAACCTAACACACATTCAACCTCTGAGCCTCACATTTTCATTAAGTCCATGAGGTGTAATCTTACGCTCTGCCAGCAGATGTCAGTGTTGCTTCATAAAAAAGTTTCATAAAGTACAGCTGCCGTTGGTAGAAATATCCTCATTCAAAGAGGAAACAAGATGGATAGATAGATGGATATATCTAAAGCATTCCTCTGTTTTCTTCTAAATGAGACTTAAAGTTACTAAATGAACATCATGCTGCTCAGAAGAAGAGTTTAAAGGAGGCACTGAGGGAATAGAAGGTCATACATCTTAAAAGAGTCTAGTAAGGAGTCTTAGCTTAGGAGTGGTTTAGAAACATTTTCAGAGTGACTCTGAGCGAGGGAGGGAAAGAAAAGTCTCCATAAAACTAACTCTGCTTGTTTGGTAGATAAAGATATCTGGATATGTGATGGCGGTGACCACTTTTTGTGTGCACAAAATGATGGGATGAAATTTGATTATTTCAACATATTTCTAATGCATGACGTTCACATCTAATGGAGCTTTCCCTGCACACTTTTATTGCAGATTATCAAAGAATGTGAATGAGTTGGAAACTTTTATGTTGAGTCACAATAAAGACCGACACTGACACTGATCTCAGAGAGTACAGAGTCAGAGAGGAAGTGTTTGGAAGAGCTGATCCACCGAGGAGAGAGAGAGAGGAGAATGATATGCGGTGAAGGAACCACATGCCAGATTTTAACCTGGGCCGCCCGCTTGGAGAACCTCCGTTTGGGGCGCATGCAATAAACCACTATAAGCTACCAGCGTTCCTTCTAGCACATTTAAAAATGGCTCTATTGAGCAAAAGGTGAAATCCTCCACAGGGATCCTTTAAGAATACATCAAACTGTTATATAATTCACTACATCAGTGTTTGGCCTGTGATCCAACAAAAGCAGTGTCAAAGTGTCTAGTTTTGGCTTCTTTCCCTGTGGAGACACTTTCCCTCTTAACCTCCTGTATGGTTTCATTTACATTTACATTTTCTTAGCCAGGATTAGAGAAAGGTGCAGAGTGTGAACACAGATTCAGAATTTGTCATCCCCTGTCATTTATTTATTGTACCAATGACTCGTAACCTTCAGATTTATTTTCTGATCCTTTATAAGAACACTGTCACCCCGTGCAGCCTGCCTGTTCTGAATGCTAATCCCAGCTAACGTCATGGCTTCTAACACCACAGATAACGCAAACCCCCCAACACACATAAAAGAGAAACTGTGACCAAAAGCTGCATTGTTGTTTTTCATCTTGTAAATTTCCACCAGATGCATGATGGGAATAATCTCCGGCAATGCGTATGCATCCTGTGGAAGTTTGGGGTAAGTGATGGAGTCATGAATGGTGCCTTTGAGCAAACGAATGTAGCCTACAGCTAACGAGCGCTGTGTTTGAATGAGCAAAGGAGACAAAATAAAAGGCATAAAATCAAGGTAAAATTAATTGAATTGATCCCTTATTGTGGAGAACCTGCATGCTTTCAAAGACAGGCCCGTTAGGTTAACTGGTGACTCTAAATCACCCGTAGGTGTGAATGTGAGTGTGGCTTTATGTCAGCCCTGTGATTGGCTGGTGAGCAGTCCAGGGTGTAACCCCGCTTCCCGTTCAATGACAGCTGGGATCGACTCCAATCCCCTGTGAGCCCGAACAGGTAAAGTGGTATGGATAATGGATGGACTCTTTCAAAGGCCAGCAGGGTCGATCCCCCAGATCACTAATTGGTTGTTTGTGTCTATCCTCAAGAACTCTCCACAACACTTCAGGGCAACACTCCCTGACACCGTGTCCTAACAGCATGCCACACCCAGTTTCAAAATCAGCTTTTTTTATGTGAAGAAAGGTTTAACCATTACAGATGCAACACAGTGCAAAACATGGAAAACATAGAGAGGAAGTAGAATAAAGATAGCTGGACAGTAATCAGATGTCAGGGATTAAACAAATTGGCAAAAGCAACATAGCATTCTCACCGGGGATTTTTCCTTCTCTGCTCTAATGTCAGAGGTCTCTCTGTCTCTCCACTACTCCTGAAGAAGCAGAGCAGGATTTCTTCATCAACTATCAAAGGTCATGGAGAGTGAAAGGCTTGAAGAGGTCAAAAAGATCCAGCAGCACTTGGAGTATGGAGATCTTTATTCTCCAAGTGTTGCTGGAGCTTTTTTTTTTTTTTTTTCCAACATATCTTTATTAAAGCAGGTTCAAGACATACAGTGCATTTTTATTTTTTTCCCCAGAAACATTCAAAAACCCAGTATCACTTCTCCCTATAAACAACCCTCCCAGTCTAACAAATAGACAAGAATAAAAGTCAAAGAGTGGAAAACTCACAAAAAACAAAATACAATAACTAAATAAAAAATAAATAGATAAGTGTGGAAAAAATCAAAGTACATTTGAGAAGAATAGTATCAAAAAAAATAATAAAAAAAATAAATAATAATAATTGATGCTGGAGCTTTTTAACCTTTTCTCCCCACAACAGCAGTTTCCCCAATTTTCCACAGTCCAGAAGAGCTGCACGTTCCTTCTCCTGGCTGTGTTTACAGGTTTGGAGCTGTTAGGTGGTTCCTCCTATTGGTGGTTGTCAACGGCCTCGTCATTAAACAACACAATTTGCACAAGACAAGACTAAACCCTGCGATCATATCAAACATGCCACTGAATGACAAGAAAAAGATTGAGTTTTTTGACCGCCTTACACCAAACCACAGCGATTGCGCCCAACTCGACCAAGATCCTTGTGATTTGATCCCGACTTTGGAAATCGTCTGTGACTTTGAAATCGCTCGAGAAGTCGGTAGGTGTAACTAAGGCCACTAAAGGAAGTCTGAGGCAAAAATCTATTACTGCTGACTGCTGTCGGCACCAGAAGCCCTGAAGAGGTGACCACTGCTCCCACAGGCTACATCGTTGTCAAACACTGGCGGATGGTTTCAGACAGTTTTCATCCAAATATCATCTTTGCTGAGAAGAATAAAACTTTTAAACACAGAGAATATAAATCCTCAATCGTCAAATATTGGTCAGAGTCACATTCAACTGGAGAAAAAGTAAAGCTAATGGGAAACACCACAGCTATGTTGGTCTGCACATAACCTTTTCATGTGAAGCACATCCTTTTGTTTGTTTTGGCGGCTGGGATGGCGAGGAGAGTGAAGGCGGCAAAGTAGCGTTGACCTTTTTGTGAAACACTCCTGCTCTTTGGGTCTGAGTGCAACACTTTTTTTAAAATGCCACCGAGGCGTCCAAATGTGAAAAACAAAAAAAACCCTCAGATGTCGTGTGGGATTGGGGGGGTGATGACGACATAAACTGGCATTTCAAAAAAGAGCTTCCAGGTATGAGGAGGATGTCGTTAATCTGTAGGCAGAGGGGACGTGGAGGGGGATGCACTCAGTACATTTATTTATGCCACCCTTCTCAACTTTGAAAAGTATCCTCATTTATTCAAATTTGCAGAAATGCAGAACTATTAGTTTGATAATACCCATTGGAAGATGTCTTTACACTACAGTTCTACAACTTCTGTCTCATGCTAACATTAATCTCTCCACACTCTGCAGAGTGCAGTGTACCTCAGACTCGTCAGAAACAGACAAACTGGAGCTACTCTGGATGTTATGAACAAAATAAAATGATAGCATTTCTTGTGCAGTCATTTCTGAAGGGGAGAATTCTGCTTCACTTTTCATTTGAATAAAAATGCCCCTTCTGAAAGGATCCCTCTAGTGTTTAAAATGGGTACTGCAATCCAAATTTAAAACACTGGAGAGAGCTTTACCCAGCAGGTCACACCTACAAATTCACACACTGATGGTAGAGGCTGCTGTGTGTCCATCAGAAGTAATCTATTCATACTCCAGCGATGAAGCAGCGGGAGCAACTTTGAGTCAAGTGTCTTGCCCAAGAAGACATCGGACATGTGGCTGCAGGAGCTGGGGATCGAACCCCCGACCTTCCTGTTGAGAGACGATCAACTCTACCACTGAGCCACAGCACCCCTCCCCCCCTTGACCTCAGGTGAGATTTGAGATTAGAGTTAAAATTGCAGAAATTTACAGAAGTCGTTGTCTATCGACTGAAAAAGGAGTAAACACCTCGTAAAGCAGTTACTTCAGTAAAGCAGCCTTCAGGAGGTAACAAAGACCTGCGTCACACACGTTCCTGCAAACTAACCACGTCGTCCTCCTCCTCCTCATCTGAAGAAAAGGTTTTTTTTCTTCTACAGCAAAACTCATAACATATTGTCTGAAAACACATTGGATAGAGAAAAGGTTTCGTCTCACCTTTTGTGTCGCCTGTCAAAGTTGTTTTTCCCGTCTGTCTTTTGTGCTCTTTCACTGCTGCTGTTTGTGTTTGATGCATTGCTCTTTATTAAAGTCTGAGAAGTCGGGTCGCTTTTGTCTCTTTCAGCGAGCGTGCAGCAGCAGACGAAGCTGTTCGCTCTGAATGTCAGGAAATGCCCGGCAGGTTGGTGTTGTTGGGATTCAGAAAGGAGATCCAAGACTAGAGTGATTTAAGAAATGACATTTCATCATTAATCACAAAGACAGAGCGCTATTTTGTGTTTTTTTTAAAAACAAACTGGATATTTTTATCCGACTGCATAACACCTTTGGACAAAAGCCTTTGGTGATGCTGCTTTCAGCTGTTACGCTCTGAGACTGTGGAACAACCTTCCTGACGGTCTGAGAGGAGAATATCTTAAAACTCATTTATTCAGTCTGGCTTTTATACAAATTCAAAACTTAACATTATCGTTTTATCTTTCTTATCCTACTACAATTTTAAATATTCTTCTCCTATGTATTAATTTTAATATCGTATTTCTTTTATGTGTCGTATTTTATTTTTTATTTTTTATACATATTTTTTTTAGTTCTTATTGGTGTGCATTAGTCTCTCAATGATTTTATAAACTACTTTTTCGTCAATAACTTTTCTGCACTCTTGTTAAGCACTTTGAACTGCAATTTAATTTGTCTGAAAGGTGCTGTATAAATAAAGTTTGATTGATTGATTGATATCTGAACAGCCACATTTATGTGCTGGTGATCTGAGTCACTACAAAGATATAAACATTTTGATGCGACGCCCTGCAGGGTAGTTCATTACATTTAAGCAGCGAGGTCTTCAGCTGAGAGAGAGAAACCAGCTGGATGTCCGTTCTGGTGTTTTTGGGCTGCTGACGTGCTGCTGTGTGAGATCGGACACTCAAAGTCTGAGAGGTGTGAAGAGTCAGCAGGGTGGTGATGTAAGTCGTACTGTCAGAGTGTCATATGCCACCTTCTTCTCAGCTCTGATTTTCACTGAGCCGTCCTACAGAGCTCTCCATGTGGCTGTCAGGAGCTTTCTTCACTGCTCATATCAGTGTTTAAAAGAGCAAACTGTAAATGATCTGAACGGCGTTCAGAGTTCTGCAATTAAAGGTTAAAGCATCTGTAAATATATTTTTTAAAGATTTATTTTTGGGCTTTTTGTACCTTTATTAGAGAGATAGGACAGTGGATAGAGTTGGTAATCAGGGAGAGAGAGAGTGGGGGAATGACATGTGGGGAAGGAGCCACAGGCTGGATTTGAACCTGGGCCGCTTGGAGGATCAGCCAGCGCCCCAGCATCTGGACATATGATCTGTATGATTAAAATGTTATCAAAATGTAATGCATCTTTAGTATGTGAAATCCACCACCAGGGGGCTCTCAATCAAAACAAAAACAAAAGATGATGTCGAGGCTGATGGGGAATCATGGGAGTGAATCTCTCTGCTCCTCCTCCCCCCCCCCCCGAAGAAGAGAATATGTTTAATTCAATTCAATTTATTTTGTATAGCGTCAACTCATAACAAGTGTTATCTCAAGACACTTTACAAAAAGCAGGTAAACTACCTTACTCTATGTCTGTTAACATTATAAAAGAGCAGGTAAAAAGACCTTACTCATTGTTATGTTACAAAAAGCAGGTTAAAAGACCTTACTCATTGTTATGTTACAAAAAGCAGGTAAAAGACCTTACTCATTGTTATGTTACAAAGATCCGGCCTATCCATCATGAGCACTTTAGCAAAGCAGCAAAAGTTACAGTGGTAAGAAAAAACTGTCTTATGACGAAACAGCCTTCACAGGTCTGGACTGCACCGGGGTTGGAAAGGGATAGGGGGAGAGATGGGATAAGATACAGGAAGAGGGATAGGGAGCAAGGGGGTGGGGGGAGGCAGACCGCCCTTCAACAATCCGGTGGGGGGGGGGGGGGGGGGGGGGGGTTACCGGTCTTTGACATAACATCCGGTATTTCCATGGCAACGATAAGCATCTCATGTCTGTCATGGCCGCCACCACGACAAGACACGTCCTGTTAATGCTATAAAATGAATTAAGGATTTCGCTGGCCTATATTGTGCACAAGATACTTTTTGAACCTTTTGGCACTTCAGGGGTTCCGTAGATTTGCTTGTTCGCTGCTCTTCTTTGTTTCCTTTCATCTCAATCTCACTACATCGTGGACCGAATGAGCAACTTGTCAGAACACAATTTTTCCACGTTTGATTGATAGAACTGATATTTTATGAACTAAACAATATGATTTGCTCGTCCCCAAAAGGCCAAAAAATGAAACATGAATAAAAAATGATATTGTGTTTGTTGTTGTTGCTGTCGAGGTGAAATCTCAGGGCGCAATAAAAAAGTTTTCAGGTGGGCGGAAAATCACTCCCTCTCTCCACGTCTGTTTATCTGTTTATCGGGGAAAGAGATTGACATATTGGATGTGACAGAGCGTTAAACCCGTCCCCCCTCAGACTGTGTGTGTGTGTGTGTGTGTGTGTGTGTGTGTGTGTGTGTGTGTGTGTGACACATGAGCATGTTATGCAAACGGACAAACTGAGCAGCTGAGTAACTATCATCAGGTATTAGCATGACTTTGACACTAATAAGAAGAAAACAAGAGAGAAGATGGAGACACACACACACACACACACACACACACACACACATACACACTCATACACTCTAATGTGGTCATCATCTCTCACTAGTACCTCCAATATAAAGGTCTAAATGTCAGACCTCAAGTGAAATTAATGTGCTCTGTCAGCAAAGCAGCACACACACATAACACACACACACACACACACACACACACACACACACACACACACACAGACTTCCCCTGTGAATGTTGTCAATTATTGAGCAGGTGCACCTGAGCAGGTCTTTTAGAAAAGGTCATCCATCATCATGTTATTTCCTGTGTGTGTGTGTGTGTGTGTGTGTGTGTGTGCAGCAAATTGTGTGTGTGTGTGTGTGCAGCAAATTGCCAACAGATATAAGAACAGGTATCAGACAGATGACCTCTGTGACCTGTAATGACCTCCACAGAAACACAGGAAGTACTTCTTGTTTCCAGGAGCAGCATGCTGAGGATTTTGTTTTCTTTATTTACCCAAAAACACATAAAAAATTATTTTGTGACTTTAGATCCCAAAAAAATCTCCAATAGCTGCAAAAGAATTGTGTAACATGTTTTTAGATTTCAATTACTCTTCACACTCTAAACACCCCTCTTCCTCTGCCGCAGGGAACACCTCCGTATTGGCCAATGGGACGCTTCAGTCCAGTTTGAATTCCCCCTGCCATTAAATAAAGAGTAGAAGAAGAGGAGGAGGATGACAGTTGAGTTTGGTGTTTCCTGGTCTGAACAGAGGACATTCATATCTATTCCACATCACATCTGTCACATCACATTTCAGTGCCAACACAAATGACACCCCCCCCCCCCCGTAACACAACAATGAGTAAGGTCTTTTACCTGCTTTTTGTAACATAATGAGTAAGGTCTTTTACCTGCTTTTTGTAACATAACAATGAACAAACTTGAACAAACTAGTTGATTCTCTAAGAAAGAGTTGTGTTCATCTTTGAGAGTTTGACCACGCCTATAATTCATTTGCTCAACATGACAAATCGAGTTATTTTACTAATTGTGTTGATGTGAACACACTGTAAAGCCTCTGCACCGGGGCGTTTTCTATTCCTCTTCCTCTTTGCTTCCATCTCATTGAATTCTCTCCTCTTCCTGTTCATCCTCTCTGCCTCTCCATCCAAACAGTAATTAAGAAGAGGGAGCTGTGCAGAACAATGACTCATCATTTGCATAATGTTTTTCAATAGTGAGGCCGTCGTCTCGCCTTCTTAATCACAGAGCGGTTTTTCATGAGCTACTCGAGAGCTGCCGCAACAATATCCTCTTAATCCATACAAACAATCTGCCGCCTGAGGAGACCTTAACGCGCTGATTTCAACTACTCTACCACTCTATTGTTATGAACTATCACGGCCATTTTTTAAAATTTTCTGGTCATGAAAACACTTCAAGAGCAGACTGGAGGTCCGACTGTCCCAGTATCCGAATCATGCTAAGCCTCAAATTTGGTTTTCTTATCAGTCGTCTATGATTTCCCAGAATCCTCTTGGTACCTTAAGCTTTTCCTAACACTAACATGTGTCCTAAATCGGTCTACAAACCCCCCATTTTTGAGAAAAGTGCTTGCCTGCCTGCTCCACTTTTCAGAAAATGTGTGCTCAAACAGGCCGTTTGGAGATTTTCCCTCTGTGACATCACAAAGGGCAGTAACCCCTCCCCCAGGTGGGTGAGTCAAAACATACTATCTACCATTTGACACTGAATATTTAACATGTTTTCACTGTCTTCTTTATCTGTTCTCATTCACATCGTCCAGGCTCAACAGTTAGCTCCGACATGCAGAAATTTGACCAATGGACTCGCGGGAATGTAAAACCCCAAAACTTATCTTCTTATAGGCAAGGCAAGTTTATCTATGTCGCACATTTCAACAACAAGGCGATTCAAAGTGCTTCACACAAGACATCAAAAAGCATCATGACAGAGGAAAGAAAGAAAATTTAAAAATCACTGAAATTATTAAATCTGAAAATATGTTCAAATAAAAATAATTGAAGTAAAAACATAAAAAGAGTTAAAAGTTACAGTGCAGAGTTAGAGTTTAAAATAGTATATTCTCATTACTGAATTTGAATAAGCGATCATTAGAAGCGGCGCATACCTTCTGAACAGCAGAAAATACGGATATATTTCTCAGATAAATTTCATGTTTTTCTTCTCACGTCCTGATTGTCCATCACTTCCTGTTCTGTTCTGAGCAGCAGGACGCCCATTAGTCAACTCTCTGCTGTCATTAAAGGCCTTTTCTCCTCTTTTTGGATAAAATATGATCCACACAGCGCTGCATGCATCCCGCAGAGATCACTGCATAACATTTAAATAGTTTTCAAAGATGACAAAAGAGCATCATCTAAACTCTCAGTTTTCACAGGATGGTTTAGGAACACTTCCCAGCCGTTGTCTCGTCTTTTCCCTCTCATCGCCTCTCCTGTCTATCACTTACTCATGTTTCGCTCTATTGTGTCTCTTCGTCAGCGCTCACAGGGAGTTTGTTTGACGGGCAGCAGCATGCAGTGGGGAAGGCAAAGTTCACAAGGATTGAAACTTTGTGGTGAAAACAGAACTTTTGAGTGGCGTCTGAAAGAGAGCGAGGACCTCGGCGGCTGCTGTGTGTTTGCTTCTCGGTCTGCAGGGTTGTCGGTGTTTCCTCTCGCAGTGCAGTCGACCTTTTATTGTCTGTCTCTGCAGGATGTTACAGCTGCAGAATCTTTTCACATCTTTAGTCAATAATACGAAAAAACAAAAGAACACAAAAGACAACCCCCAGAGCCAAAACAGCCAGCACAGAGCAGACTGCTTGCTCACTGTTTTTCTCTTGTGTACATGTTTCTGATCGTCCACACATTACCTTTATCCTCATTTTGAACAAACTGTCCCACTGTCTGTGATGTTTTCAGAGTTTTCAGAGTCCTATCTTCAGTTTGTTTACATCGTCGGGACGGCCGGCTGACTCCTCCCCTCGTGTATAAAAGTTGTTTAATTGAGGGACTAGAGAAAAGAAGAATAACATACTGTACTCACTGCTTAACTGTGTTTCTAGATCACGCTCATTTCAGGTAAATTTACATGCAGTGTGAAGATACCAGCATAATAAAGATCACTAGCATTAGCATGCTAACACAACAATGCAGCGCGAGTTGTTTTGGTTTCATGCTGGTGCTCAAGGGCGACATCTGCTGGATCAAAAAATATAAAGCCTTTAACCAGCTCAGCAAAATGAAAGTGACCTTCTTCTGTATTTATCAGCTGGTGAAACAGTGATGCTCAACTTTGTTTAGGACCTCTTTACATGTAATGTACAGTTTATGCAGCACCTGCGGTCCTAACCTGGTTGGATAGATGACATACTAACACCTCCGACCTCCTCTCAGCAGGTCCTCCAGCCGGCCACACTGCGTTACCGAGCGTCCTCAGACTCACTGGGCTCGCCATCACCAAGTTCGTCTATGTTCTGGTACTTTCGAAAAAACATTACTAACTCAGAAGTCATCTTCCTCAGGCTCACAGCTTGTGTCCTGCTTAAAGAGCAAATTTATGAACACCCAAACTGAAAGTTTTTGTCTGGATTAATCAAAGTTTTACAACTATTTTATTTATTTAAGCTCTGTGGGTTACCTCACGTCTGCAGGGAGATTAGACAGGACGTGAAGATGCAGACTTCACCCAGCGCTCTCTACTGGGGAAAATGGCTAACTGCACATTTAAACAACATATATTTAGTAGCCGTATATTTTATATATGGGTTACATATAGGACAGCTGAAGAGAAACAGGAAACGCCTCTATACACGGGGCCGCTAACCGCTAACCGCTACGCTATATCGCACCACAATGCTCGACTTTTAATGCATGAAAAATAACCGCCTCAGCCGTCTTCTTCCCCCTGAAGCCTCTTGTTTAACACAGAGAAACGTACTCGTTAATAAGGGGCTTATCGAGTTCCTTCGTTTTCATCACTTTCTCTCTCAGGCCTCAGCGGTCTGTCAGAGAGCCTGAAGGTTGCTCAGTGGAGTGAAAATGTAATCTCAAGTAAATTCTGCTGCATTCAAAGACAAGATACTGAAGAAAACAAAAGTTTGACCTTAAGCTGCAAATGTTAGAATGATGCTTTGTTTTTAATCAGCTGAATGTCGGGAGGTTTCATTTTGCAGAGATTCCTGGAGCAGCAGCAGAAGTTCGGAATATTTTGACAGCCTGACTTTCTGATCTCTACTGATGTCTACTCCTTTGAGTTAAGAGCTGGAAAGAGAGAGAGAGCTCCTATTGGCTGTTGATGATGTTGACTTTACAGAACATAGTCATGCTCTGATTATTAATTTACACCTTCACTGAGATTGTTTTCTTAGTTTATTACAAGCCTCTCTGATCATCTCTACCAATTCATCTGAAAAAGTTTCAGATATAATTCTTTCAAAAACACAAAAAGACTAAAACTGATTTTTACAGATGTTACAAAACATCTGCTGTTCTTTTTCCCAGCCTCTCTGTTTGTCCTCCTCTCTTAAGTGTGAGTGTTCAGCCCACAGAGCCCCTCCCCCTCCTCATGCTGAGTGTTTGTGTGTTCATATCGACTCTAAACTCTTCAGCGTTAGAGTATCACATCCTCCATGATCGTGATCTTTGTGAGTGTGCTCGTGCATACTCTAAAATGTCACTTATCCATTATTGTTTGTCACATTAATTATCCATATTTTGTCTTTTTTAAAGGTGAAGCTCTCCATCATTTTGCAGCCGACAGAAGTTCACCTGATCTGTGTGCGACACGAGTTTGATAAATAATTCAAAGTCCTCGCTTGACAGGAGGCCAATAAAAAGTGGTTAAAAGTTTTCAGAGCTTCGTCTAACTGAACCTCTGAGTTCTCTGCATCTCTTTGAAGATCAAGAATCAGATGAATTCTCCGGGCCTTCAGCTCAGAAGAGGGAACATCAGACATCATCTCTGATTAGCTGACGACTGCGAGGCGATGCAAAGATCTCTGGGAAAGAGTATTACTCATCACTCGTACTATGCTTAAAATCATTTGGAGCAACAGCCATGATTTAGTTTCAACTTGAACCTTATTTTTGATCTCTTAGTGTCTCGTTAAATTGTGAATATTTAGCTACAAAAAAAACCAAAACATTTTTACATGAAAGCGATGAAAAGTCATTTCTGAACGATTCTGAATGAGTCTGAATATTTTGTTTTATTTTGAAATTGTTTTATTTTGAAATTGACCATACACTGTGTGTTTCATTGTCTGACTTCCTGTCCGGGTTGTCTTATTCTGACCAGCTTGACGCGTGCCTGCAGCGCGTGCCGTCGATAATAGACTCGCAGCAATATTTATTTCCACTCAGATCTTTGTGGATAAATGACATTTTGACATCATGTAGAGATTTTAGAATATTTCCAGTCAGGTGTCCAGGGGCTTTAAACTCCTTCTCATCTTTAGGTTGATCACACACTTTGATTCATATGACCTGATGTCACATTCTCTGAAGATCTGAAATGTATTTCTCTGTCCACATATGGTCTGTTAGGAGTATGCTGGAGCCCAGAGGAGATATAAAATAATCTCTGATCTTCATCAACCTCAGTCTTCAAACATGTTGCTCACTCCGACTTCAACCAGCAGACATTGATGTGATGTGTTTCAATTAGAGCCGCCGGGTCTGTCTGATGCAGAGTCTCAGGAGGGGGAGTTTGATTGGGTCGGGTTTTTGATTTTGAGTTCAGTTCATGTCACTTCTACTCTGTTTCTCTTCTGTGTGTGTCTCATCTGTTTCATTCTTATGAACTTTAAAAGTAAAGAAATGTAGAAAAAACATAAAATGTCTCTGTGCAGAAGTGACAAAGTCAGGTTGTTTAGTGTGTGACGATGAATCCTCGCAATATTTGACATAATTCAGACATGATGCGACACAGACGACTTATCAGAAGTGAGTGACGCCCTGAGCATACCGATAAATATCAGATGGAAAACATAAAGCTGTATGCCAGATATCTTTAAGTGTATGAATACTGTGATTGGTGGTGGAATTGTTTGCAACACAAGGGGCACCAGCGAAAGTCTTGCCTATAGGGCACCGAGTGGGTCTGCATTTCAAACACACTCTACACTTTCCTTTTTGGTTCAAATGTGATGCACGCCATTTGTCTAGCTTATATCTGAAGGCAGGTGACAACACGACAACTGCTGTGTCGTATTGTCTATGTATTTATGCAGTTTGACTTCTGAGGCAAAACCCACAAAGGAGCTGCTGTTTTGTTTTTTCTTATTATAAGCTGCAAGTGAACGCTTCCCTCTGCATTCTTACCTGGAGGTTGACCTGTCTACAATTCTACAATTCACTTAGCAGACTCTTTTATCCAAAGCGACGTACATCAGAGAGTAAGAACAACACAAGCAAGGATCTAGAAAAAAGGGAACAATGTCAGTAAGAGCAAACGATCAGCTTTGAGTCTGATTGGACACACAGGTGCTGACAGGAAGTGACCAGAGGCAAAGCACAACATTGAGGGCAGTTCTTGAGAGCTCTAATCAGTATAGAAACCATCTTATAAGTCGTCACTATCAAACAAAAACCATCGTCATTACCATCATCATCATCAATAATATGGAGACCATCATCATTAAGTTAGTAGGTATTCATGAAAGAGCTGGGTCTTTAGCTTTTTCTTAAAGGTGCAGAGAGACTCTGCAGATCGAATGGAGTTTGGTAGTTCGTTCCACCACCGGGGGGCGACAGAGGAGAAGAGTCTAGTCAGCGTCTTAGGACCCTGTTGTGAACCTGAAAATTGTCCAAATATGCACCACCCAAGAACTTAATCAAGAAACGGTATAACATGCGGTCAGAGCTCGGATGAATCAGAAAAACAACGTCTTTAAAATATATTTCAAAAACAGTCCTGTGAAGAACCTCTGTGAAGATCTGACAAAAGACCATAGGTATAAAAAAAACAAAAAGAAAACATCAAAAGGTCGAAGCAGCCGAGAAAATACCAGAGAAACACGAGTTGTGACTTTCTACCACAGGTTTAAAGATTTCTCGCTTATCAATTTTCTCCTTACATCACATGCACACGGGGAAGGGATTGATCGCTCTCACAAGTCGTTTCACACCCACTTACCATCGACGAGTCCAGCTGGAGGCAGGAACTCAGGGGAGACGCCGACTGCTGCTTTCAACACCCAATGATTTGCTGTAGTGCAGAACCCTTCTGGATGTGAGGCTTTCTGAAAAGCATGAACAGCTCAGGTCATCAAAGACAAAATGTATAATGTCTCCCGGTGGTTTTTTAAAGTAGTCATGTCATTAATCCAGCCTGAACCATGACGCCCCACATGGACTAAGTCAGGACTTATTATAAAGAAAAGTAGATTTCCTGCGTCTGACATTAAAGCCTTTTGCAGAAGTTTATGATGTGAAGAAAGCCTGCAGGGGAGGAAGCTGCATGGTGTTGACGGATGGATCAGTGAAACACACGACTTCCTGCTCCACCCCGAGTTTGAGGCCAAACGCTGAAGCCATGATTAATGAGGTGTTGAGACTTCACTCTCCTCTTTTATATAGTTTCTCTGATGAACTAAACAGGGAATTATTCATTTCATGAAACGACACATGGCTATGTTCTGCTATCAATGCAAACATATTATTGTGACATAATAAATATTTAAAACATGTCCATCTTTAAGCATGTGAACATCTCTATCAGAGGTTAGGTTAGACCTTCATCTTGCAAAATGACGGACAGGGTCTTTAAGATTCTGTAATTTCAGTCTTATTTTCTCTAGTGATAATGAGGTACAGTCTGTGGACATCGACCCCCCTATTCAAAACTGCAGCTCTTAGCTGATCTATTTTTTTAAATCTATTTTTTTAAATCTATATTGTGGTATTTATCTATTTTTTGTACATTTTTTATTGTTCTTTTTTTATTGAAATTGTGTACTGTGTTCACTTTCTGTTTGCAATCTTTGCTCTTTGCTGCTGTAACACTGTAAATTTCCCCGTTGTGGGATAAATAAAGGATTGTCTTATCTTATCTTATTCCCACATAGACCATGCACGCCGCGGTTATGCTCCATTGCACGGCGAGCGCCCTCCCCCACTGGATATGTTTCTTTCTTTGTCTGTTTTTGATTGGTTGTTCGTTTGGTGCCTCTTTTAACGTAATGTTGATAAAGAGATGAAAAATACGATCATGAGTCCATATATCACATTTTATTTTGAAATTGACCGGACCCTCTTGGCATTTTCTTGTTGTATTCTGTCCAGCTTGACGCGTGCCTGCAGCGTGCTCCGTTGAAAATAGACTCTCAGCGTATACGAAACAGAGCAGAGCGTAGTGGCGCTGGTTTGCACGCTTCGGAGACAGAACGTGACGCTCGCTGTGTTTTGACGTTAAGGTTGATAAAGGGACGAGATACACGGTCAGGAGTCTGTGAATTGGTTATCGCAAATTTCACACAGATGCAAGCTGCAGCATCTGAGATTAAACTGGAAGAATTTATCAGCAAACAGTAAAAATGGCCGCAGGTGTTATTAGGCAAACACCACTTTATAGGGTCGTGCTGACTGACATGAAAAGGCTGCAGGATTGTAATAAGCTCCCAGTTGAAATACATGAAATGTGTGCTGCTGTCATGGAAATATAAAGTTAAATACATGTGCATGTGCAGGAGTTGTTATATATTGACAGTATTTGTGCTACATGCAGAACTCTCACTCGCCCGTAAACCTCGTCTATGTATCTTCAGACAGCCGTAATCATGCTTCTATTCAGAATGAAATTATAGGGTTAAGGGTTCACGCTCTGGTTCACGGCAGCCCACGACAGCAACTCTAAAGAAAAGGACAATTACTGGAATTAATTGGAATTGAATTGCCACCTGTTCCTTTGAAACTCCCTCACTGCTGCAATTTATATCCGTTTTAATTTTCATGCTTTAATGTTTAAATTAAAAGGTGGCGTCGAGCTCGGGGGAGGAGGAGGACATACTGATTAGAAGATGATGAATCATCCATGTTTTTCTCTGACAGATTCTTGAAGTCTGCAGGATGTTCAAGACCTCCTCTTGTAGATTAAGATGTTTAAAATGGCAAACATTGATTTTATTGTTTGGCAAATGCCAGATTATGATCTTGAGTTTGGATCCTTTTGAGCCAGCAGAACTGAAAAGCCTTGTTTATCATGGCTGCAGTGGTTTATGTACTCTACGGAGACAGCCACAAACTACCTTTGGTACAGAGGACTCTCCCACTGAACCACAGCTGTCCCACATTAAAGTATGAGGTTTATAACCATTAAAGTTATTGTTTAGTTATAGGAACAGTTTCCATGTACATTTTTTCCAGTACCAAGAGCATTAGCTTTCCATCTACCATCTTAAAATAGCTCCATCTGGTGGTTGGATTGGCACAATATTTGGTACATCCATTCATATTCATAAGAGGATGAATCCTGAAGACTTTGGTCATCGCTTGATTGAAGCCCAATAAATTAAATGAAGTTTCCGTATCCCCCATTTTCAAACCGTTTGCTTTTCTTCATAGAAAGGATTTTAGCATGCTGTTAACTCTTTGTCTTCAAATTGGTGACTGAATATGACAATAAAACACAACTTTCTACTGTTTATCGAGCGGTAACCTCCGGTCTGGAAAAATTAAGCTGATGCAGAAGTGCAAAATCCTGCAGTTCGTCGACTTGAGGCTGGCTGCAGAAGCACAGAAAGTCACATACACACCCATTCAAAAAAGCTGTTTTTACAGTTATCCATAGTATGACACATAGCTGACATGATTGACAGGTGGGCGCGATGTAACGATTCATCAAGAGGCTTAAAACCCGCCTGAGCTGGAGCTCTCAGCCTGTTGTTAGGTTGACTGAAAGTTAGACTGAGACAACATTTCCAACATGGTGGCTGCTGCTGATGAGACTCTGGAGCCCCCTGCAGGAACAGATGGCTGACGACACTCAGGCTTCTTCCATTAATATTTACAGTCTCTAGTCTTTATAGGAGGTGTGCAAACATGAAACTGTGCCTATCTATTTCAGGTGTTTGTGTCAAACTACCTTTGTGCAGAGGAAGCTTCTTGTTGGGCAAACATTGGTGTAATAAAGTTATAAATCTTGGATTTTCAAAATTGGAATAGTTCCCTGTGATCAGACTTCACCCCTACACCCAATGTTCTTGTCCTGAAAGATATTTTAAAACTTTCATTTTCTGTATTTCCTGATTTCTCCCATTCTTCAAAAGCACCACTTTGAATGCAAACCTCAACTATCCTTTTATTTCACAACATTAATGTTCTTTCTCTTTTGTCTGTGCATTGTTTCTAGCGATGAAACACTCAGTGGCGTTCACCGAGACAGAAACACTCAACATGGCAGCTGTAATTAAGCACCACTGAATATCAGGGTAAAAAGTTTCACGTAAAGCCACGACTGCAGCTTTGGAAAAAAAAGGCCAATTACTGAACTGAAATGGAGCCATCTGTGTTGTTGAACCTTTCTCAATGCAATCTATCGCTGTTTTAATTTTCGGGGTTGTAATGTTCAAATTATAGTGCGGTGAGGCACTCTGGGGGTGAACTGCAGCCACACTGATCGGATGATGATGATGTTCATGTGAGATTTAATGGATTTTCAATGAGATGTTATTATTTTTTGTAAAGGCTTGTCTCTCTCTCTCACTCGCTCTCTCTCTCTCGCTAAGAAATTGTCTATTTTGATTAAAAGAGCATAACGGGAGCGTAAGTGACATGAATACTTTTCAGTTCTAATTGATTGAAGCAAAGCTGCATGCCCTGATGGAGATGCAATTTTGTTGCAGTAGCCTTAAAAATATTTTGGCAACTTAACGTGTCCCGTTGTCCAAACCCCGCCTCCCCAATGCACTGCAAAAGAGCCCGTTTGATGCTCCATTGGTGGAAACAAGCTGACAAAATAATAAAGAGGAGAACTATGCCATAAAGGCCTTCAGGGAACTTTTAGGTCCAGATCCACTGAGATTGGATTGTGCCCAAGAGCACCATCATTTGCGCAAAAATGTCACCTGCAACCTGCCTCGTGTTAGCACCCAATTAGCTGAATAATTAGCACTAATTGTGTACCAGCGCTAACAGGTCGCTAAAATGCTTCTGCTCCGAGTAGTGTTCTCTTGTTTTGCGTCTGAACATGGAGAAACGCTGTTGCACTCGATTTGAATAGAGCAAGCAACGAAAACATGGGGGGTGGAAAACAACCTTGCATCCTCGTGCTCCTCAAAGCAGAACAGATGTGGCTGTGTGCCCCAGATGGATTTAACCCCCTGGTTATATTAATACTGGTCATGTCAAAGTCATACAGAGGTGGAACTGTTTTCCTCTTCACTGGAAGGTTTGCATTTCACATTTCTTAAAAAACATGTTGCCTCAGCTGAGTGTAATGTGTCATCCTTCAGTGTTTATTTTAGGGCAGAAAACCCCTGAAAAACTCCTGACCCCTGACTCACTTGTCTGTGTTTGTACGGTTTTCTATTCCTGAACAGAAGAAAACGCTCACACTGAACGAGCGTCGTGTCACCATAAGATGAGAAATGAAACGTCCTTGAGTGAGCTGGGTTCGCCCTTTGACCTGCGTATGAGCTCCAGAATCAATAACCTAATTAAATAACCACAAAGACTGAGGTTGACTTGGTGACTTTTCTTAAAAATGTCACATTTACATGGCCTTCACGGAGCCATAAGTATTGATCCAGAATTCCAATAATTCATGTTCAGAGTTCAACAAGTTTATCGGGTGACAAACGACCTTCTTTTATTAAAAACATAAAAAGTGTCCGATTAGAAAAGATGATAAGTGACTGTTTTTTATTGACTTGTTGATGCTATCTGCTTCATTTCACAGAAGATTAATGCATAAAACCACAAGAGTTGTTTTTCTCCCACCCGCCTGCAACACTCTCACAGTGAACAGTTCTGTTCCACTTAAAGTTTATGTCACATTTCTCTCCAAAATAAAAGTCTAAGCAGCACGGACATGTTATTAGAAAATACAGCCAGAGTCTCGGGACCCTACTAACTGAGACCAAGACAAGGCCGAGACATTTAGGGATAGAGACCGAGTCCAGACCAAGACCAAGACCAAGACCAAGCCCAAGACCAAGACCAAGACCAAGACCAAGACCAAGACCAAGACATTTAGGGATCGAGACTGAGTCAATACCAAGACCAAGACCAAGACCAAGGCAAGACCAATACCGAGGCAAGACCGAGACATTTAGGGATCGAGACCAAGTCAAGACCAAGACCAAGACCAAGACCAAGACCAAGACCAAGACCAAGACCAAAACCAAGACCAAGACCAAGACCAAGACCAAGGCAAGACCGAGACATTTAGGGGTCAAGACCAAGACCAAGACCAAGACCAAGACCAAGACCAAGACCAAGGCAAGACCGAGACATTTAGGGATCGAGACCAAGACCAAGACCAAGACCAAGACCAAGACCAAGACCAAGGCAAGACCGAGACATTTAGGGATCGAGACCAAGTCAAGACCAAGACCAAGACCAAAACCAAGACCAAGACCAAGACCAAGACCAAGGCAAGACCGAGACATTTAGGGATCGAGACCAAGTCAAGACCAAGACCAAGACCAAGACCAAGACCAAGACCAAGACCAAGACCAAGGCAAGACCGAGACATTTAGGGATCGAGACCAAGACCAAGACCAAGACCAAGACCAAGACCAAGACCAAAACCAAGACCAAGACCAAGGCAAGACCGAGACATTTAGGGATCGAGACCAAGACCAAGACCAAGACCAAGACCAAGACCAAAACCAAGACCAAGACCAAGACCAAGGCAAGACCGAGACATTTAGGGATCGAGACCAAGTCAAGACCAAGACCAAGACCAAGACCAAGACCAAGACCAAGACCAAGGCAAGACCGAGACATTTAGGGATAGAGACCAAGTCAAGACCAAAACCAAGACCAAGACCAAGACCAAGGCGAGACCGAGACATTTAGGGATCGAGACCGAGCCAAGACAAAGACAGGGTAAGACCGAGTCAAGACCAAGACCAAGACCAAGACCAAGACCAAGACAGGGTAAGACCAAGGCAAGACCGAGACATTTAGGGATCGAGTCAGGACCAAGGTCACATTTATTTGACCTTGTGTTTTCTCACTGATATTGTTTTGCAGCGGTGAGCATGTTTACCTCACAGCGAGAAGATTCCTGGTTTGAATCCTGATCAGACAATGCCTCCCTGTGTGACGTTGCATGTTCCTCCTAAGCAGCAACCTCTGTTTTCTTTTAAAAACAAAGCCAATGCGGAGGTGCAAAATCCTGCAGTTCCTCGAGTGTCCACTAGAGGCTGGCTGCAGAAGAACATGAAGTCACAAACACACCCATTCTAAAAAGGCAGTTTTTACAGCAGAAATAAACATGTTTACAGCCTGGTTCAAAAATCGAAATAGGTCTGATTAGCTCATGTCTCAATCGGCACACACTGTACGGGGGGTAGCCCCGCCTCTCGGCCAATCACAGCTGGGATCGGCTCCAAACTTGGAAAAAGCAGTATAGATAATAGATGGGTGCATGATATTATTTTGGAGTATTTGAATAAACTTCTGATTAAAACTGCCCTGCTGGCGTTAAGAAAATAATGAATCGTTCCTTCTGAAAGCACTGCAACATGTGAATCACGAGTATTGAGCGAGCTGGCCTGAAGGTGGGGAGGTGAATAATTGAGTGCCTTGATCTTTGTTTACAACAAAGGAGATGAATAAGCCTGCAGGGGTGAAAGGAGCTTAATTTGTCCTTACACACACACTCACACTCACACACACACACACACACACACACACACACCACATGACACATGTTGATGTGTGCACTGAAGGATTATGGGATAGCAAGCAAACACAAACACACCTTTTGTTTTTGTCGGCAAACAAACAACAGGTTTTGAAAATTAGGGCGAATAAATGAATTACTCCACATGAACACACATGAACACACATGAACACACACACACACACACACACACACACACACACACACACACCTCACAGCCACATGTGAATAAAGGAAAGTTTAACTTGCAGGAGTCATGTTTACTAATTAGCTTGATTTGAGCCAGGAGCCAAACGGATTGAGTCAATCTGACCTTCATCAAACACACCAACCCGTGTTTGTTTTATATGTTAATTAAACGTTAAGCTGTGTGTGTTTCTGCAGTACTCCTAATTTCAGCCTCTGCATGAAACAGTTGTTTCAGCTGCTGTCTCTTTAAGCCCCCCCCCCCCCCCCCCCCCCACTCATTCAGGGGGCATTGTTTGGGTCCACCTCAGCAGAACATTTCAGTATGGATACTTCCATTTTTTGCTATCTCTTGCCTCTTCCATCGCTGCAACACCTGTTGCTTTGCCATGATAACTGGTTTCATATCTGGTGGGGCTGTTCAGGATAAATGACCCCTTTTTCATCAACATCAACATGACAGCTGGGATTGAAGTCATGACCATATCTTGGTCTCTATCGACAAACAGCCTCCTCATCAATAATGAATTAGTTACCTTTTATGTCCTAACTTTCCTGGGTTTTAAAGAATAATGGTTACTGACAGGTATTTTATGAAGAGATCGATCGTTAAACAGACTCACGAAAAAAAGAAAAAAGAAAGTTAAATAACATTTAATCATAAAACAGTGTGGAAACTGTGAGCACTTGAGATCGATGTAAATAGAGTGGGAGGATGAGAGATTGGATTTATCCTTTGCTCTCCTTGAACTGAGCACGACCCCTGAGGTTCGACTGCAGGGAAATCTTTTTTTTTAAATAGTTCCCTCAAAAGCCTTTAACGCGGTGTCGTTGGGTCACTCGATGACTGTTTGCAGTTTGAAGACGTTTTGTATTTTGTGAATCCAACAGGTTGTTAAAGGAGATGTGTCAGTGTCTCGGCATGCTTTGTTGATCCGTCATTCGCTGCAAGAACCCCGATTGGAGACCCCAGACCCTTAGGGGGCCCCTGAGGGCTCACAAACTTAAACCAAAGCAGTGGTCCACAATGTACACATTTTACAATGACAGTAGGAAACGTCCTTAAGGGGCCAATTTGACAGCCCTCACTCTCGTTGCCCTGGTAAGCCTTACATGCAATATCGCTGTGAAAACTAAAGTTTGTCAATGAAAGTCAACAAAGAGAAATAAAGAGGAAGTATCCGTCTATAGGAGAGAAAAAAGAAACAGGAAAAAAAAGGAAGAGGAGTAAGCATCGGGACACCGGCAGACCAATTTTTCAGAGGACGAGTTAGATGTTTTGATATATTTATAATGCAAGTTTGCGATGGAGTTGTAAATGACACATACAGTAAATGTTAAAAAAAAACCAAAGAGACGAGCATAAAGAAAGATGAAACCTGCACTTGCCATGAAATCAGAACAACTTGGACAGGCTCCAGATCTCCCTGCAGGAGGTGAAAAATCTGACGAGATGATTTCAAAGAGCAGAATAGACATCATCAGTAGCTGTCATATTTTCCACAGATGATGAGTGCAGGACCAGCATCTTTTTGTTTTCAGAGTGCATCACAGTTTAGCTGGGACGTGTCGAGAGGCAGAGAAATCAATGGAAGGAGACCGTTTCTTTTAACCTTGTCTGGCTCTAATCAAAATGCTGCACATGTTATGAATCTTCCAATTTCACCCTCCAATTTTCCTCCCTGATTTGTCTCCATCTCCGCTTCTATTTGTCTGTCTATCCTTGTTATTCGAAGGTTCACTTTTAAACTCTTAGGGGATAATATCTCCCTCACAAACAGACCCTCACCTGTTGTCCACATTGCAGAGTATGGGGCAGCCTTTTTTTGTAGAGGTGTGACATTTAGCCGATTAAAGAAAAACTATTGGCATTATCAAAATCTACCAAACAAGCACATTGTAGCGTATCTACTTTTAATATTTGATATATATAACTCGGGGCACCATCCTTGTTAAGTAAGGAAACTAATATTACTTGTAGTAATTAATGAATCTATAAATCTGTCTCATATCATTGGGATGAATTCTCAAGCAGTAAAAACCATAAAATTACACAGACAAAGTACTGAAAGTTTATATGGAAGTTTAATAAAGAAAAATGATGAACAGAAGAATTTAAAGGAAATGCATAGGTAATATCAGTATAATTACGACAGTGATATACTTGAATAACAATAAAATTGAATTGTTTTAAGTTGCCATGGTGAGATCATTATGTCAAGTTTGGAGTATAACTATATTGTTTGAGGGATTTAACGAAGTGGGATTTTGAGAAAGAAAATAAAAAGGGAACTTAATAAATTTGATGGAAGTTGACTCTGAGGCTTTGATTCGGATACCACAAGCTTGACTCAACACCCCAAACTCATAATCAGAATGCTTCCTTACTTATACGTAGTGTTCAATTGAACTCCGCCGAGTGGTACCAAGACTTCCCGTTGAGTTCTTTCGGATCAGGAATGCCGGTGGCCCACGATAACCGCCGTAGCAGGTCTGGTCGGAGTCGACAATGAGATGGGTTTGAAGAAAAACACAGCGGTCCAAGCGGTTGTCCGGGGGTCCTTCTCTCAGCGGCTCAAAGAGTCTTAATTAACGTTCGTCAGGATTGACGCTCGTTGATCCTCACTTGACTTGAATGGTCACTTGTAGTCAAGTGTGAGGATTAGAAAACTTACTGTTCTGGAAGATGAGTGATCAATACTTCAGAAAGGAGAAAAGAAAGCGACGCTCAATCTTAGGCTGTAGGAAAAACCTTAGAATGCGTGCATGAAGAATCAGGGTTGGTTTAAGTTGGATTCGAGTTCTGCAGGTTCTGCAAATCCGGACTTAAATTCAAAGAGTTTTTGCGTCGGCAAAACTTGAAGAAACAACGTGGTTTGAAACAAGAATTACCAAGAGACGTCTAAGAGGGTGAAGAAAGAATTTAGAAGAGAAATTTACAAAAAGCCAGAGCTCTGGAGAGATGAGCTACTTTATCCTGAGGATGACTTTACGAGGGGGCGGGGCCTAATATCTAACCCGCCTCCGATGTTTAATTTATAATTTAATCCACTTATTCTTTACTTATTAAGAGCATAAATAAGAACTTTGATCATATGAACATCACCATGTCAATATTCGTATGTAGGATTATTTCCGACATTAAGCATTTCAGACAATTATGCAATGAAATAGACATTACGTCCAACCTGAAGATAGTTAGACGATTTCTGCCTGTATGGGAATGAAACCAGCATTATGTGATTTAGTCCTTTGCTATCTAAGTTCGTCATAGATGATCGTAGCGGAATCTAACTTGCATGAAAGTGTTAGTCTTGATGTCATGGATACATATATCCGATTCAGGGATTGAACCGAAATTCTTTATATCAGAAATGGATTATGTTGATTAAGGCAGTTTGTTCAACAGGTCTAAAAGCAATTAAGTCTGTTTGAGATAGTCCAGATCACATCAGAGGCCTCCCCTGCCGTGTTGATTAACTAGGCAGACGGCTGTCTTCCTGGAATTGTTTATTCGTTTAGTCGTTCACACGTATCCAAGTGGTCTGGTTCGCCAACTTAGATTAAAGGCTTATTGCAAAAAGGTTTGTTTTTATGACGTCCTGTTCTTCACATTCCGATGCAAAGTCTCTTTGAAACAGTTAATCAAATGAATGGCTTTTGTTATCAGTAAACAGGAAGAGTGGGGTTTTCATTTGTGTCCTGTGAGTTTGGGCTCACTTCCGTTCAATACGTTACAACATTAAATAATCAGGAAAGAGAGGTAAGACGTGAGTCTGCTGTACAACATGCATGGAAATCGTAGTGGTTGTGTGCATACACTCAATGCACCATGTAGAAGTCACAGAATATAAACATCACTCCCCCCCTATTATTGGCTGGTGGTGAATTCTCTGCAGAATATCCTGCTGCGTTCTCACGTTCAGCTGCTTGCGTTCTCAGATGCAGCTCCTCCTGGAAATATTTTCTGCAAGTGTGAAAGCCCTACAGGTGTGACACACAAGGCAGGTGAAACTCATGAAATCATTCAAACTGGAGGGAAAATCAGGTAGCAGGTTGTTGTTAGCTCAGCCTTTAGAGAACCAACATATTTCAACAGATTCATTATTTTCCCTGACTCTCGTTTGAACCCTTTAATAATGAACGTCACCTTCATTTCAAACCTCTGACCCCACAGCAGCTACTTGTTCATCAACTGAAAATCAATTGCGGGTCAATTAGGAGAAAGACCTGTGAGTACGGATCGAGGATGGATGGGGGGATTGCATGTTGTTGAATCAATTCTGTATTAAAAGTCTTTTGCACCACTTCAAAATCCATCAGAGCTTTGCTTCTCGTGCAGTGTCAATATGAAACTCAGCAGGGATTTGGCATCAGTCAATTTCAGTTCAATTTCTACACATCTAAAGCCTGACCTTGATACGTCTTGGCAGCGTTAAGATGGCTAAATTACAAATAACTGACAGATGTTTTTGTGCAGGACCTGTCGAGTCTTTTTAGGTATCAGTAATCCTTAGATGTGTCAGTGCTTTACTTATTTTTAAAAATCACATATTATCCTTTTCAACACTCTTAAATAAGTCTCAGAGCTCCTCAAAACATGTGTGTGAAGTTTCTTGTTCTAAATCCACTCTGATCCTGTATTTGATCATGTCTATAAACCCCTCTATTTCAGCCCTGCTCAGAACAGGCTGTTTCTGTGTCTGTAGCTTTAAATATGTAAATGAGCTGTGTCTGACCACGCCCCCTTCTCTGGAAGGGCTTTGGGTGTACTCAGTGCTTTCTTGCTCGATGTCCTATTATTTACGGTGAGAAGGCAGACTCAGAGGGCAGAACAAACACCTAGCTGTGGGAGTGTCACCCACCTGGGGGAGGGGCTACTGCCCTTTGTGATGTCGTGAAGGGAAAATGTCCAAACGGCCTGTTTGAGCACACATTTTCTGAAAAGTGGAGCAGGCAGAAGACGGAGAGGATGGACTTTTCTCATCATTGGGGGTTTTGTAGACAGACTAGAGACACATGTTAGAGTTAGAGGAACATGGTGAAGTCATGTGACTGGCACAGAATCCTGCAGGGAAAAAAAGAGCGTAGGAAAGCCACCACTAAAAAACACTGGTGCTGCAGCACAGGAGTTTTAATTTTACTCGTCTTCAAAACAATGCGTGTTTACATCACCAGACAAGCACAGAAAAACAGCATTATTAAGATAGTCTGCATGTTTTACTCATTCACTTTGTAAAAACTAGCACCATCTGTTTGCAGAACTTAAACACATTACCATACGATCAGATTGTAAACGTTTCACCCCCACATTACATTTGCTTCCTACCCTTTCATGCAGCCTCAGCTTTGGGATTGATCTGGTGTCCTGCCTGGTTAGTGTCCATCATGCATCATGCCTACATGGTGAGACCTCATGATGACCCCCCCAGACCGATATGACCTGCGCCTCCCTGAAGATGGTGTAACTGTAGCTGCACTGCCTTAGACCCACAGTTCCCTGGACACACACACAGATTTACACAAAACACACTCACACACATTTCGGATCCAGACATGAATTAGGTTAACTATTTTCAAGCAGAAGCGTGGCAGAACAAATGCATCAATGTCCTTGTGAACCTGAACAAATTAGATAATTTCAGGCTGTAATTTAGTTACATGGTTTAAAGTCTATTGAAGCGGTTCTGCTGCTTTTGTAACAAGAAAATAGCCTAATTATTCTCCAGCAATTTACTGTTGAACTCGACACGACTGATTGTTTTTATGGGTTTCAGCCGAGCCTGAAGCAGCATCGAGGGTCAATTAAAGAAACAAAAACAGCTTCTTGTTAAAATATACAGTGACTGAGAAAAACACTGCTACTAACAACACAACTTTTATTCTTCCCATGAGCAAAAACACAACTCACTCCTCATTTCTAAGAATGTTTCATGGGTTTCTCTGCTGGATTCTGTTTCTGAAGTTTTGTTTTTGAAGCTTTTAAATAAATACTGGTCCGTCGATGGTTGCTCGAGGAAAACATTAAATAAATATACCCTTCTTCTTTCTAACCTTCAGACGTCAAAACTACTTGGTTTGGTTTTTAGAAAAAACATTATTGTAAGTTACATGAGTTTGGTATGAATGATGTTAGTAGCTTAGCCTTGATATCTCGCCTTGCTGTGAAATGGACACAAACAGTGTTCACCTGCATGCCCCGATGTCCCGTCTCTGTTTGATCCATCAAACTCAGGCTGAGCTCTTCTAACTCAGTTATTGAGTCGCACAACTGATGTTGATGGCAGGTTGAATTTCAGCTCGAACGTGCTTTATCTGTTGATCAAAGTAAAGGGCGGATCACGGCTCACCTTTTTTCTCCACACCGGTCTGTTTAGTCTCTGGCATGTTTGAGATTTTGGTCGGCTGACTGCAAAGTCTCACCCACTGACTCCCAATCCCCACATAATCCGAGCACGCTGCGGACCGTCAGCCGTCCATGATCAGCTGAACACACATCACAGGAGAACTAAGAGATCAGCGGGAATGAAGAGATAAACGTTGAACGACAAGAGAGAGAGAGAGAGTGGGGATTGACATGCAGGAAAGGAACCACAGGCTGGATTCGAACCTGGGCCACCCACTTGGAAGACTACAGCTTCCATACATAGGGTGCACGCACTAACCACTGCGCCACCACCCCCCCCAACAACATGTTGTTTTGTCTTTCTCAGGATGATTTGCTGTTCATTCGGTGCCTGTTTAGACAATTATTGTCGATGCTGCAGAGTGAGCATGATGAGTTTTGTTTGTGCGTTGTAAAGGATTCAGTCGCACAGTGTGAGTTCCTGTTCCTGTGTTTGCCCAGCATGCCTCAGTCTTTCTCCTCCCCATGCAGACTGTCATCATCATTTCACCTGAGATAAATCACCAATGGAACGAGAGAAGTGTTCCTTGATGCTGCATTCAGGTGCGTCTGTGCTTTTAGGGCATCAAAAACGTCATCTCATTAAACACAAATGTTGAGAACCAGTGGGACTGATCTCAAGGAAAAAAAGTTGTTTTTTAAGTTCCTACTGCTAGCTACAGGTTTTTTACCCCGGAGCTATTGTGCTATGAAATCATACAAATGATTCAGAATCAGCTTCAAAAACATCTTTAACGACCCAAAAACATCTTCTTTGTTTGGACGATACCTCTCTAATGTGAAACACTTAAGGACTTACTAAACTCCAACACGTTATTTTATAGTATGGTAATTTGAGAAGTACATTGTGTCCCCTAATGTACCCGAGATCCACCACCTAATAATATAATTTGCTTTATATTGAGCCCTGATGATCAAAACATGAACTGCAGAGAGGAGGAGGAAGAGAGAAAAATTAAGATTTCAGATTCTGCTGCAGGAAAATGATCCTTTTTTACTTTTTATGAACTCATTACTTGTCTTCTGTAAAATCATAAAGAAAAGTTATCATAGAGGTGTTCCTCGGATGGTCCCAGTTTCTAAGTTGGGAAGTCATTCTTCTTTTGCTTTTAGTTCAGAAAGTCTGAATCTTGTAACCACGGCAACAAACAGCGCAGATGCTACAAAGAAGATGTGTTTAATGTCTTAGTTACAAATTATATTTAAAGGCATTATTTTTCACACTTAAATATAATATAAATGAAGTATATCCTCTGAAAATAACTCTGTGAGTCATGACTGTCTACAATGGGTGTAACACCCGAGTCCCACTGTCTGTGATGTTTTCAGAGTTTTCAGAGTCCTATCTTCACTTTGTTTACATCGCCAGGACGGCCGGCTGACTCCTCCCCTCGAGTATAAAAGTTGTTTAATTGAGGGACTAGAGAAAAGAAGAATAACATACTGTACTCACTGCTTAACTGTGTTTCTAGATCACGCTCATTTCAGGTAAATTTACATGCAGTGTGAAGATACCAGCATAATAAAGATCGCTAGCATTAGCATGCTAACACAACAATGCAGCGCCAGTTGTTTTGGTTTCATGCTGGTGCTCAAGGGCGACATCTGCTGGATAAAAAGAAAAAAACACATAAGCCTATAAGCATTATGTCGGCAAGTCAGGGGCTCCCAATTCTGTCCTGATGTTCCAAGTTGTTGTTCCGACTTGAGCAGGCATTCATGTTAATTTCCAACTCCGAAACTTGTTTTTACGATTTGTCTGATATAACATGAATGCAGCACCGCTAGGCGATCTATACCAACCAGCCCCAGATGAAGCTCTTTATCAATTTATTTCCAATCTATTTGTCTCTATGAAAGAACAGTGAAGCCTAAAAATGTCCCAGCCTCGTTTATTATTCAGCGACTTTGATCACTAAAACCTCAAACTGCCCACCTGGCTAGTTTTTATATTGATGCTCTTAAAGCTGCAGACAAGAAACGTCATAGAGCACAGACTCAATAAACTCAGCTAACCTTTAAGAGTAATGATCCAAACATGAATTAATGATAAGTGTTGACCTTAAAAAAATTAGAAGGAAGTGTCAGGTTGTGTTGATTGGGAAAAGTTTTCAAGATTGGAAAGTGAAAGAGACGAGAGGACGCGAGGGAAGTTGATCTTCATCGGTTGAATTCTTAATAAAATGTTATCATGAATATCAACATATTGAAATACATTCCTCTTTTTTATACCTGCAGGAGAGGGAAAAGATTTCGAGACAAAAGAGGAGAAGTTAAGAATTTAAAATCAAGAAGCTGTTTCTTGTTAAAGGAAGTGACATCATGACATCATGACATAATAACATCATGACAGTCATGTTTCTGATCCTAACCCTGTCCTTGATCAGGTAAGACCAAGAAGCAACCTCCGGTCTTGAAAAATGAAGCCAATGCAGAAGTGCAAAATCCTGCAGTTCGTCGAGTGTCCACTAGAGGGTGACTCCAGGAATACAGGAAGTCACATACACACCACAGCTCTGTGTCTGACCAGGAAATAACACAATCTTAAATCAAAAAAACGTGCAGTATCAAGTAACGGAGCAGTGTCGGTCATACAGCAGCTGTTGTCAACAGACTGTTGTCATAGTGACAGGACGGACTTGCAGCGCTTTTCACCTCAGCGCACAAACGCTTCATACAAGCACTCCCAAACGCACAACCAGCGCTTTTCTGCCTGAAAAAAATCTAGATGGACATGGGGCCTAAAACAGTTAAGTTTTGCAGGTTTTTGGTCTTATATATATATATAAAACTGTCTGCCCCGTGCAGATAACATTCAGGTTATAAGTAGTATAAGTGTTTATTCAGCAAAAACTTCCCCTACATCAGAGGAAGAAGAAGTCTGGAGTTTGCTGCATCGAGGGGGAAATCTCTGAGTATTAGAAAAAGTTTTCCTCAGACGCAGTGGCTCAGCGGGGTGCTGAACGTGTCCACCTCTCGTGTTAATTAGGAGAGCTGGATGCAAAGCTTGTGTTTGAACTCACCCCTGATTACAACACTCTCATTTGGTTTGTGGGCAAAGAGAAGCTCATAAAGGACATGAGGTTAAAAAAAAAAAAAAAAAAAAGGACAATTAAAAGTTGAAGCATATTTAACATCCAGACAAAGAGACGTGAACATGAATATATTTAAACACCAAAACTTTTATTTAACAAAACTTGTATTCTTCTTTTTTTACTTCAGGGGTGTGGCAAAAGGGGTGGCCAGGGGTGTTATTGACTTGAATTTACAATCTTTGGTCTTCATGGTAATAATGCATGCAACGCTCAGCAGGGTAACGAGAGCGAGTGCTGTCAAATGGGGCCCCCTTAGGGAGGTCATTGCAAAATTTGTACATCTTAAGACGCTGCTTTGGTTTAAGTTTTTGATCCCTCAGGATCCCACCAAAGCCAGGTTAAGTTTAAAACGTGTTCACCCAGATCTGATTTGATTTCTTCCGGCTGATATTAAGTCATTCACGGTTGATTTATTGTAGCTGTTGTTGTTGTTGTTGTTGTTGTTGTTGTGTGAAAGTCACTTCGTCTTTCATTATGTACATCCTCCTCCTCCTCAGCCTTGACACTTGTTGGGGTTCGTCTGATTGGTGTGTTTGTGTGTGTTTGTGTGTGTGTACAAGTCCCTGAGTCTTCGTCATTGGGCAGAGCAATCAGCCGTGTGTTTTTATCTCCTTAGTGGACTCATACTGTTTTCTAAGAACAGCTGACAGGTACAGATTGGCTGCCCTCATCACAGACTACCAGAGCCAGAGGAGACAAAGAAAACCAGAAAAGTTGGACTTAAAGCACGATCATTCTTCTTGATTTTTACCTGCTTCAGGCTCTCCTCACTATCTGCTTAAGCTCAACTTTCCAAATATAACTTTTCATTATTCTTTCCTTTGACCTCTTTCCCATCTCGTTATTCTCTTCTTTCCTGTTTCAGCCTTGGAAATGAAACTCCAGTCACATCTGTGTTTAAAAAGACGTTTAAAAAAGACATTTTAAAGAATTGCCCCTATCGGCACAGACGTCCATGGCAATCAATTACACTCAGCGTTACGTCGTTAAAGTCCAATTTCCCCCTCTTCACTTGTCCGTCAGGGAACTGCTTGTGAGGAAAAAACTCATTTAATTCCCAAAGAGGTTCGGAGTAGATCTGTCATGTTCTAGAGGTAATTTGCAGATTCAATCACATTTTGTAGCGGCCAGGTTTAAGCTCTGCACCAACAGGGGGAAAGAAAAGCTTTGAAAACTGAAGAGATAACAGGGTGCTGACTGCTGAGTTAAAGAAAAAGGGTATTCAAATGTGGTGGGGGGAAATGTCCGTGTTCCCTGGGACTTTTCTTTGACTTTGAAGGTCAATAGAGCGCCACAGGAATGAGTCCTAAAACCCGGAAGTAAGTTAGCATCTGAGCGCCATGGGGTCTAACGTCTAAAAGTCAATGTGGATTTTGAATGTGTTTGTGGTTAGACGCCTGAAATAAGGTCTGTGGTTAACACAAGCTGAAGAGATGTTGGTGTTTTGTTAGAGCACATAAACTACGTTAGGTAATACCTCCAACTTGTGAAGTTTGAAGTTTTTACACATCTTTAAAAAGGCGGTTGCTAACAAGAGGCTAAATGTGACTACAGTGGTTGTCGGGGACATTAAAGGTCATCACGCCGGACACAGAGGGCGGGAACTCTCTCACTAGTCGGAGATGTCTCCTGTAGGTTTAATCTTTAGGTTCAGGTGAATATTATGTTAGTAAACTATTTATTAAGCTACGTGGATTAGTTTATCGGAGATCGTCTGAAGCATAACGCTAGTGATGTCACAATCATCCCACCGTGGTGTCGTTAGCTTTAGCATAACGTTAGCTTTTTACTTCTGTCGGCTGCATTAACGCTTCAAACATCATAAAAATGGCGTTCATCTGTGAAGATTATCCTGCTGAACAAAACGCCTACGCTTCAGAAACGTGTGTTTAACACAGAGTTTATTTTCTGCAGTGATCCAAAATCCAATGAAAACATCCCAGAGGAGGATTCTCCTATGTTAGACCCCATGGCGATGCTACATGGCCTACAAAAATACGTCATAAGGTTTGTTCTCTATTGTGGAAGATTCATTGTGTTTTTGATGCTGTTTTAACTTTCCCTTCAGTCACAGCATGAGATGCTTTTCCACTAGCAGTAAGCTAGGTGCAATGGAAATGACTGAGCCTATTAATGCTCCAGGGGTCACACCCCAGACTTGGTTGCAGATTGTAAACTTTTGCATGAAAAGCGATTTAAAAAAAAAGATCCAACCAAGGGAAGCAGAGAGAAGTTTTGTAACCTAGCCTCTGTAAGCACCAATGAGAAGCCTTTTGAAATTTAAGTCGAGAGAGCTGCCAGCTTAAAAAAAAAGCTGTCATTGGACTCAGGTCTTGAACCTTGATGCTTATGGCTGAAGTGATAATGACTGTGAATGTGTTTGAACAACCATCAGGAAGAAGTTTTTTATGGAGCACATCATTTGAACCCCTTTGATTCCCCCCTCAGAGCTTTTCCTAACCCAAAAATATCCACCTCTAAAAACATCTATTTACAGAGTGCCATGACATTCATCAAACACATTAAAGCTCAAAAAAAGAAGAAATGTTCCATTTCAACGACGTGGGAAAGCTTTCCAGTTGGCTCAACCTAAAAACAAGCATGACAGTTTTTCGTCCCTGTGCTCGTGAGGCCGTAAAAAGAAGAAGAAACACGAGTGCACTTTGATGATTTGAGGAGCCGTCGAACAGTCAAGTCGTGAGCCGTGTCATTTCAAGATAATATCTCTTGCCTCCCTCCTTTTTTTTTTTCTGTCTCCCGCTCGCTCCTCTCTGCTCATTAAACTCATCAGGTCTCCTTTCATCTCATCACTATTTGCTGCTATCTTACCTGTCAATCAGTCAAAACCATGTTAATCCCTCTGAGCTCTGTGTGCATCCAGCTAATCCTCCTGCTCCTGCAGCCCTGTGACGGAGCTAAGTTTAGCCTTATCGTTTTTTGTAGGATTAAATTAAACAGCTTTGCACACTCATACATTCACCAGTGAACAAAATGTATATGGTTAAAATCCCTACATAGCACCGTTTCTGAAGCATACACATCCTGTATGTAACATCAACTCCACAGGATGATCAAAGCATTCTTGGACACTGTGACATTTTTTTTAACCCCCAAATCCCTGCTGTGGCTCTGACTTTTTTTTTTGAGTTGTTATAGCACCTGAAAGGATTGAATATCAATCAATCAATCATTATTTGTAAAGCGCCAATTCATAACAAGTGTTATCTTGAGGTGTTTTACAAAAGAGCAGAGGGGATGTTGGTATGGATAAAGACACATTTACAGTTTGTTTGTGACTCTATTTTTAAACATTTAAAAAAATATGTCAAGTGAACAAAGAAAACATTTTTAAATCATTGTCAAAAAAACTATTCCACAAGTTGATATTTTAAATTGTTGTTTTGTCTTGAGCTGAGAGTACTTTACTTGCTGTGTGCTTTTATTTTGAAAATACAGCGAGGCCCCCTCTGGTAGATGGAAGGTTAGGACATGAAGTTAAGCACATAAACAGGAAGTGGTTAGGGATCCCAAACTGAGGTCAAACATCTCAAAGGAACGTTAACGGTAACAAAGGTCAATGTGTGATGTCATAAGGTCAATGTGTGATGTCATAAAAGGTGGATATTACTTTGGACTCGTCAGCTGAGCTGTCTGACTGGTACCGAGTACAAAAATGAATAAAGTTATTCAAAAGTCAAACGGTAACATCAGATGGTGATCCTGTAAAAGTTCAACTAGAACAGACTGAGCAGCTGATCAGTTCTGCACAGGAGACTTCAATCAGTGATGAAATTCAGCCCCTCTGATTTTCCTTCACCCACACGTTTCATCAGCGAGCGAGGTGGCGCTTTGATGACAAGCCTCTCCTGCCGCTGGGTCATATTCGGAGCTCCTCTCCCGAGAGAATTTCATAGAAACGGCTCACACAGAAGCTGAAGAGCAGCGTGCAGCGGCATGTTTATGGTAATACAACAGTGTGAGTGTGTTTGTGTTTGTGTGTACATGCAGGTTTACTGTGTGTGTGAGTGAGTCTGCATTTCCTCTGTGCTTCTCCCGGCAGATTGTTGATGTTTGTTTGTGCATTCAAGCAGTCACTCTCTCTACCCGAGATTACGTTCATGTGAGAGTGTGTGTGTGTGTGTGTGTGTGTGTGTGTGTGTGTGTCAAGGTGTGTGTGTCGTTTGTGTGAGCACACGTCCACCTCTTTAAAAAAAAAAAGGGAGATAAAGAAGCGTCCCCGCCCTGCCTGCATTCACTGTCAACAAAAGGAGAAGCCCATGTCCCGCCTCCCGCCTCCCGCCTCCCGCCTCCCGCCTCCCGCCTCCCGCCTCCATCTCTGGTCCTGCATGTGGCGTTCACTCTTTAGAGAAAGAGGAAATGAGTTCTGGACACACGGACGGAGGAGTGGCAGATAAACACAGATATCTTATTGTGAAGTAGCCACGACCCTTTTTGTGAACAAGAGGAAGAAAAATCACCTCGTCTCCTGGCTCTGAGTCGCCTCGAGCCAAATTCAAAGAAAGCCGGTATAGCGAGGACGTCGACTCTGGCTTTGTGCGAAAGAGATTTTATCATGTTGAGGTATAAAAGACTTTTAATATGAAATAACCAACATGAAGGGACCGCTGGAGAATGAAATGAAACCTGAGAAAAAACACAACACAATGTGGACGCCACACAGAGGCTCTACTTCAGTAGAATGAACTCGAACCCCCAACCTTCAGAGAGGTGATCTGACACGTCCCTGAAGCCCAGCTACAACCATCAGACTGTGTCGCCCCCACACAACCACAACCGTCCTGCTCCGACCTCCACCTCAGTGGTGAGGAAGTGTGGACAAAAGGATCGAGAGGAATACAAAGAAGAAGTCCTTCCTGCATCGTATCCCATATCCCCCTATCCTATTTTTATTTTGTAACATAACAGAGATGAAGGTTTTTTACCTGCTCTTTGCAAAGCGCCTCGATATAACACTTTTTGTGAATTGGCGCTTTAAAAATAATGCTTTATTGAGGATTGATTAATGTTGTTTACTTGGTATTAATGAGCCTTAATCTGAATCAGAATCAGATTTATTGTCCAGGTATGCTTACACACACACACACAAGGAATTTAACTTCAGTGAACTGTGCTCTCTTATGTACAGGTACAACATTAAATATCAACAATAAACAGAATAAGAAAAGACTAATATTTACATGACTAAACATGAAACAGTGCAGTGGTGAATAGTGCAAAAGATGCTGAGGTAACATGATAAAAAGTAAAAAGCAGTTATGTGACAGATGGGTCAATAATTTAGCTGAAATCACAACAAAACAAGTAGATTTGTAAAAAGTAAAAAAAGCTTTTGGTAACACTTTAAATAAGGTCACAACGTTTTAGATATGTGATGTTACTTTTTTGTCAGTCATGGTTCTGAAATGTGTCTTGCATCACAGCGGCTCCATTTGCAACATGAAAACTTAAAAACGAGATACAAACATTTGACCCAACATTCAAACACCAAACAAATATTCAGAGGCCTTCAACCTGCTTTGAAAAGAGTGCTTCAGTCTGACCTTATTAAAACGAGGGCGCCTGGATCTCCGGTTTGATGGTCATAGTTCATATTCTGTGTTCAGAGGATCCGAGGTCAGGAAGTAAAGCTTTGAGCAGATGTTTACCCATTGGAGCAGTTTAGACTTTAACTCCCTCTAACAGACAACGAGCATTTATAACACGCCGAGAGGCGGGGTGGTGACACGCCAACGACCAGTGTTGGCTGAAGAGTTCAGTAATATTTAAAGCTGCTACTTTAAGATAGAAAAGTTACATATTGTTTCCTTAAAATTACTGTTAGATCCATGACAAGCTCCTTTTTAAAAAAAAAGTGGTTAAGTTAATGTTTTAACCTTTGACCTACCAGAAGTTTTTCATATTATTTCAAAATAAAAGCAGGTTGAAATGCAAGATAAAATAAATTCAAACACGAGTTTACTTTGAAATTAAATTTTTTACATTTTAACAATCCTACTTTAAAAACAGACTTTGTGACTCTGAAGGCATAAAATTAAGAATTCTTACAATCTGAAAGCGAGCAGCGTAGTTGTATTTTTAACGTTATTTTGAGAGCACTATTCATCAGACTAGCTTTGCATAATTCACCAGACTCTGTGTGATATAAGCCTTTCCTTTTTAAACTTACCACAGACTTTTCCTCTGATCAGCAGAATGACTCGGCATGTCCTTGAGCAAAGTTTCAGACTACAGCGTGGGAGGATTTGCTCATCAACGTCTTCTTCTCTTCTGTTGCTTGCTGTCTGCAAAAACAGAATTAATTTAAAATTGATTACCAAGTATGTCTTTACAAACAAGTAATATATGTAGTTGTTATAATGAATAATAAAAAATATCAAAAGCCAAGACGACAGCAAGACTCCAACTGTCAGGAAATGAATTTATTTAAAGGTCTACTCAGTGAGATGTGTAGTGAGTGAGATGATAAAGGTATCTTACTATATGATCGTTAAGGAAACATGCTATGTTGAAGTGCTGGCTTCTCTGACAACAATGCAGCAGCCAGTATGTCCTCCTTCTAACTTTAGATTCTGCTCCTGAATGCTCTGGATTTGTTTGGACCAGAGAAGGTAGGTGCTTTTAAGACCCCCCCACACACGGCCGTTTTGGACGCCCCTCGGTTTGTCAGATATGAGAGCAGTTATCAGGTCAACAGGTGTTGCAGTGATGGAAGCGGTCAAGAGAAGTGGTTCAGATAGGAGTGATTGTACCCGACCTAAAAAGCCTCTGCATGTTTCTAATAAGCTCCACGAGCAGAAACGTGCTCAAACTAGGATCAATATTGGAGATGCTTTTGAAAAATGGAGAGAGGTTAGAACACAGAAAGGTTTACAGACCCATGCAGAGCTGGATAAACACTGAAGCTTCAGAGTCCACCACATGGTGACCTGAGTGAACATCCACTCTAGAGAGGAGGGGGGGAGACAGCTCTGATGTTTTGAATTTGGACTGCAGTACCCATTTTAAACACTAGGGGTCAGAGTTACATACTGCTCCTTTAAAGAAAATAAATGATGAATATGGAAGAGAAACATTTAGTATGCTGACTGATAACACCCTGTGTAACACGACTGGGGGGGTCGGGGCGTGTCGATGGCTGCAGCTGGAAATAAAACACTTTTGTGGTTTGAGTTATGAGAGTTGGAGTCTGGTCTCGAAGGGTTTTGATATTCTCACCTGCTTCTCCTGGGGTCCTGGAGGAGTACAGATCAAGGAGACATGACAGATTGCACCCTCCTCTGCAGAGTGAAAATATGCTGCAGTCTGCTCTTGTCCTTGAGAGCGGTAGCCGGGTGCCATATGGTGAAGGTGAGCTTATACAACTCATACAAAAACACACACGGTGCATGTACAGTGTGTGTGTTATTAGATTACAAGTTAAATACTCTAACCTTTGTTTTATGTAAGAATTGTCATGTTTTTTATTCTCACAGAAAGATAAATATCACCTCATTTAGAAGATTGAGATGACTGGTTGCTAAATGTGATCAAAGTGCAACAGTCATCTACGGTTCATCATTCAAAGAAACTCCAATATATCCAGACCTCTGCTGCTCGTCTTCTCACACACTCCCGCACTCATGACCACATCACCCCCGTACTTCATAACCTCCACTGGCTCTTCTTCCCCCAGAGTATCCACTTCAAACTCCTCCTCATCACCTTATGAAGCCCTCCATAACCTGGCTCCCCCCTACCTGTCTGAGCTCCTCCACCGGCCCTGCAGGACCAGCCAGGGGTCCTGGGGGGACAGGGCCGTCTCCAAAGCCGATTACACCATCTGGAACTCACTCCCAAAAACCATTACAGATGCCCCCCCCCCCACCCCCACTCTCCACCTTCAGCAAATGCCTAAAAACTCACCTCTTCAACATCGCCTACAACCCCAAACAAACTCTGTTCTCATCCTCCTTCTCTTAGATTATTACTAAAGGAGATAAAAAAAAATGTCAACATTTGTGGGTGCCAGATGGCCTAGTGGTCATGTTGTGCATCCGGTGCACGGATGCTCTAGTCCTTGTTGCAGCGGCCGTGGGTTTGAGTCCAACCTCAGCCCTTTGCTGCATGTCTCCTGTCTTCCTGTCTCTCTTCACCTGTCCTATACGTTAAAGGGAAAAATGGCCCTAAAAACAACTGTGGGTGTTTTTTTGAAAAAAATTGAAAATTTGATATACACAGAAAAAAGGGGGGGGGGGGGGGGGGGTAAAACAAGCTCTCCAAGCATGATAAATGTAACAATAAGGAAGGAAATCCTCAACCACCATTGAGGTCTTCATCATGAACGTACCTGGCTTCAGTTTGAACTCTTGAAAAATGTTGCTCCTATCTCAGAGGGAGAATTTCACCTGTTGCCCCGGATCATTCCAAAACCTAGCACTCAGCTGATTCAGTGCGAACTACAATTACGAGAGGAGTTCACATTCACACTTGAGAGTCCGAAGAGGAAGTTTAGATCAGAGCAAAGCAGACTGCCAGGTTTCCATTTGCACCCAAGTGGCGACCTCAAGTGTTAAAAAACTGCAGTTCCTTGAGTGTCCACTTGAGGCTGGCTCCAAAAGACACAGATGTCCCATACACACCCCGTAATAAAATATTTGTTTTGACAGCAGAAAGTAAAACATTTTTACAGCCTGGTACTCACCTGTTTTGATGTGAGGAAACAAGTTGTGCAAGATTAGGGGCGTGGCCACTCTGATTGCGATAGTTTGTCAGGAGGCGTTAGACTCTTTGCCTGTTATAAGGTTGACTGAGAGTTCGATAGAGTCAGCTTTTCCAAAATGGCAAACGCCTGGCATAGGCTTCTAAAAAAGCGCCCTGAGAAAGCAGCTGAGGGGGGCGTCACTCAGGAGTCATCCTTGTTTCTTACCATCTCTGCTTGCACCACAGTCTAACCAGCTCAAAGATAAATCTTAAAGGACCTCAAATAAAACTCTCCGGGAACACTCAGCAGGCTCAAGCTGAGACTTTGAAACTGTTAAGCGCCATGCTTGAGTCTGGGGAACAACAACAAACCTGTTCACCTCTGATGCTAATTCCAGGCAGAGCAGCAATTATAAAGTTACATATCTGACAAACGTGGTACAAAGTAGTTAGGAAAGTTTTATCGCTGTTGAGTTTCGGTCTCGACAGGCTTGTTAGAGAGCGTGTGATGCTTCACTTGGGAGTTATGTGTGAAAATGTTTGAACCACAACAATTTAAACTGTGGAAAATTGCAATGAGACAATGTGGGCGTCTTTAGCTGGCAGGTGTAATAATCTCTGTCTATTATTGTGTGTTTGTGTGTGTGTGTGTGTGTGTGTGTGTGTGTGTGTTTGCCTTGTGTAGAGGATATGGAAGGAGAGAGAGAGAGACACAGTTAGAGTGGTGACTCATTACAACAAAGGCTGAGATGCAGAACAACAGCTTGGTGCAGAGAGCCACACTGAGGTTATTGGGAACCAGCAGAGACGCTGCTCAGAGGTATTGTGGGGGCGGATATACTTTTTTTATTTTTTGAACATGATTGTAAGTGTACGGATAATAAATGTTCAAAGTTAAAATCAGGCTTCAATTGAGCACATAATTTAGAACTCAGGAGATTGCCATGCTAGCCGTTTCCATGTACTGACTGCTACAGCACTCACACTACTCACACTCTGTAAGACTTCCAGGTATTATTCTGTAAAAGAAAACAATGTTCCTGTGAGTGCCATTGTTCTCTTTGACTCTTTTTACACATTCCTCATGGTAACACTTTATAATAACCATCATCTATAAAGAGTAAATAAGGGTAAATAGATAGTTAATTAACCATTAGTTAATAGTTATTTACTGTTAACAAACAATTAAATGATAGTTAATATTGTTTTGCTGATTGGTAATGCTATAATTTATGTTATGTTAACAGTTTATTGATGCACACATTATTACATTTCATACACTTTATGAAGTGTTTGTTATGATGACCAAATCATTTATAAACCTTTAAAGGCTTTATATGTGATTTTTTTGATTCAGCAGATGTCGCCCTTGAGCACCAGCATGAAACCAAAACAACTTGCGCTGCATTGTTGTGTTAGCATGCTAATGCTAGCGATCTTTATTATGCTGGTATCTTCACACTGCATGTAAATTTACCTGAAATGAGCGTGATCTAGAAACACAGTTAAGCAGTGAGTACAGTATGTTATTCTTCTTTTCTCTAGTCCCTCAATTAAAGAGCTTTTATACACGAGGGGAGGAGTCAGCCGGCCGTCCCGGCGATGTAAACAAACTGAAGATAGGACTCTGAAAACTCTGAAAACATCACAGACAGTGGGACTCGGGTGTTACACCCATTGTAGACAGTCATGACTCACAGAGTTATTTTCAGAGGATAGACTTGATTTATATTATATTTAAGTGTGAAAAATCTCATATAAAGCCTTTAAGAGATGGTTTATGAAACATCTATAAACATTACAGAGACACATGGACCAGATATTTGTTTATGGTTTGTAAATATTTTATAAAGCATCTATTAAAACATTATTTGGATGGTTATTATAAAGTTGGAACTGAAGATTATAATCCCTTATTGATACTTTGTAAAGTATCTATAAATATTTTTTAGATAGATAATTAATATTTATCAACAATTAATAATGTTTCCTTAGAGGGGTGAAAAGAGCTCGAGATTTGTCACATTATTCTCCAACGTTCTCACTGCAAAATGTTTAATAATGTGAAATAAACTGAATGTGTGTCCTACCTGAGCTCTGATGCACTCCCCTGTGAGACAAGGCACAATAAGAACAGCACAAATAGGACGTATCAATCTATTTATATCGTATTATAATGGTATCATCATCTTGTTACAATGTCTGTTTCTAACGGATACACATTTTAGTATCAGTACAGAATGGTATCATGCAGCTTCCTTTGCTCCAAACATTTCCACAACAATTCTCATCTCTTCCCAGGTTTGACCTTTTCAGTGAGGAGGTGTGCAGAAGCTAATGTGTTTGACATTGAAGAAGATGAGGTGCAGCGGCTGACCAAACAGGCAGGATTTAAATCCTCGCTCCTCAGGTTACCGAGGACGGGGCAGGTAACAAAGCTCCGACTGTTTCCTTGACGACTGCTGCAGGGTGTGTGCATTGATTCGTGAGAGGGGATATTAGGAACAGTGACTAAACAAAGCCCCACTGCGCTGTTGGGAAGACGAGACGGAAAGCCTGGTAGTGTGAGGCTTTGAGATTTAGGGGCATGGTGACCGCTGAGATGAAGACTGTGTTTGTGAAGGTTTTAATCAAAAATCATCCCTGGTCTGAAATCAGGTCCTGGCTTTGAAAACAATCTCTTGAACGATTTCTCAAATGTAAATGTTTCTTAGTCCATCCCCTTCCAGTTTAAAGACACATTTTAATAGAATAGGTGTTGATGACTCAAGCCTCGACGGTTAAAAGCTTTGGATTTGCAGTCAGTGGCATTCATATGTTTGACTATTACTGAAACAAAGAAAGAGTTTTGATGCCTCATCTATAAAGCTGAACAGTGACTGCCCACTTTTTCGGCGGGTCTGGTCCTAGAAGTAAATTTTCCCAATCAATTTCTCCACTGACATTTCATGAAATCCTTACATCAAGAGATTGATGCCTGGAACCAAGACAGCCAGCTAACATATTCTGCTAAATCCAGTCCACCATGTTTCTTTAATTCTAACATGTGTCTCTATTCTGTCTACAAACCCCCCAATGATGAGAAAAGTCCATCCTCTCCGCCTTTGGTCTGGTCCACTTTTCAGAAAATGTGTGCTCAAACAGGCCGTTTGGAGATTTTCCCTTCATGACATCACAAAGGGCAGTAGCCCCTCCCCCAGGTGAGTGACACTCCCACAGCTAGGTGTTTGTTCTGCCCTCTGAGTCTGCCTTCTCACCATAAACAATAGGACATGGAGCGAGAAAGCCCGAGTACACCCCAAAGCCCTTCCAGAGAGGGGGCGTGGTCAGACACAGCTCATTTACATATTTAAAGGTACAGACACAGAAACAGCCTGTTCTGAGCAGGGCTGAAATAGAGGGGTTTATTGACATGATCAAATACAGGATCAGAGTGGATTTAGAACAAGAAACTTCACACACATGTTTTTGGGAGCTCTGAGAATTATTTAAGAGTGTTGAAAAAAAAGAACAACATGTGGCCTTTAAAATGGGACCTATGGGAACAAGATTAAGAACATTTTTAAGAAGTTCATAATTATTATTTGTTTAGTAAGTAAAATGGAGTTGATGACAAAATGTTTCTACAATTCTTAACTTTATATGTGTCTCGTGAGTACCGAGCTGAACTTTAAAAACAACCCATTTTCTCCATTTAAAGTAAGAGACATTCAAGGCCAGATCAATTTAACCTCGACGGATGACGTAAAGTAAAATGCGTTTCAAAGTTTTAATGGAAGTCGAGTTCTGAGAAGCATTTAGACGGATCTTCGATGTTGTTATCCATACACTGCCAGTCCTCACAAACCGCCTGCGCCCTCTGTCCATCTGCTGAAACACAAACCGGCTGTCGGATCCATCTCGTGCTTCATCCTGACCGACCATGGCAGACACTCAGAGCCATCTGCCAGTCGTCTCTCACCTTGACACGAATGAGTATGAGTGCTCATGTGAACATGAACATGTTTCAATCTTTTCTCCTTCTGTCACCCTCTATTACCGTCTCTCTTCCTTCCAATCTGTTGTTTCTCCCTGTCTACCTCCCTTTACTTTCTCTGCTTGCCTTTCTCTTTCTGTTGTCGTTTTTCCCTTCATGACCCTGTCCTCTTTTTGGTTTTCTTTCTTTCAAAATGATTGATTTTCTTTCTTCCTTCCCCTATCCCCCCCCTCCTTTCCTAGTTTTTCTTTTACTTTCCTTTCTTACATTTTCTTTGCTGTCTTTCCTGTGCTTTTTTTCCTCTTCCTTTATCCCCTTTATGGGCTCAGTGGTCTTAACGAAGGTCGGGGATTCAATCTCCAGCTCCTGCAGACATAAGTCCAATATGTCCTTGGGCAAGACACTTAACCCCACGTTGCTCCCGACGCTTGTAGGCGGCATATCAATCAATCAACCAATCCTTTTTTGTAAAGCGGCAATTCATAACAAGTGGTATCTCGAGATGCTTTACAAAAGAGCATATAGGATAATATGCAGGAAGGATTTCTCCTCGTTCTCCTCGCTCACACTTCCTTGCTGCTGAGGTGGAGGTCGTGCGTGAATGAGGACGGTGTTGGTTGTGGGACAACACAGTCGGGTGGTGGTGGCTGGGCATCAGGGACGCTGGGTGGTAGTAGTGCCCGATCACCTTGCTGAAGGTTGGGATATGAGGCTATACAAACTCAAGTCCATTTACCATTTATCCCCCCAATCCGTCCTCCAGCTTTCGCTTATTTCTTTGGATCTATAGTTTATTAGTTGTTGTGCCCAACCGTGTCCTTCTTTTTGTTCCCTTTTATCCTAATTATCTCTGTCAAAACATTCATACACCTCAAGCCTGCTGATGAAAAGTGAGACTGTTAAGTAGAGTGCTGCAGATGTTGTATGATACTTTGAGGCATGTTCCGCTGAGTTCCTAATGCACTCTAATTGCACAATTTGAATAGGCTTTTTTTAAATTGCAGGCTCGGTATAATTGGTCTGGTAATGATAGTGTGGTGGTGAAATAATGCTGCCTAGAGACATTGGGAACAACACAATGTGGGGGATCTGAACATTTGGTGGACAAAATCTTTATATATAAACTCAGGGTGGCATGACACCTGAGAAAAACTTTGCTGATATGAATCAGTCAGTACATTTACATGCACAGTTAAGTTGAGCTAATGGTAGAGCTCGATCAGGTAATTGGTCTTCTGTCCTTGTCCCAGTATAGGAAGTATTGTCAACTGCAGTTGTTAGTGACTTTTTGCCACTTGCTAAAGGTACTTAGAAACGGGGAAAACGTGGACAACTCTACTACAGCTGTGTACATACTCTACGCTTTACTTTTGGTACAAATCCAACGCCATTCTCCCTCGTGCTTTTGGCGATATCCAAGTCGGATGTCAACACATCTTCAGCTATGCTAAGATTTGATGCTTTTGAAATTCTGGGTCAAAGCCCAGCGCAGGTGCAGTGGAGCATTCCAGGAACACCACGTCCGATCCCCAACTGCATTACCTACTGTAGATGTGTTAAGTGTAACCCGCAATTTCCACATAGTCTGTGACTGTCTTGTGCCAGTTTTCCCACGGTGCCCACCCTACCCCACTTGGTCCGTTTCTGGAGCGTATGAGCAGCAGTACACATGGGTCATGTCTAGACCCTAGACAATTTGCATTTACCTGCAGAAAATGCGTGGGAATGCTGTCCGCTGAAATGGCATAGGTCACAGTACCGCAGCCGGCACAGACCATATGGAAATTGTGGGTTATTCTGACTGATTTCCCTGATTTCAGGAGACCAATATGTTTACATGCATTTGAAAGTTCCAGTTGTAGTCGGACTTACACGATAAATCAATTTTTTTAAGTTCAAGGTATGAGCGGCTACAGGAGGACAGGCTGAAGGAACAAAAACATTTTCTCAGCAGAGTTTGTACCGTGTAAAGATTTCAATCCCCTTGGCTGGCAGGTTGAAAGATGGAGTAAGTCAGGTGTGTGTGTGTGTGTGTGTGTGTGTGTGTGTGTGTGTGTGTGTGTGTGTGTGTGTGTGTGTGTCTTTTAATGCTCAGGTAATTTGCTCCTCAGGGAGTTGACAGAGGTGATGGCTTGAGTGAGAAACTTTAAACACAGAGAGGCAGGGAGAGAAATGGAGCCCGAGGCGCCTTGGTTACATTTTCTCACCTCTCCACCTCCTCCTTTGTGACAGATAGCAGTGCTGCTGAAGTTAGACGTCTGTGGTCTGTGTGTGTGTGTGTGTGTGTGTGTGTGTGTGTGTGTGTGTGTGTGTGTGTGTGTGTGTGTGTGTGTGTGTGTGTGTGTGTGTGTGTGTGTGTGTGTGTGTTTTAATGTTGGATATAGAGGCTTTGTACCTGAACACTTTGGCTGCTCCTCATTACTTTGAACAGTAAAATGCACAAGTTTGACATTTTGACCTCAACCTGAATGTGATTTAAAGTTCTAATATGTAGAATTTTATGACATTAAAATATTTAAATTTAAAAAGCCTATGTCATACTTTTTGTTGGTGTTTGAGTACCAACATTACCTCAAATACTTCCAACAGTTATCAAATCCTTAATTCTTTATTTGTAACGGGACGTGTCTTGTCCTCACGGTCGCCATGACACAGACATGTTTACCGTTGCCGTGGAAACACCAGAAGTTACGTCAAAGCAACTTCCGGCGCATAAGAAAGCGCGAGCTGCTACTGAAAGCTGCCGTCCTGTTGCTGTTTGTGCTGCTGTGATAAAAAAAAAAACGTCATGTAGATTATACTTGGGTACATTAACTCGTCTGTAAACATATTCTCTTCCTCAGGTCAATTTCCCTCGTTTTTAGTCTTGACTACGGTCAACTCTGAGTCCGTTATCATCAGGGCTGGTGGTGAGTAGCAGAGAGAATCATTCCCATGATTCCCCGCCAGCCTTGACGCCATCTTTTTTTTGATATTGCTTTGATTTAGAGCCCCCTGGTGGTGGAATGTATAAACTGTACCTTTAAAAGCCAAAGGTAATTTTGTGGTTTCTTTCACTCCCTTTCTTTGCCCAAAACTGTCCGTATACGTGTGGACGTGGCCTAAGGTGACAAGCACACACTCTACAGCTCTGAACTTTATTATTATTTCAGCAGTATGGTTATTAGGTTGGATACTTTCATCTCATGAAACATTTGTGTCAATAGGTTCAGGATGAACTCAGCACAGATGTCTGTGTGAAATAGAGACATGTCTGAACTCTGATCTTGTTCAAAGCAACAAAATGAACCAGTTCATGAGCGTCAGACCAGGTCTTCTATTTCAACTGTGTGTGAGTCTAAAATCTCCTTTACTGTATCTACAGTACTGCAATCGCTGTCTTTCCTGGGGTCTAAAGTGTGTAGTTGTGACATAATGAGGTCTTGGACGATGACCCTTTTTTCTTTGAGGGAAATGCTGGTTTGAGAACATGAAAGCCCCCCCTGATGTGCTGCTGGCTTCCTTCAAGCGACCCTGTTAACTAATTGGTCTTCAGACACACAGCACCGCCACACACTGCTCCGTCGATGGCTCGCCATCTGCAGCGACGGTTTCAGCATCTGTCCCTTTTCTTTTTGCACCCAAGAAAATCTGATGGGAAGTCACACTTATGATGTATCATATATGGGATATCTAATAAAAGGGTCTGACACATGATTACATCCAGAACATTTTGCTCTTCTTTTGCTTTTGTCCTGAAGTTTTGATTCCCTTCCCAGAAGTAGTCTCTCCCTAATTATGCAAAGTCTGAATAGAATCCCTGGTTGGTTACCCTCCAAAAATTGTTTGGACCAGGCTGTAAAGCTGTTTTTTTCTGCTGTACAAACTGTCATTTTAACACATGACCTAATTTGGATTCTTTGGCTTTTGCAAACAGTCTTCAGTTGGCAACCAAGGAACTGTAATTGTCTACTTATGAATTTGGCAGGAAACAGTGGTTGCCACTTATGGTTGCTTCTGGTTCAAAAAACAAAGATGCAAGACAAAAAACACAACTTCAGGCTTTAGAAGAGAACTTCATGGACCAGTAAGTGACATTTTTGTTGCTTAAATGTTTAGGTTTGCATTTCTTTTTAACATTCTTTGAGAGTGGCTTTGAGTAGAAAGTACTGTATGTGTGACAAGAAAAAGTTGAATGTAAAGAGCCACTACTTAAAGAGGACATGTTATCCCCCTTTTCTACCTTTTCAAGCAGTCCCCTGTGGTCTAAATGAAACATCTGTGCTGTGCTTTGGTCAAAATATAACATGAATCAAGCACCAGAGGAGGTTTGTGACCCTGTATAAACCAGCTCTCTCAGAACGCTCCGTTTTGGTGTGTGTGTCTCTTTAAATGCAATGAGTGTTCCCCGTAGACATCACTCCTCTGTAGAGAGAATAAAAATGGCCGAACTGCACAAAAGTTTTGTTTTAGGCTGGGGGTGGAGTCTATAGGTGGAGATACCAGGGGAGGGGAGGTTTTTTTTTTTTTTTTTTTTTACCAAAATCCCACTGTGACATCACAAGGAGAGCACATTTGAAACGGAGCATTTTTCTCTGTGTTGTAAGACTTATGCAGACCACAAACAAAGGACTGGATTACCCAAATACATGTTCAGAAACGCTGTAAGAGTGGATTTTTCATAATATGTCCCCTTTAAGGTCAATACTGATTTTTAGTTCTGGGTACAGCATAGTTCTTCTCATGGTTTCTTTCTCCTTATTCTGTACTTTTTCTGCATACAAACAACCTGCAACATAACGAATGCCTCCGAGCAGAGACTGTCTGAATACGTGGGTGGTTATGCTATTATTCATTGTACGTTGCCTCTCTCTGTGGCTGCAGTTGTTTTTTTTTTTTTGCATGCCATCATCAAGTGTGGCCATTTGGAACAGGTATTATCACTCCTGCCTGGAGATGTGGCTGGACAGCTTGCTAAACAACACACATTTCGTTTGGCCTGAAGTCTGCGGGGAACGAGAGTGAGCTGATACAATAACTCAACACAAAATGATGACACGCATGCATGTGTGAGAGTGAATGACAATAAGGAGCACCTGCAGTGCTGACAGCCATGGAAGCACAGGCCTGCACCCACTGACAGGTTTTGTTTGTGTGCATCCATGGGAGAGTGTTTTTGTTTTGTAGACACAAGAGGTCTGTGTCTTTACATGAATATATATGATGTGTGTACCAGAAAAATTAAGAGGCTGCACACAACTCCACCATCCATGTCTTATCTAAAACTTTCTTTATCTGAGCTAAGCGGCCTCGGGGGGGGGGACATGGTTATTTCTAGTTGAAGATTCAAATTACTAGTGCAGAAGACGACCCCGAGTCAACTTGGATTTGTAAGTTGAATATTTTTTAGTTTTTTCTTTGCATCATTGGACACAGAGCAGAGCAGCAGAAACAGTAAGGCAGGCTGTAAACCCAACAGAGTGCGGCTCACAATGAACCAATCAGGTGTGATTTTTTAAGTTGTTTTTTTTCCTCGTTAACCTTTTCTCTAAATCAAAATACCTTCACCTACTTTCACAAACATTCTTACTATGCTCTCAGATAGCTCATACAGTCGTCGTAAATGAGTTGTAAGACTTATTTTGAAGTCGGGCCAACTTTCAGCCTGATTACACATTATTACTGTGTACACTGAGGCATGACAGCAGATCACAGACCAATCAGCTGCTCCGGTCTGGTCGGATGAATTTCTGGCAAGTTTGATATTTTGGTCGCACATCTGCCTACACTCACACAAAGAGAGCAGAGCCAAGAGCGAAGAGCCGATCTCCCGACTCTGGGACTTTCCCCCCCCTGATTTTAGCCTCATTAAACTGTCCTACAGCGTCCGAAATCACCATGAAAACAGCAGGTGTGTCTGTTTTTATCTGTCCTCCGCACTCCTAACATGAAAGAAACATCGGCAGGAAATGCCTGCAGACCTCCAGCTGACAGGGAATATTTGTAAATATTGAGAGCGCTTTCAGCATATTTGAGCGTGAAAATGAGACAAATTAAATCAACTTCTGACTGTGGGAGTGTTTTTTGTACTGGCAATTGTGAATGCTCCATCCTGATTTAACCGTGAGCTCCCCGGTCGTTCCTGACAATCAGGTCGTACAGCGTGAGAAGATGAATCGTGAGCTCTGGTCGTGCGTCGTAAACGATTAAGCCGTACAGTCTGCGCTGGCATTCCTCCACGACGTCCTACAATCACACAGATAGTTTTAACTGTGCCTGTTTTTCTAGCTGCGGCACCCTCAGAACCCCTACTGCTCCCCCCCACCCCCTTTTGATGGACTACATGACCGTGTCTACAGATTAAGAAATTCGACGTCAGCCAAAGGTTGACAAGCTCAGGTCTGAAAAGCACCGCCTGTCAGAGGTTTGAAATGAGGCGTTTCATTCGATGACATCATGACCACTCTGCCGTTCAAAGAGCACGATTTAAAATGTTGCAAATGACAGCTCGTCCTCTTTCTCTTTTTTTCCGTCTTCATCAGCAGTGATGCTTTTCATCCTCCCTTCTCTGGCTCCTCTGTCATCTCTGTGTTATTGTAAGAAGAGGCTGAGCCATTAGCCTGGATTGATGTATTAACCAAACACAGTAATGAATGCGTCACTTTTAATAAGCTTGGCCCATGTAGCCCTGATATTCCTCTGCCTATACCTGTATTTCCTCACTGTCTTACTGTTGCAGGTTGTATTATCTCGGTTTCACATATTACTCTGACAGCTCATCTGTGTTCATTAAAATGCATGCAATGGTTGAATTAACATGACAGTCAACTTTAGGCAATTTATTCTGCATGTGTTGAACTTTGAAAAGGTTCTTTTTGAACCTGGAATAGGCACTTAGACAAAAAAGTGGTTCTCATTATGAAGTTTCCCTTTTCTTTGCATCCAAGGAACCAATTTAAGCACACAAGTTCTTCGAGAGCTTGAAATTGGTCTGGAGGATTCTATTTAAAATTCTTGAACTGTCCAAACCTCTGCTCGCCTCATCTTCTTAATTCCATCTCCTCCATGTTCACCCTGGAGGTCATTGCCTTCTCATTTGAGTAAAAGCCTCCTTGCAGCACGGCGCCCGGGGTTCACCTGCAGACGGTGATCGTGACACAAAAGGCTAAAAGCAAATTTATATTCCCTCCAATGAGACACCTCCATGATTTCCCAGTGGTTCTAACGAGTCCTCATTTGCTTCTTTAATTATACATAATACAAAAAAAAAGGAGAGGGATACAAATCATACTTCAGGAGACAGAAGTCTTTTTTCCCCTTCTCCTTTTTATGATGGATTTCTATCAACGATAAGACATCAGTTCCCCCCAAATGGAAAGTCAAAGCTTTGGCTTCTCATTTCTAATACAAATTAAGTCACTGAATCTTTGTTTTTTAATTTGCAAAACTTAATCCAGCTAAAGATATTCACAGCAGCAGACTGGAATAGATGGTTGAATCATTTAAATTTCAGTTCGGCCCTGCACATCTTTTAATCCCCCTCGTATTTTAAATTTTCCAGGGCATTTTATATTCTAGGATGAATTGTTTGCTTGTTATGTCTGCAAGATGTCAGTATCATTACATGCACATTCAGGTTCTGTTCTGCATGTCCCCATGGGGGGAATTAAGTGTTTGCGCTCTCGGCAAAATCTGTGTCATGCTCATAGACTGTAAATATTACTGGACGAACCCTGACCCGTCTGTGACATAGGCAGAAAATGAGTCCAATCGACGGCCGCATCCATATTGGATTTGCAGTCTCAACCTAACTTCGGATCAACCTAGCAACAGCAGTAAGGCGGGACTTAGCTCCGCCCATTCAGCTCGACGTTAGCAGTCCACTTGACAGCATAGCTAACAGCTAGGCTGCTATCATCAACTATTCCTGCTCGTCGTATAAACAGTAAGTTAACATTTAACTTTTCTACAACACAGTTAAAACGAATTATATTCAACACAAATATTTAATTAAAGTCTTAAAACTACACTTTTTTAAATATACAATTATGTTTATGAGTTATTTGTCAGAGCAGTTAGACTTTGTCAGTGTTAGCAGAGAAATACATTAACAAAGTTTTATCCATAAACTGTAAATAAATATGAGACATCCAGAAGAAATCAATATTACAAAGCATACAGTTCATGTTACTGTTCTGACAAAAAGAGGAATGTCTGTGTCTTATATTTACTGATGTCAACAGCGATGAGGTGAACATGACAATTGAAAAATAATTATTTAGTATTTATTATAAGACATTTGTTTTCTATTGAACCCCGTGAAGTCATGGAGTCTGTGGACAGTGTCAGCTTCACACCAAAAACTTTAAGTATTAGAAAAAATAGTGTTTAAGACTGGCATCTATTATGATGAGTTGCAGCTACCTTGTTCAATATTATTCCTGCAGATGTGGCTCATAACAAAAAAACAGCCTGAGCTATCACATGTAGTTAACTGTACATTTTGTTTTGTCTGAGGCATTAATTGAACACCTTTGTATTTCTCTTATAGACACAGTGTGGATTATTGGTGACTTGTCCGTCGAGGTGCCCAGAGAGCTGCAGAGACAGAGGAAGAAACCTGAGCCTCAACAACATCTGCATTTGTTGGTTCTTCTGGGGTGGACTTCAGTTGCTTCTCTTCAACAGCTCGCTGTGAGGGAGGTCTCCCCCGGATGGCCTGAGTGATGTCACCCACAGGCTGAGAGCTGAAGCTGAGGCGGGTTTTAAGCCTTTTGACAAACCGTTACACCGCGCCCGCCTGTCAAGCTGGTCAGCTACACGCCTTATTGTGAATAACTCTTATCCTTCATCAAATCAAAACTGATGAGTCATCAGAACATTCACCCCCCGTACAGTGTGTGTTCATCCAGACATGAGCTGATCACACCTATTTGTTTGTTTGTTTTGTACCAAGCTGTAAACATGTTAATCTCTGCTGTAAAAACAGACTTTTTTTAATGTTGTTTTTCAGATTAAATAAATATTTCTATATAAATGCACTCCTTTATGTCTACTTATGAGTATACATTTCAGATTAATGCTCAACTCAATAGCTTAGGGAAGGAAGTCTACTTTTACACAACTTCTTATTCTTTTGATAAATACTAATGTAGTTCATTTCTGAAAGTGGGATGGAACAGAGTCATTGCAAAAATGTGCCCTTAAACACAGCCCCATTCTTAAATCAAGATACATGGAGAGTAAATAAGATCAATAACTTGTGAATAAAAACACAGTTAAAAATGATTTAGAAATGTAGTCTTCCCTGATCAATATCACATAATATCAACTTCTCCCATCTAAACTGGACAAAGGGTTTAAAAATGGGAAGAAAATAGTTTGATTGCAAGTTGTTTGGAGGAGATCTAGTTTTATTTGAACAGCATGAATACAGTCTTCCAAGGTGCAAACCCTCCTCCTCCTCCTGAAGCCTGTGGAGCTCCTTGATGTACTGCTGTCTTATCTGCTGGCCATCTTCTCTCACCAGAACTTCGACTGTTGAAAAGTCATTCAGAAGAAGCTCGAGCATGTGACATGGATCCAGGAGAACATGGACTTTTAGTGAGGGGTCTTCAGGATGACAAAGAAAGAGAGAAAATATCAGTTATTCATTAAATCATTTTTTTGTTCTCATCTATTTTTCTATATTCATCTGTGTGTAAGAGCACATTTATAAATTCAACAGTGTACTACCCAGACAACAAAGGTCCAGTATTCAGGTAATCAACATCTATTCAAAGTTAAGAAGATAAACATTATTGTAATCATGCTGTTTTCAGCTCTCTCACTCACACAATGATATTCCACATCAAATTGTCTCAGATTTTGTGTGAGGAAAAATTCAGGAATTTATTGTGGATAGTACTTCATCTTAACATGAAACAAATATAACCTGAATTATTTAAATCATTAACAGGTCCCAACTCTCTGTGTTTTAGTACAGAACATACAGTAACTCATTTATTATTAACATGAGCTCAGTACATGGCTGTATTCTTCAAACTATTTCTTATACTTTATATCTATGTGCTTTATATCTTATTTTCATTCCATATGTTATTTATATTTTATATTTCTACAGCTATATTCTGTGTATGAGTTCAGTGAAAATTAATATGGTTATTAATATAGTTCTTAATGGTTACAGATGCTCTTACAAAGTGAAATTTTTTTTATTTGTTAACAGTTTGCTCAAATCTTAAGACACTACATCAACCATGTAACTTTAATGTCATCCTCTATAACCTACACAGCACATTAGGTTCAGTTCAGTTTATGTTACTGACGGATAATTACTACACAAAGTTTGTTTTTTAATGTCCACATTTAGGTGGAGTATAACATTCATCATAACGTCAGATAACCACCGAGGTGAACCTTTAGCTTCTAAAATCACACTAACTCATTATTTTCAACAACAACATCTTAACAACAAACATTTCTAAACCATTGACCGTAAATAATGTAAATAATGAGCTACACCGTTAGCCGACTGGTTTACAAGCTAACGCTAAACAAGCTAGGTCCGTAAATATAAACACATGAGTAAGCAGTAAATATAACACTACTATATCACTTACCGAAAAAAACTGAAGCATCAACTTGTTGGATGGTCTGTTAACCGCACAGCAAGCCATGTATGTTGTCAGATATGTGTTAAACAAACTCTCCAAACGAAGTAAAAAAGAGAAGAAATCAGACGGATCAAGCTGTTAGCCTCCTGACCTGCTGACCGCGCAGAGCTGTCAATCAAATCTGACACAACCAAATATGGGCATAGTCGTTTTCCTTAATAGAATAAAATCCGATGAGTTATAAAAAAATTCACCCCCCCCACAGTGTGAGGAGAAGGGGCCGTCAACTTCTCAGATACATCTCGTTTTTTGAACCAGGCTGTAAACATGTTGATTCTTGTGGTAAAAACGGGCTTTTTTGGCTGTGGGCTTATGGCACTTCCGACGCTTCTGCAGCCAGCCTCAAGCGGAACCTCGAGGAACTGCAGTTTTTTGTACTTCCGCATAGGCTTCATTTTTCCAGACCGGAGGTTGCCCCTTGGTCATGCTGCACTGATACTGCTGAGAGCTAAGCGCAGAACCAACATCGCCAAATACAAACTGTACAAACCATCAGTGCAATTAATGGTTCAATCTATGACGAGAGTAGTCCTGACTGAAATGGGCTTTTAATCACTGAGGCTGCAGGTGCGCTTCGTTGTGCAATCAGTAGCGTCACCTGGGCAGAGCTGGAGACAACAGGAGGGGAGAAGGGACAAACAGCACAGGGAAACATACAGACGTAACAAGTTAATTTGACATACTTTAGTACGACCTCCTTTACCAAAATAATAAAATCAAGGCTAAAAACATGGAGACCAAAAACACACAGATTTAAAGTTGAAACCCTGATCTTTATTGAACAGACTTGTCCTCTAACTACTCAGACAGTAATCAGGTGATGCGTACAGTAGCAGGTGTGGAGAAGGTTTGGGTGATCATCCAATGAGGGGATGAACATCAGGCGTGCTCGATGGAGGAACACACCTGTGTGGTGCTTTAATGAAGTTTATTCAGTGCTAAGAGTTGTATTAGTGATTGGAGTTACATTTAGAAAATATTCCTTTCATGCATTTTGACTTTTTCACAGAACCATTTTTCTGTTCCTTTATTCCAAAGGCAACTGGACCTAGTTTAAGATCTTGAATATGTGACGTATGAATCTTGAATCTTCCAGATCTTCAACTAAGTCCAGCTGCCTTTGAATCAGATTGACCATGACGTGGGTGACCGAGAACCTACACAAAACACATTTGAATGTCGTTAAGAGATGCTGCTTAGCATATTTTCCATTTTCTCTGCAGTGATGATTTCTAAACCGTCCAGGATTTGGCCCAGAACTCTCTAGAAGGATTGTGTATAAAAACCTGGCCCAGAAAAGCCTCATAATCTCCCAGTATCGGTTGTAGAAAAACAACATTGCCGGGCAGAGGGACAATAACTTGCTCTGCTGCCACTGTGACCTGGCAGACAAACTTCTGTAAAGCTGGGATGCTCTGCTACATTTCTCAGAGACGACGCTGAGAGGATTGTAATAATAATAATAATAATAATCAAGCTGGAGCATTATCCGCTGGACAGAATTTTAAATTAAACCATTTACAGACACTCCAAGCCTTTCCTTATACTTAGAAAAATATAAACTTCATTCATGGATGCATATCTAGGAAAAAAATACTGGTGTTGCTCTATTAATGAGATCTAAGGCCCTGTTTCCACCAAGCGTTTGGGTTTGGTTCAGTACAGTCTGGTACAGTAAAACCCTGATCTTGCTTGCGTTTCCACAGCAAACCGTACCCTTACATATCACTAAATCACAGCAGTGTGACATGGTGTAGACAGCCAATAAATCCAACAAAGAAGAAGAATGTGACACAGTAGAAAAAAAAAAAATCAAGGTTTGCATCTCCAGTTGCAAAAAAAAAAAAAGAAAAGAAAAAAAGCAAGGGAAGTGCAGATTCCTTCCAACAGAGAGGTACCAAAAAAGTAGGACGGTACGGATCAGTAATTTTGGTAATTCCCAACTTTTGACCGGGGAAATGCCAATAGATGTGTACTGATCGAACCGAACTGAACCGGACCGCTTGGTGGAAACGGGGCTTAACATCACTGTGTTGTGTTTTATGACAGTGCAGTTGAACTCAGAGACCTGTGGTGGGGCGCCAAAGCAGCGCAAAATTCTCCATAATGTTTTGTGAAAATCTTTGTGATGGTCACTAAGAGGTCAAAGACGAATACTGGTCATGCTGATAAAAAGCAATTTTATTTGTTCAAAGTCACCTCCTTTCCACCGCAGCCATTTGCCTGTATGGACTTTGGCCATAACTACCTTTCACAACTTTCTATTTCCTTGAAATGGTAAATGGATTTGAGCTTGTAAAGGGCTTTTCTAGTCTTCTGAAAATTTTGCTAAATGTCCGGCGTATGTACGTAGGTTTATTTCTCTGTTAGTTCTAATTCAGATAAAGATCTAAAATCTTCTCTGCCTTTGACATTCATTATTCTCTCATCTACTGTTTCAAAGGTTTTTCTTTCATCACACTTGTAATGAGCTCCTGTTTTTCCTCTGTTGAACTGTCGTGTTTTATTCTACCTGGCTCTCTACTTGCTACTTCTCCTCTGTAACTCTACCTCTGAGCCTCATCTGTGTTTGTGCTCTCATCTCGCCCACACTGCCTTTATCAGCGCTCAATCCTTTCTATCTCGTCGTCATTTATCCTTTCACCGCTCATCTTCCCACACGCTCCCTTTATCTGAATGCACATAAATCACGACTGACGCAGAAACAACAATGTTCCCACACATGAAACTTAAGCTCACATATGTCTCTAGTCTACTTATATCCTTCTTTTCTACTTGTGTTTTATCTGTCTTGCATTTATAACTGCACTGTATTCTCCCATGGACCGGTGATGCAAATTAGCATTTTGCTATAAACACTAATGTATGCAGTGCCTCAGTTACAGAGTCAATGCTCACTCAGGTCACCATGTGGTGGACACTGAAGCTTCAGTGTTTATCCAGCTCTGCATGGGTCTGTAAACCTTTCTGTGTTCTAACCTCTCTCCATTTTTCAAAAGCATCTCCAATATTGATCCTAGTTTGAGCACGTTTCTGCTCGTGGAGCTTATTAGAAACATGCAGAGGCTTTTTAGGTCGGGTACAATCACTTCTATCTGAACCACTTCTCTTGACCCGCTTCCATCGCTGCAACACCTGTTGACCTGATAACTGCTCTCATATCTGACAAACCGAGGGGCGTCCAAAACGGCCGTGTGGGGGCGCCTTAAAACCGCCTACCATATCTGATCCAAGACTGAGACAAGACTGAGACAAGACTGAGTAAAAATTATTTTGATTCCAAGACCTTTCTTGAGACAAGACAGATTTCGTGTACTAGCACACTTCTCTTCTACATGTTGCAAAAAATCATGTACATTGAATACCAGACAAAGACAGTTCAGCAGTCCAGAAGCATAAAAGCCTTGAAGGTTTTGTAAAAGGGGCTGTCTTGTTTTTTGTGGGAAATACTGAACCCAAGATTGCTCCCAAACTTGGTACCAATCATGGGAGCATTTATGCTTTGCTTCCAAGTGTCAATAAGTGTACAAGTATATGTGAATGGGGTGAAAGGCATGCATGTAGCGTAAAGTGCTTTGAATGGTCAGGGGGAAAAAAAGGTGGCATATATATAAGTGCAGTCATTTTACCATTTACAATCTACCTTCAAACCAACCATTCATCTTCTTTCTCTCCACGTCTCAGGTCTGCTTCTATAAATCTGATCACTTTGCTCCTGGACACATTCCGACTTTTCTCATTAAATCGGCCTTGGAGGTGCTTCCAGACATCCGCGCCTGCCTGCTAATAAAAAGAGACATTATGTATATGAAAAGGTTTTAGGTCTGAAAGATAATTATATCAGCAACAGACTTTGTGTGTTTGTGTGTGTTATCTGGGAGTGTGTAAATAGCTGTTCACACATTCATCTGTTCATTTGAGTTTCTGCATAAAATAATATCTGCTGAATTTTGTGTGTGTCAGTGTGTCTTTCTTCATGAATTCATCTGCATGTGAAATGTGTCTCTGATTTAAACATAAATATTTTCCAGCAGTACACCAGTCCAGGAAATGAGAGAAACATACAATACATAAAGCTAAGCAAACAGCTGAATGACAATCAGCTGTGCCAAGATAAAAAGCTTTCCAGAGTGAAGAATCGTGCAGGAATTTCCTAAATCTTATGTGCAACTAGAGAATGTGCAAAATGTTCCTGATGTTAGGTCAGACAAATATTTGCAATGGGCAAGATAGACTCCATTAATCTAATGCATTAAGCCAGAAGACCAGATTTAACCCGGTTAAAATGGCAAGAGGAACAGATTATTCTCCTGATGTTGTCAGTTGTAGCAGCGAAAATGGCAGCAGATGATAGCTGGTCCATCCATGCAGGCTGAGTTGGGGAAAACTATAATCTAGAGCTCACACATGGAAGCTGCCTGCAGGAGAAAGAAGGAGCTCAGAAGTAATTCAAAGTTAGCTAAGCCTGCCCTGGGGTAAAACGAGAAGAAGAGGGGACCCAGCACAGAACCCTGAGGGACCCCATATGTGAGGTTACAACTTTCAGGCACAGATTTCTCCAAAGTTACCCAGGAAGTGCTATCCTTAAAGTATGATGCGTGGATATAGAAAGTGATTATAGCTATGCTTTCTAATTTTGTAACTTTTTCACAACTCAAACATTTGATTTTCATGTTTACCAGAAAGTGACATTTATCCCCCCAAAAAATGTGATTCCACTGACTGATGTGTCTCACCATTAGATTGGCAGTCTTTGTAAAACCCATTAGATATACATTTCCTTATTAATGCAGTCATTCATAGAACATAAAGGCACAATGATGATTCTAAAAAGAAAACAACGTAAGTGCAAATGGTTGAAAACAAGGTATTTAAACCTTCAGGAATTATGTGAATGTGCGTTTAATTTGTTTCAATGAGAGGGATTTAGGCTGAGAGACGCAGCAGGAGCTGGACTGATAAGTGTTCTAATTGGCCCCTTTTGCTGGCAGCAGAGTAGGAGCCCGGTGTGCAACTCCGCATTAAGGCTCACAGTAGCAGCCACATCCAAAATAAAAACACACAGGAAAAAACAAACCCTGGAGTAAACAGAGAGTGAGAGAGAGAGACATAAATTGCATCCAAACAACTTTTATGAGCAGGGCCTTGACTTTAGTGTGATGTATTAACACACTTTGTCTTTTACAGAAAGATATATCCATTCTCAAGTGTTTATAGCTGCAGATCATAACATTCATCCCACACAGAGAAGTGCCATCAGTTTTTTTATCTCTGTCAAGACGACTGCCTCTCTCTTGAGCTCTGTAATACTTTTCTTCTCTTTTTGCACGCTTTGTTTTTTCCCCTCAAGTTAATATTTCGATGTCAAGCTCTCATACATAATGAGACACTGATTGATTTAGAAGATTCTTGGATGCTTTTTGTCTTCTAGAGGGAATGTAAACAACCTTGAAGCGCACATTCCCAGAGGGAAATCAATCAAACTTGTAACCTTGGTCATATTTGCTGCACTTTGTTTGAAAAAATAGGAACTGACTGCAGGGACTTGTTCCATCATGACCCCTTTGAGATCAATAAAATTACAAGTTTAGAAAATGTAGAAAAGTCTACCCATGAGTTCACACAGCCGTGAAAATGATCAATCAAAATAAAGTCAAATAATTTAAGTCAGGGGCCGAGTGATTATGTCGTGTGCCCCCATGTACAGAGGCTACAGTCCTCATCTAAGCAGCTGTGGGTTCAAATCTGACCTCGGCCCTTTGCTGCATGTTATCCCCCGCTCTCTCCTCACCAACACTTCCTGTCTCTCTTCAGGTGTCCCAGCTAAGAATGGCAACAATGCCCCAAAAATAAAATTTACAATGATTTAGAAAAAGTGCAAACCTAAAGGCTTTTTCACACCTAACCTGTTGGGTTCTGTTAAAAACAACTCGGGTCTGTTTGCGCCGGTATGAAAGCTGTTAATGGAACCATTTTGTGAACCAAACAACCGGATCGAGACCACACCATGTGCAACGCTCTTACGCCCTGACGAAGGCCGTTAGGCTGAAACGTCACTGATAAAGGCATTGTGGGCGAGATGAGAGCACAAACACAGATGAGGCTCAGAGGTAGAGTTACAGAGGAGAAGCAGAAAAAAAGAGGTGTGCAAGTAGAGAGCCAGGTAGAATAAAACACGACAGTTCAACAGAGGAAAAATGTTCTCACCTTTCTGTCTTGCTCTTAATGGACTCTGGTTTGTTTGTTTGTTGTAAGAACATGACCTCGATCTGACCTAACTACGCAACCATCGTGCGCCCTCACTGTTCATTATTGCATTATTGTGGAAACAATTTCAGTGGATGAGCAGGTCATGGTTAAGATTAATACACCCCCGTCCTGAACTGTCTCCATAAGCCACCTCAGGCGACTCAAGGATATCAACAACTTAAATTATTTTTTTGAGTCACAGTTGCTCCTTATATTTCAAACAGTATGACTTCAAACAAAACCAGTTGAACTCAATGACCTGCAATAGCCGCCAAAGTGCAAACTGAATTCCTACAAAATGCTTCTTTGAAACTAGAAAATTAGACACACTCATCTATTAACTGAGAAGTTGGGTCTTTTTCCCATCTGGTTCCATACGATCTGACTTTTCTTAACAACCTGTGGCAGCTCCCGGCTTTCAAGCTGTTTTTGAAAATGAGGGAACTCTTTGAAACTTTACCTGAGTTACAGCCCTTCATTATTCCACCCGCCCACAGCCAACAACAATTTGCCAAACCAAGTGAGCTTAATCCATCCTTCTACTCTTCACGTCTTCACACATTTCCTCATAGCACCAGATGTCTTAAAGTTGGACTTTGTGTGGGTTTTAAATGTGATTTTTTAAAGGTGTTCCTTTTTTGTTTGTAGAAATATAAACAGCCTGTTCCTTGAGCTGAGGACAGACCTCACCTGCATGAGGATGATAAAAGGTTTGCCAGCTTATCACACACCCCACACAAAATCAGATAAAAGACAACAAGGCAGCAAAAACAGCCTTTCACTCACCGTGTGCCTTTTTTGTTGCTACGGTTCTATTTCTCTCATCAGCTGGATTCCTGTCACTCTGAATTGATGTATTTATCAGAAGATGAAAATCAGATACTTCCCTCAGCCTCTCTTTGTGGGGCTCAGCTTGAGTTTGCATTTCATTTTTTTTTAATTTCTCTAAACCCTTCCGCTAGATCCCCAGACATCCTTTTAAATTTCTGCAGTTTAGAGCTGCCTGAAAAAATCTTTGAGCTTTTTCTTTATGCACCATTTGATGAGAAAAGCCACCCCCCCCCCACACACACACACACACACATACAAACACAGCTTGTTCTTGTCACAGATAACATGCTTCATTCATGGATGTCAGGAAGTAATGAGTCCAACAGCTGGAAACTAATTCAAACTGCATAACAGCTTGTTTGTGCTAACAACACAAGCTAAAAGGAAATAGCTTTGATGGACGTTTTTGCAGATTAGCAACACCCGAACATCCTGGAAGAAAGTACAACATTTGTGAAGTTTACACTCAGTTCTTTCTTTTGCGACTGTGTCAGAGAGGTGAGGTTATTTTGGCAAGCTCTATTTGGTGTTGCTGGGTTGAATTTATTTTTCCAAAGCTTTATCTGTGGGTACCTCACCTGTGGGTTTCAAAGAGGGAATCATTCATTCCTGGTGGGTTAGCTGTTGTGAGGGGAAGGTTTGTGCTGTGGGGGGAATTCCGGGGTTGTGAGCTGGCTGGTTGTCTCAACAGACCGGGAGGGAGGGAGTAGCAGAGTCAGGAAGAACAAGTGTGTTGCAGGAAGAAGAACTTACAAAGGCTGGCAAGCTAAAAAGCTAGAAGCACGGCACACTAACAAGCAGTAAATGGCACAACAACCCAGAAGGGGAAGGACTTCTTGTGCTGGGTTCTCGTAGTGCAGTGGTGATGGCTTGATAACAATGATTCAGATTCAACAGAGAGAGAAGAACAGGATAAAAAGTCAAGGTCAAGGTAAACTTTATTATCCCGAGGAGCAATTTGCTTTTCAGCCAGCAGTGAATTGAAGTCGTGACCGAACAAGCACATAAACAACGTCCAAGTATTTTGTATATATGCAACAATGTGCTCAACAGGATAAGCTACATTTTCCATATTTCTTAACGCTAAAAGCATCATGCAATTTTCTTTGAGCCAGCTGATAAGGTAATTATCTTAAATAACTTTAATGTGCACATTACGTCAATATGCTTCAAGTGCAATGTTAACTTAATAACTTTGTACTTATTTGCGTCATTGCTTTGACTTTGTATGTAATTACACTGTGAAAAATCTGGTCTGAACCAAGCAGCGACTTCTGGTGTTGAAAACAGAGACCAATGTGCAAACACCTGCAGTTCCTCCAGTGTCCACTAGAGGCTGGCTGCAGAAGCATTGGAATTCACATACACACTCCATTAAAAAAAAAAAAAAACAGTTTTTTACAGCAGAAATAAACACATTTCCAGCCTGGTCTTAAAATTCTAAATTGGTCTGATTAGCTAATCTCAATCGGAATTTCCTTAATTTTCATCCATTTTAATTTGATGAGAGTTGTGCACAATAAGGCGTTTAGCTGACCTGATTGACAGGCGGCCGCAGTGTAACGGTTTGTCAAACAGTGCCTCAGCTCATGCTCGGTGTCTGTTTTTCTGCTGACTGTAAGTTAGGTTGAGACAGCATTTCCAGCATGGTGGCCGCCATCAACGGGTTTACAAGGCCTGCTTCAGTAACCAATGGGTGACATTGCTCAGGAATAATGTATGTAGAAGCAGTATTGGGGGTGTTTCATTACAACAGTACAATTCAAGGAGAAACAATGGACTCTCCAGACTGATTAAAACATTTATTTTTTGGCCTGAAAAGACAAACGGATAAAAACGGAATCAACTGAGGTACATATCATCACTTCTGCCAATTGCCAACCATGTACATTTACTCTAAAATCCTGTTTCAGCACTGGTAACTTTGCAAGATTCCAAGTTTTTGCCAATGAGGAAGTGCAAAAAAGTTGTTTATCAGGAGGCCTCAGCTCCAGCCTGTTAGGCTCACTGAAAGCCAGGGTGAGACAGCCTTTTCCAGCATGGCGACCGCCATCGATTGGCTTCCAAGTAGCAGACGGGTGGCGTCACTGAGGCTTCGTCTTCATATTTACAGTCTATGGTCAGGACTCTGGTGGTGGGTGAATGTAATCTGTGTGTGTGTGGTGTGCTGCTCGTTGCTCTTCACAAACAGTAAGAACAAAACTGTTTAGTTTATCATTAGTCACCATGCATGGGGTCATCATGGGGTCTCACATCCACCCCCCCAGCCCAATTAAATCTCGAATTAAAATTGTACAATGCATCCCCTCACCAAACCGGGTACATACAGAAGGAAAGCAATCCCTCATGTTTTACCAGATAACACTTTTACACCTCCTGTAATCTTCTCCACCATGGAGCAGTCATTACCATCTGTAAGATGTCGACTCTATCTGCTTGGCTAAATCCCAGAGTGGGAAGCTTTTTTTTCCAGGTTTAATTGGAAAAACACCATGTTCTCTGACGGATAACATCCTGCTCTGTGTGGTTCACTTATCATGACTCACACAGGGCAACAGCCGGCTGTTAAATGCAGAATTACACTCTTGCACTTTTCCCCCAGAAGAAAGCAGAGACGAAGAAGAATGTAAAACAGTTCAATCTGTCAAGAAAAAGTAGCTACTTGTTTGGTAGATAATAGCTTCACCCGCTGCTGTAAAATGTTTAAGCTCAAGCAATCAGCTGGTGGTCCAACAACAGAGTCACAGGCTCGTCTACAGAGGAGCCGTCTGTGGAGGATGGAGGTCTGCTGACACATCGTCAAAGTTGTCGCCGGGTGAAACATGTAATCATCCACTATGGAGGGGCTAACAATTTGAACCACTTCAGTAATCAAAAAGTGTGTGTGTGTGTGTGTGGGGGGTGCATTTTGGCGAGGAATCGGAGGAAAGCATGACTCACAAATGGTTCAAAATGTGCAGGTTGGACAGTCTGTTCTCACTGCCAGGTGGTACAACAATGGCTGCTTGATGTGTCAGTTCCACAGTGGAAGATGTATGAAGAGCGTAAAGGTCCACTTGGGATGTACTCAGGTGAGATGAACGAGTCAAACAAACACAGGGCAAACATCCAAGAGACAAACAAGGAACGATTAATTCCGATGAGGAAACAATAGTAAAAAAAAAAAAAGTGAATAAAAACTGGAAAAGAGGTTGAAATCTTTTATTTTGTATTCTTAGATTGCTTGTATTCCTTTCAAAAGATCATCTCATACCTTTTTTTTTCTAGTCCAGGTAATGTTCCTTTCTAAAATTCTTTGATTTCTAGAAACACGTGTTTATTGTTGCTGCATGTCAAAAACTCCTTACCTGTCACTTTACAAAAATAAAACCCAGAGTTAAAGCGTTTGGTCCTTGAGTCGGACGGTACAGCTGACAGAAATGAGCAAAGCAGGCCAACGAGTAAATACAATATATTCTGCAGCAAGGGATACAACACTGTGCAATGAAGCATGACTTTTGGAAACCTGTAAATTGTATAATTGTCACTTTGAGTTAAAGAGCCAGTCTTGACTCTGTCTTTTTACGCTTTCTCATCATTTCCTCTCCATCCCTCTCAGCACACAGCTCTGACACACATCCAGCTTCATCTCTCTCTCTTCTTCTCGGCCATTATCCCTTTTCTTATTCCTCCTCTCCCTCCCTCTTATCTCCTCAGTCCCAGCCTCTTTTTGATCCTCTCAGTGCTACTGAGCAACAGGGAAAACATTGGACCTCATGCAAAAAAAATTGTTTTCTGAATTTTGTCCTGAAGCTCTTAAAATCTTTTTCTCTCTTTTGTTTCAAAGTCAGGAGAAAAGTTCTAAACTCTCCATTTAAACATTTCCTCTTTTTCTCAGTGGGTAAATGTCTGTGATATTTGTTAATTTGCACAATCATCCAACCCATATTTCACTATAACACTACCAGATTCATTCACAAACATGCCCCCGCAGAACAGTCTGCCCCGCTGTCCGAGTTCAGCAGATGAACAGGTGTCAAAGACTCGTCATCAGCTAAACTGCGACAGAAATACAGATGAATAATTTCACTGTCTGGGAACAACATTTGGGGTTTTTGAAGTGTCTTAGTTTTTGCACGTTGTTTTGGATTTCAGCAGATTTGGCTGAGCTTTAAAAAACAGAGAACAATCTTATGTGTAATTATATGCAGATGACAGTGTCGTCTGCATATAATTGCACATAACGGAGATCATATTGTTTTTACAAGACCTGGTATCAAAACCTTGAATTCAATTAGGAGGATCTTAACAGAATCTCTCGCTTCTCTTCGGGATAATCTTTCATTCTTCACCCTTATAGGAGTTAATGCAGTCCCATTGATATTGCCCATTGAAAACACTATCAGCCCATATTCTGGTGCTCAGCAGGTAGCCACATTTCAAAGTTTTAATGGCACTCTTATCACCCCCCATGCAGTGACTCGTCTCCTCCATCGTCGATGCAGCTCATTCACCCAATGAGTCACCACACGAGGCTCAGTCCAAGCACATTAGTGTTGCTTCTTTTCACACTCTCCTTTCATCTGCTCCAGACCGCTCTGACATTCCCACTCCGTCATTTCCCTCCTCCCCTTTTGCTTTTTTCTTCTTGCATCATCTTCTTTTTCTCTCGATGAAGGGTAGATGGTGGGCAAACGACAAGAGAGCAGCGTGAAAATAATCCCGAGTCGCCCGATGGGATCAACCTCCGCCTGTCATTCAATTTCATCCTTTCTATCCCCTTTTTTGTTCTTGAATTAGTCATTTGGATGTCAAGAGCAACCTCTCATTTCCTGTCCCTCAATTTAAAATGAAGAGGCAGGAGAAAGAAAGATTGAAAACAAAACACCTGTGTGCTTCGCTTTGAGTGCCTGCGTTCGTTGCAGTGTGTGTGTGTGTGTGTGTGTGTGTGTGTGTGTGTGGCCGTGAACTATTCCATGCTTGACATTTTACTTTGTCCTCAGCAGAAAGTCTCTAATTGCCTCTATGACAGAGAAAGAAAAAGGCACATTAAACAGAACCGTCCACATGAAAGCACACACACCCTCACAGAGCTTTCAATCACAAAGGACATTTATTGATTTAATTAAAAAACATAAAAAAAGAAGTTCATTCTGCAGTTCAGAGGGTCTGAACACTGGATTTGCTTGAAAAACACAAAGCCTTTCACTCTGACATCTATTTGACACTGACAGGCATCTTGTTGTTGCTAGTCAACTGCATAATTAGCTGTCAATCACCAGTAAGCCTGATTTGTTGCCTAATTAAGAGCCACAGCTCCTTACCCATCCGCAGAATAATTTGTCGATTTGACATTTCATTTCTCACTTTGACATCTCAGTTCTGATCGTCATCAATGCAAGTTTTAAAAGAGTCTGCTGTGCACTTTTCAGTGACGAGACGACGTGAAACCAGTTTGTTGGTCTTTACTGACTCGTTTCTTTTGGATGGACAGCTATCATATATATTTTTTGGATTGCTTTTGTCATGAGGGTGAAATGAGAGTGGAGAGAACCCACATGCAGGAAACCAAAAGTATTTCTTTTATTTATAAAAAGGCAAACTAAGGCTTACTTTTCAACATCCCTCCAAAAACAAATCCAAAAGAAGAAAACTAAGAGCCAAGAGACCGCTTTATCACAGGAACGCAGGGAAAATCTGACAATGAACTGACAACAAAGTGGGAAGGAACTCAGAGACTAAATACAGGGTGCAATCAAGCTCAGGTGAGACTAATAGGACACAGATGGAAACAATCAGGGCGATCAAAAATGGAGGGGAAACCAAACCAGACAAAGGGAAGAAGAAAACAAAACAGGAAATTAATTCTAAACACTAAAATTAACAAAATATTAAACTCAACAGCAATAAATCATGACAGCTTTTTTGTGTTTTTTAAAAATCCGTTTTCATTTCTGTGCCAGCACCAAGTCAAGCTCCTTTTATGAGTGAATGTACTCAAACCGATTCTAATTGTGACATGTTCACTCATGAGGTCTCTGCAGATCAAAATGAAGACCCCAAAGATCGTAAATAAGAAGCAAACCTGTTCTAGGGGTACACAGCATGCCAGAGCAGTGCCATATGGTCTCCTCTCTGATGAACTGTAGCTGCTTGTTACATTGCAGGTCTGGAGTAAAATACAGACAAGTCCTTTTTTGCAAGTCCAAGTTACTGTAGGTCTAAAGATGATTAATAATATCATTGCACAGCTTGTCTTAGAAGGAATCAGTACTGCAATGTCCCTCTCTACACAGGCCAGGTTCATTGCTTTGTGGCTGTGGATGTCGACTGATGTCCTCGGTACTCATGAGTTACAGAGGATACCCAAGTGTCCATGTTGTAAGCTTTGCACACCCACCCACTAATTGTCCCTCACCTCCTGCAGTCCCTCACCTCCTGCAGCTCTCTCTCTCTTCCAGCATGCGATCAGCGTTTGATGAATGAAGTCTGCAGCTTAAAGGCTGTTGACCTGGAGGAAGCTCTCGATACGTGTGAAGGTGTTGCTATGAGCCAAATCTCCGCTCAATTATTCTTCTGTGCGACAATTGAGAAACAAAATTGACATAATTGGACCAATCCTCATGATGCATGGCACCGCTGACCTCCCTTCTCACCATAACAACGTGTTTTGATTAATCCCCTTAGTTGTTCGCTCGGCTCTGTGTTGAATGGTTGTCTTTATTATACTCCGTCTAAGTGAGGGCAATTAGCTCATATGCTGTGTTCCATTTTCCCTTTCTAATGGCTAAAACACGAGGTGTGAAACAAAGGTGTATTGATCTGCTCCTGTTTTTATCTCTACAGTGACCCTTTTAGGTTTAATATATCTGTTTGCCAGCTAAATCATTTTACCTGCTGGTGTAGCCTTATTAAACAGGAGCATGCCACATGAATGAATCTCCCACTGCCACATCATTTATACACAAAATGATCTCAAGTTGCTTCAGAGTTTGCAGCACATCCTACTTTCTCCCTCCGAGTAATTGAATTTGCTTTTCCGAGAAAGAACATCGCTTATAGAGACGTGCTGCGGGGGCAGGCAACTTACTCCAACTTACAAAGACTGACTGACAGTTCAAATTGAATAAATCATCCTTGGAGGTATACACCTGGTTGGCAGCCTTAAGATTTTTCTTTTATCTAGAGAAACAGGCTGTATCCGAATTGCCAAGTACCTACTCAACCTGTCAGTAGGCAGTATGCAGTACATACTATCCGTGCTGTATACTGTTAGTACCTACTATTCAGTCGGCAGATATTTGTGTCTACTTCGTCTGATTCATTCAGTAAGGAAGTGACGTCATTACGTTTCCAGTTTGTTTTGATTTGGAGGCGGACGTGATGTGATGATTTACGTTTAATTTTGCACAGCATTGTGGGTAAAATACAATTCATCTCCTGAAAGCACGCATCCGATCCATACTGCATGAAACCCGGAAGTTAGTATCCATACTGAAATGTTCAGTATACTGAGGTGGACCCAAAAAATGACCAGTGAATGACCACGAGGGTTCAGTATACTGAAACTCCATACTGAATAGTACGTACTGTGACAATTCGGAAAGGGCCTGGCTCTTTGAGATGGGAAAGATCAGCCATATTTTTTTGACCCATTAGAGCTGTTGAAAAGATTTCATTTAGAGAAAGGCAACCAGGGAGAAATATATGAATATTTAACAGCCTCCTTCTGACTTTCTAAATCTCTGACCACTGAATAAAAAAAAAATCTCATTTGAAGTTGAAATATATCGTTTCATTTGACTTTCTTTTTACACATTTCTGTTTTATTTCATCCCCAGTCCTTTAGATGTTTAATACAGTAGGATACACTTCACAATATAATCTGGACAATGTTGTTCCCCTCTCCGCCCTTCCAACAAAACTGAGCAAAGCCCTGAGTGTTTTAAAGGTGACATATTATATAAAATCCACTAAGTGTCCCTAGTCTGTCTAAAAACCCCCCAGAAAAGTCCATCCTCTCCGTCTTTTGCCTGCTCCACTTTTCAGAAAATGTGTGCTCAAACAGGCCGTTTGGACATTTTCCCTTCATGACATCACAAAGGGCAGTAGCCCCTCCCCCAGGTGGGTGACACTCCCACAGCTAGGTGTTTGTTCTGCCCTCTGAGTCTGCCTTCTCACCGTAAACAATAGGACATGGAGCGAGAAAGCACCCAAGCCCTTCCAGAGAAGGGGCGTGGTCAGACACAGCTCATTTACATATTTAAAGGTACAGACACAGAAACAGCCTGTTCTGAGCAGGGCTGAAATAGAGGGGTTTATAGTCATGATCAAATACAGGATCAGAGTGGATTTAGAACAAGAAACTTCTAAAAGAGGTGTCGTGTGTGTCTCACTACTAATAACAGAATTGAACATTTGTGCTACAGCTCTAATTATGTCCTGTGACATTCGTTTTCTGATCAGTGATTCATTTAACTGAAGATGTTTACATGTTCTGCTGCATTAAGGATAGGATAGGATAGTACTTTATTGATCCCCAGAGGGGAAATCCGGGCGTTACAGCAGCACAAACAAGAAAGCTCAAATACACATTAAACAGAATAGATAAGATAAATAAATAAAATAAAATAAAATAAAAACAGGGGGTATATACAGTACAAAAGTGAATGTTGAAGTTAACTGGGGGGAATTGAGAATTGAGACAGTATTTGAAGAGAATGACAAGATAATGACAAGATAAAGTGACAAGTGATGATTAAAGTGACTTGGTATGATAAATAAATAGCAGCAAGTAATGTAAACAGCAGAGAAGAGAGGCAGTGTTGTACCACAGTAATGCAGAGTGCAGTTATATAATAGAATGTAGTATAATATAATGTAGTGCAATATGAACAATATAGTGTAATATAATGAAGTGTTATATAATATAGACTAGTATAATAATATAATAAAAAATATATAGAATGTACAGTATATATGTATATATATATTGACCTAAGTAATAATAATAATACAATAATACAATGATAATAATGAAGCAGGTCATGTGGGTAGTGTTTTATCTTATATTATATATATAATATATTAATTTTATATTAATATGTTTTATTAATATTCATGTTTTGATGATTTACAGCTGAAGCCTTTCCTCTTCATTATGTTAACACATCACGTCTTCCCTACAAACCTTTATCTGACCCTGGTGGATGAATAAAGAATAAAGAAAACAGAAAATAAAAATGAACATAAAATCAGTAGAAGCTAAAGGTCAGTAGAAGCTCAACATTCATTCATTTCCCATGCTACAATATAAATTTCTTACAAGTGTTTTGAAGAAGCTACTTTTTGACCCACCAATACACAGAAGACCGGGTGTAGCATCTGACTGCATTGAGCCACGGTCTCACCAAACAACAAATTCAGCCGGTTGCATTCACACTTGCAACTCATCCTAAAATCTTCAGGAAGTTTTCAGGAGATTTTTTGCAGCACTACAAATGTCTGAACACTAAGGGAGGAGTGGGTGAGGAGGGGAGGAGGAGAGGCGGTGCGCTGAGGAACAAATGGAAAGTCACATATTACATTTTTAATAACAGTAATAATTAAAATATTTACAGAAATCCCAGATAAAGATGCTCACACACCCGCTCTGTTTCTCTGATTTATGTCCGTACACGATTGGCTGCTTTCTGAAGTTACATCATGCATCTGTGGTCAGAGAAACTCAAAGCTTGGTGCTTTTTAAATTAAGCTTCAATTAATTCCTGTACTCATTAAATTTCGAGGCAGCATCAGAAACAGAAACGCTAAGTGGTTCTGTATAAGTAATGGAGTCTAAACAGTGGAACTGTTGATTAGACAATTTTCCATTAAGTTGATTTTGCAGTTGTTGTTGACGCTGCAGGAGTTTGGAGCCAATCTCCTTCAAGTTTCTCTGAGCCAAACAAAAGATGACTAAGTTATAATTGTACAAAAAGAGAGTCAAACCAGCATTAACATCCTGCAGGACCCCTCACACCCCGGTAGCCCCCCCCTTCTCCACCCTCCACTCAGGTAGACTGAGAACCCCCAACACACACACAAACAAGCTGCGGAACAGCTTATTCCCCAGAGCTGTGGACACACTGCAAACACACACACGCACAGACAGATAAGAACTCACCCCCGGACTCTGTGCAATAATGGACTCTGCAATACTGAGAATTCTGTTCCCTCTGCTGTGAGGTATAGTGAAGTATTTAGGTCCGCAGAAAGTGAAATATACAGAGTGAAAAGGTTATCTTGGGCTCAAATTGAAGCTAATAAATTAGGGTAGTTTTTTAATTAAAAATGAGACTTTAATTTTAACAATGAAGTGCTTAAAACTAATCATATTCCATAAGGTAGCAAAAAAACCTCCTGAGGGAGAGACCTGGCTTCTGGACTATTTGTGTGGGTGTTTGTGTGCTGGTGTATGGGTACAGATTTTACATTTTATATGCTGCAGCTGGATTGCTCCAACAGAGTTTTGTTTTATTACCTGCAATAACAATAAAGATCTATCTATCTTTCTATCTATCTATAAGAAAGTTGGAGTAAAGTTGGAGAAAGACGGCATATATAAGAAAAGAATGTTTGAGGCTTTTAATATGATTGTGAACTCGTTTAGCTAACTTCTAAGGACCACAATGACAGAAAGACTAAATATTCCTCGCGGCTTGTTCTCCATTTAAAAATAGCTCCTTCTACATTCTTACTTTTTCCACTTTGATGGTCTCCTACCACAGTTATTATCTTTGCAGTTCAATCTTGTGTTCCCTCTCACGATGGCAGCTGTAATTATTCCCCATGTCTTTGCATGTTCTGTGTTTTTTCGCTGGGATCAATTATCTTCATCAGGCTCTTTTCTAAGGATAACAAAAGGTTTTTTAAACTTGAGAGCAGGCAAATGGGATCCATTGAAAAAGCGGTAAGAAGCCAAACAGCTGGATTGAGCCAGCTGGCGCATCATGGGAGCCGTGCATTCAGCACTTTCTCTGTCACACTGGGGGTGCAGGACTAAATGTGTCCTACTCTTCATTTTTGTCTTTGCTCTGTATGTGTTCACCATACAGCAGGAGCACAAGGTCTGCTGGAGGCAGATTAAATGAGCTCTGACAGGGTCGGCACACAGCATGCGATGAGTTCACAGTCTGTGTCTTGAAAAAGGCACTTAACCCCATATTACCAAGAAGGAAGTGAAGTGCCCCCTTCTCAAACACTGACAGTGGATGGGATACTTTAAGCAGGTGTGTTTTCTCCAAGAGGCCAAAGGAAGTCAGGCTTCAGACTATGGAGTGAGATGTGTAGTGAGTGAAATGATAAAGTGAGCTTATTATATGATCAGACTTTAAAGAGCCCATATTCTGCCCTTTTTGGGGTTTGTATATTTAATCTATGTTCCTACTTTTGTACGTTCACAATCGCTAAAGTCTGAAAAAAGTGTCTGTTTTCATGTACTGCTCCTCCTTGCTCCCTCTGTGCTCTGAGTCCATCAGCTACTCTCGCCAAGTCTGCTCTGATTGGTCTGCCGATCCGCTCTGTCGTTTATTTATTTATTTAGTTTTTATTTTACAGGGACATTGCATATTAATAAACATTTCTGTAAATATGCCAGAGTTAGCCAAAAGCCTAATTTTCATCTGTTGTCCCTGGCCAGATTTTATAAAAGGCTCCCTAAAAAAACAAAACAAATTCAAACATCGCTAAAAGCTACAAAGAAGTGGTTGTACCCGACCTAAAAAGCCTCTGCATGTTTCTAATAAGCTCCACGAGCAGAAACGTGCTCAAACTAGGATCAATATTGGAGATGCTTTTGAAAAATGGAGAGAGGTTAGAACACAGAAAGGTTTACAGACCCATGCAGAGCTGGATAAACACTGAAGCTTCAGAGTCCACCACATGGTGACCTGAGTGAGCATCCACTCTAGAGAGGAGGGGGAGAGACAGCTCTCTGCAAGATTTTGGCTGCAGTACCCATTTTAAACACTAGGTGTCAGAGTTACATATCGCTCCTTTAACAGTTGATAGCTGAATGTGCATCACATGCCTGGATTAACATTAACATTAATCATTTCACTGATTTAGTTATCCTATTGTTGCTACTTGATGAGATTGTGATTGTCCATAGCCTCTGGAGGTGTGGAATAGGTTGGCAGTCCTCTGAGAGAGATCTTTTCCCCCCCTCATAAATCAAGAATTGCAAAAACAATTTCAGTGCTACTTGTTTTTTTTTGTGTTGATTTTTTTATGTTTGGCTTCAATCCAATATTTCAAATAAACACATATTTGGTTTCAAAATTGAAGATGTGGTGAAGTTTGATAAATGAAAATCAAATCAAAAGTTTTTTTCTGTTAAGATGGAACAGTTTGAAAAATGCTCATTTCAGTGAAAGTTCCTGCAGCTTTAATAAAAAAATAAAAAAAATCCTCCAGGGCTCTAGCGGGTCAAACTTTGTGTTTGTTCAAAGATTAATCTGGGGAACTGTGTGCGTCTTTGAATCCCTGCACAGTCATGGTCCACTTTCTAATATCAGCACTCTGTTTTACACTTTGTGATTTCCTCCCTCTGTTGGTTTATTTCATCCCCCTCACTTTGACTTCCTCCACCCCTCTGGCTGTGTCTCTTCTTCCTCCATCCCTCTGACGCTGTCGGTTCTGCCAAAGCATTTCCTTGGCTGGGTTTCCAATCTAATGAGCAGGGATTTACAGGCGGGACAGACTCAGCAGGGCGGCCCATGATTTTATAATTAGCGAGGGGAGAAAGAGAAAACATGAGGACAGCTTTGGACAGATTCTTTAAAAATAAATGAGACATCAGCGCAAACATTTTCAAAGTGTCTGATTGCTGAAATTGGCAGCAGGGTTGAGTTGAATTTAGAAGGAAAGTGTGTTTACTGGTGTTAAATGGTGGATTACTGAGGCACAGGATGCATGTTTATGTATGAGAAGAGGGATGACGCAAAATGGGGCTTCTCAGCCGGAGTGAAGAAAGCCGAGCAGCACACACTGTAAGATTTCAGGCCGATTTAGAAGCCTGCTGGATGATTTTCTGACGTCTGAAAATTTGGTTGCACGACTGCAAAGAGAGAGAGAGAGAGAGAGAGCAGAAACATGTGCCAGTTTTCCGACTTCAAGACTTCTTTTCACCCACTTCCACAAAATTGTGCGTGTGCAAACTGTCAGACAGCATCAGAAATCACCATGGCAACAGCAGGCATCCCTGTTTAATCTGTCTTCTCCCTCCGGTAAACAAAAAATAAAGAAACGTTGGCAGGAAATATCTGCGGACCTGCAGCTGACAAGGGAATATTTGTTGCTAGTTTAGCTTTAGCTGCTAGTTTGTGTTTGTTTCTGATGCTGTGTGTGTGTGTGTGTGTGTGTGTGTGTGTGTGTGTGGGTGTGTGTGTGACAAGATTGGAAGAGGGGTTTTGTGTGTCTTCTCTTTGTCCTTTTTATGAAAATATCCATTATAAGTGTTAAAAAGGATTGAATGCAGATTCATCCTGCACTGTACAATCAAATGTGTGTATTTAAAGGAAGAATATGCAACTTTTTGATCCAGCAGATGTCGCCCTTGAGCACCAGCATGAAACCAAAACAACTCGCTCTGCATTGTTGTGTTAGCATGCTAATACTAGCGATCTTTGGTTAGCTCGTAGCTTCACACTGCATGTAAATTTACACAAAATATTCAAATAAGCAGCGAGTACAATATGTTATTCTTCTTTTCTCAGCTTTCCGTCCTCCCATACAGGTACTGTGGAAAATATTACAGGCTAAATATCACCTTGTTGGCTGTTTAAGCATCATTACTTATTTTTGCTCACTGCACCTTGGGGGAAGAAACTCACAAAGTTACTGGCATGGTGATGGTTTTTGTATTTTAATCTTATTCTGTAGAGATTTCTGATTTAACATTTAATGAAAATCTTCATTCATGACAGCAAACGTCCTCATTGTTGAAAATTCAGAGTTTGGAGAGAGAGGGAGAAGATATCAACATGTGGGAGTTCAAGCTTGGACAGGAAATAAAAGAACGTTTACATGTGCAGATCACAACGAATCAGGAGGGAAGAATAGTTCCAGAGAAGTCCAGGGGAGGAAGAAAAAAAAACAAAAAGATGGTGATGAGTTTCTGGTCTGCCGAGGGGACAGGCTTACACCAACACAGGGAACTAAAGAAAGGGAAAGAAGAGGCAGGAGAGAATGAAAGTTTAGCGTAAGTTTCCTCGACTGTCAAACGCTCAGACAGAAGGGAGGGAGGGAGGGAGGGAGGGAGGGAGGAAGGGAGGAGTGTACTGTGGGCTCAGGGGACCGAGCAAAGTTTGTGTTGAAGGAAGGACTGTGGAGAGGAAAGGATGAAAAGGAGGAGACGACAGGAAGGAGAGTGTGACAGGACCGGGCTGACAGGAGCTGAGAAAAGAGTTTGGTAGAGGAGGGCTGACAGGCAGGGAGGAAATGTGATGTGAAGAGAGAGAGAGAAGAGCGAGAGAGAGGGGGAGAGAGAGGGGGAGAGAGAGGGAGAGAGAAGGAGAGAGAGAAGGAGAGAGAGGGGGGAGAGAGGGGGAACATGTGACCCGGCACAGCGTCACCCTCTGCTCTACTCTCTGTAAAGTTCAGAGAGAATGTAAGATCAGAGAAGTGTCTTTTCAACTGGTTGTGGAAACACACACAGATGCTCACACACAAAAAAATCTGAGATTTTGAGATTAAAGACGTAAATTTACGAGAATAAAGTCGGAAGAGATGAAGATCTTAAATTTATGAGATTAAAGTCGTAAATTTACACGGGATTAAATTCAGAAATTTACGAGAATAAAGTCATTTTGTGAGTCTGTAGTTCTATCAGAAGAGCAGCAGCCACTTCCTGTGCAGTTATACTTTAATAAAGGTTTCACAAATAAGGACATTCTTCATCTTTTAGCACATCAGCATCACATAAATATGTCATAAATATCCGGACTCTGAAAAGATACTGCAAGATCTTTTCCAGGGAAAGAAAACACACCGACTTGGAGGACATTGTCTCTTGAAGGTTTCAGCCGGCGGATCAAACAACCTTTCAGAAAATTCATTTTAACCGAAGCTTCATTTAAATCAAATTACCAAATTAATATCCTAAACTAACAACTTTAATCTTGTAAATGTACGGCTTTAATCTTTAAAAAACTACAGGGAGAAATCATAAATTTGGGAAAGATTTTCAACTTGAGCACTCGGAGCTGCCACACAGAAAAAAGGAGGAGCGCTCGGAAGAAAAGACGCTCGGTGGACACGGGGCCTCAGGTGTCAGGATTTCAATTTCAGACAGAATGCACAAGAAGAGTCATGGGAGAAAGAATGCTAATGAGGATGAATCTTTCATATAGGTGGAGAGGATAAACTGCATGATTAAGGAGCTAAGGAGAGGTACAGTAAAGAGATTAAAGCAAAAGTGAAGTTGGTAAATTATTCCAAAGGTTTTCAGTAAGTGGTAAAAGTCAGGTTTGGTCTCCCCCTCAGAGATGGTCTCATTAAAACACCAGCAGCAGCAGGTGCAGGAGATGTAGGAAGGTGTTTAAAGAAATGCCTGCTCTCACCCTCACACTGAGATAAGACGGACCATGGGGGGGATGATGGAGAGGTTTTCTGCTCCGCCTCGAGAGCAGAGGCCAACAAGACCAACTGGCTCGTACTTCAGTGTGTCAATACAAAAAGAAAGAATTTAACTCACTGGAAGAACAACATCCAAACCGTGTGAAACGACCACCTATACATGTAAAGTTCAAGAATTAAAAAAAAAAAGAAGAAGCCTCAGGAAACAGGAATTGAATTCACATACTGGGACTGGGAAGCACGGCAAAGCGGGAGCTCCGCATGGACACAAAGTCACTTCCTGTTTCACACACTGTGTTCTGTCAGCGCATCGGTTTACACAGTGTATACCCAGTTTAAGGAAATACTTGATACCAAGCTCTTTATGAACACCTACATACTTAATGGTTAAGATGATACTGATGATGATGAGCCCGTTCCAGGTTTAGTGTTACTTTTTGACTGCCAGTAAAAAAAAAACTTGGATGAAGTCCTAATTAAGATTTAAAGTGTTTGATTTTCCCTTCAAACTTCATATTTTGGCTACCCTTTTTAATCTCGCCCTGAGGATTCGATAGATGCTCCTCATTTCTGATTTCCCCCATGAGTACTGAGGCCCAGATTTGATAAACTTCAGAGCTGTAACCAACTCCAACATCATAACTGGAACTTAGCTGCTGCTGCTGCAGAATCAGTTTTGGTTGCCAATAACTGAAAGAAATAACAAATGTTCTCCCATCTCTCTGAACCGAGCCACAGACTGAATGAAGCTGGTTCGCTGAGCCTCACATCTCAAACGTGGAGGACAAGCGACTGTCCTCATGGGATTTGAGAATGTTTTCAAACACTATCAGAAGGACAGTTACGACTGAAATTACTTTCTTGCCAACAGTAAAAAAAGACAATTGACACCACTCATGTCCATTACAAAGCTATCTAAGCTTAGCATAGCTTAGCATAAACCAAGGACAATTGATTGGCTTTGTCCAAACTTAGAGCAACAATATGTGACTTCTCCACTTAAAAAAAGTACCGTATTGGTCCGAATATAAGACGACCCTGATTATAAGACGACCCCCGTTTTTCAACACTCATATTTAGAAAAAAAAGATTTGCGGACCAGATCTTGTTTTTTTAAAGAACTTCATTTTATTTGAAAATAACAATATTAAAAACACATTGAATTAAACACCTGTTGTATTAATAATTATAATAATAATTAACATACCGTATTTATCGGTATAGGCCTACGGTACTTTTCAAAACAAAGTGTTTCACAAGGGCGAACTATGTACAGTATGATTCAACATTAAAATCAATTAACAATCAAACAATATTATCAACATGTTTTTAACATTTTGAAATAACAGAGGAAATACAGGCAACGTTTTTAACTAAACTACCGCTAAACTAAAACTCTCCAAACTTCTCCTCCGATGTCTCCTATTCCTCACACACTCACACACACACACACACACACACACACACACACACACACACACACACTCACACACACACACACACACACACACACACACACACACACACACACACACACTCACACACACACACACACACTCACACACACACACACACACACACACACACACACACACACACACACACTCTCACACACACACACACACACACACACACACACACACACACACTCTGTCCCGCTGTGTTCACTCTCGCTCTCATCTCTCCCCAATATTAAAAACACATTGAAACACCTGTTGTTGTAATAATGATAACAATAATAAACGTAGGCCTATTTATCGATATATGCTACGGCACTTTTCAAAACAAAGTTTTTCACAAAGTCAAAATATGTACAGTATGATTCAAAATTAAAATCAAGCAATATTATCAACATTTTTAAATAAGAGAGAAAATACAGGCCACATCTTTAACTAAACTAAAACTCTCCAAACTTCTCCTCCGATGTCTCCTATTCCTCACACACGTCCTCCGCCCCGCTGTGTTCTCTCTCACTGTCATCACTCCCCTGCTCCTCCAGAGCACGTCATGTGTGTTGACATTTAAAGGGACAGGTGAACAATTAGAGCTGCGCTCTGAATACTAGACCCCGAATATAAGACGACGTGATTTCCTCCCATGTCCGCAAAGCAGCCTGATCCCCCGTTTACTGCACTATGTAACTTTAGCTAAGTTTCATGTTTTGCTTATGTCAGTTTACTACATTCAGCTGTAGATTGTCTTGTGAACTGTTGCTGTAAATGTGATTAAATGTCTCCTTACTCCTCTGTGTTGTCCTCAGCTCTTTGCATGTTTTTAACACATTGGATGTGTGATAACTGCACCTGCAGAGAAATGACTGATGACTGCTATGATAAAGTCACCACCATACTTTTTTACTATCGTTTCAGGGAAGACATCCCTCGTCCTAATTTTGCCCCTATGCCCGACTGATGAGTTACATAACCTACCCTATGGCCCTTTGTTTCCACGACTACCAAAACAGCATTGCCACCTACACTAAACCATTACAGCCCTAGGACACCTATTCAATATCTTGATCAAGATGGGCACAAACGGGGTCATCCATATGTTCCCTAATTTCTGTAAAAATTACCCCCACCCCCCTCAATATTTCATTTTTGTTGTATTTAATCACATGCCTTCGACTTACAGAGGAGGTTTGTGACCTTGTATAAACCAGCTCTCTCAGAACGCTCCGTTTTGGTGTGTGTCTCTTTAAGTGAAATGAGCCCCACCCCTCACCTCCGCGGGGTGTCCCGACCGGAGTTCAGCTTTGAGCTTCCATGGCAACTCGTCAGCGTAACCCCTGGGAAAAACATGACTGCCAGAGACAACACAAACAAAGGACTGGATGGGTTTATTTCACATTTTATGGGTCGGGAGAGAATCAGGTTACCCAAATATATGTTCAAAAACACTGCAGAAGTTGATTTTTCATAATAACACATCCCCTTTAATGCAGAACATTTTCTTCACACTGTTGATAGATGAGGGCCCTAGAGAGCAGAGAGAGAGAGAGAGAGAGAGAAAGGGGGGGGGGGGACAAAAGGGAAATCACAAATTCTTCCAAGGACATTAGACTAATTATGATTTTCTTAGAGGACGTGTTAAGCAGCACTTAAACACTAAACAAATGATTTGGTTTTAATAATAATCTAAACTTCATGAGAAACAAAATGAATACATTTCATGAAGCATTGTGGAGCAGAACAATGCATATACACAACATGATGAAATCACACACACACACACACACACACACACACACACACACACACACACACACACACACACACACACACACACACACACACACACACACACACACACACACACACACACACACACACACACACTGGACAATGAGTGTCACACTTGAATAAGCAGCAGGACATGGGGATATGAAGAGCTTTATGAAAGAGATAACACAGGGCAGAACAAACAGAACAAAGCCAGGGTGTACACCTCTGCCAAGGACCCACTCACATTATTTATTCTAATTAGCACGATGGACCACGCACAGGGATGGGCTGATAACGATCTGTATACAACATATTCATCCTGTAGTTTTTCTTTTTTGTGGTAAGATGAGAAGCTTTAGGTTGAACCCAATTTGATTTAAATAACATTTGTTTTGAATGGACTTCATCGCCTGTATGCTTTTTTGAGTGTTTAGAATTTGCATCTTCATGTGAACGATTGTATTTCATTAAAGGAGCGATATGTAACTCTGACCCCTAGTGTTTAAAATGGGAACTGCAGTCCAAATTCTAAACATCATAGAGAGTTGTCTTCCCCCCCCCTCTCTAGAGCAGATGTTCACTCAGGTCACCATGTGGTGGACTCTGAAGCTTCAGTGTTTATCCAGCTCTGCATGGGTCTGTAAACCTTTCTGTGTTCTAACCTCTCTCCATTTTTCAAAAGCATCTCCAATATTGATCCTAGTTTGAGCACGTTTCTGCTCGTGGAGCTTATTAGAAACATGCAGAGGCTTTTTAGGTCGGGTACAATCACTTCTATCTGAACCACTTCTCTTGACCCGCTTCCATCGCTGCAACACCTGTTGACCTGATAACTGCTCTCATATCTGACAAACTGAGGGGCGTCCAAAACGACCGTGTGTGGGGGTCGCCTAAAAAACTGTCTACCTTCTCTGGTCCAAACAAATCCAGAGCATTCAGGAGCAGAATCTAAAGTTAGAAGGAGGACATACTGGCTGCTGCATTGTTGTCAGAGAAGCCAGCACTTCAACATAGCATGTTTCCTTAATGATCAGATATTAAGATACCTTTATCATTTCAGTCAGTCGACAGAATATATCTGACAGAATGGTCCTTTATAGAGAGGTGTTGTTGACAGAATTTATTTTTATAATGTGGTGGAAATACTGATTAAAAAAAAAAAAGTCTTTGTAGGTGAGGACAGGGCCTGTGGTTGCATCAGGGAGATTCTATCACATCCCACTTCATTAACTTCGATCTCCATTCATAAAAAAACAACAATTTGGTCATCACATGGTTTGCCTCAAACAAGGCGCTCATTCTCGATTCATGCACGACTGGCACAGAGGATTTAGACACACGACAAGCAGCTCCATCAGAGAATCAGATTGAGACTCCAGGAAACAGACTTGGAAATAATGAGAAAATGAAAAAATGCGATTAGCTGTATCTCTGATGTCGTAATTACTGCATTCATTTTTCTTCTGTCAGAGGCACAGCTGCTCTCCGAATGAATGCAAAGCAGAGAGAGATCTGAGAGGCAACAGGAGATTTACACACACACACACACACACACACACCGGTACCACCCTTCCTCATCCACCCACGCCCAGGCAGAGATGGTTTCTGCAATAACCTTCTAATTTAATCCATCAACAGCCACAGCCTCGCTCTGGTGCCTGTAATCGTCTCTGGAGGAGCCGAATGACGCTGAAGCCACAGACTGATCACCGCTAATCCGAAATAAATTACTCAGCCGATCAGGTAGTTACAACTATCACATTCCCTGGATTAAATAACAATCATCAGCATGACAGCGATCATATTCCCTCTATGATGGCACTCGATAATAACGTTTCTGTCTCTCCCTGAACATACATTGAGTATGACATGTTGTTCCCTCAGTTCAGAAAGCACATTAGGCAGCAGCATGGATACTGAGATACTGAGTAAATAGACTTAATAAAGACAGACGTGCATTTAAAGGCACAGTGCGTCAATTCCACCACCAGGGGGCTCTCAATCAAAACAATAAGAAAAGATTCTACAATTCTACAATTCACTTAGCAGACTCTTTTATCCAAAGCGACGTACATCAGAGAGTAAGAACAACACAAGCAAGGATCTAGAAAAAAGGGAACAATGTCAGTAAGAGCAAACGATCAGCTTTGAGTCTGATTGGACACACAGGTGCTGACAGGAAGTGACCAGAGGCAAAGCACAACATTGAGGGCAGTTCTTGAGAGCTCTAATCAGTATAGAAACCATCTTATAAGTCGTCGTTATCAAACAAAAACCATCGTCATTACCATCATCATCATCATCAATAATATGGAGACCATCATCATTAAGTTAGTAGGTATTCATGAAAGAGCTGGGTCTTTAGCTTTTTCTTAAAGGTGCAGAGGGACTCTGCAGATCGAATGGAGTTTTGTAGTTCAAGTTGAAGATGACGTTGAAGATGGCGAGGAATCATGGGAGTGATTCTCTCTGCTACCTCACCCCCGATGAAAACAAAGTCTGAGATCATCATAGTCAAGACGACCGGGCAAAACCGACCTGAGGAGGAGAATATGTTTACAGACGAGCTGATATATCCGAGTATAATTTAAATGAAGTTTTAATCACAGCATCTTGATTCTTAGAAAAAAAAGTCTGCTGGTTTAAGTCAATAGCTCTTGGAAACCAATTGTTTCTGAGTGGACTGAAAATTATGTATATGGCACATGTAGGTCACTCTTCACTGATTGGTTATGAATGAAAAAACTCCCCACGTCGCAATAATCTGCTAACATTATCATCAAATCAAGCTGAAATAATGAAGTGAAACCAAGCAGCAGGTCACTGCAATCAAATAATTGTTGAGTGGGTGCGAGCAAAGCAGCGGTGCAAACCTGAGCGGCCTGATTTTCTCCTGTTTGTGTCTTAATGAAGGTAATCAGTGGGACATTAGACACTGTGAAGTCACATGCTGAGTTATGGAAAGTGTTTTCAAGTGAAAAAGTCTGGAACCTTTCAAACCTATCTCAACTAGCTTAAATAAATGACTCTCTGCGATGTAGCCATTTAGTCACAGCCCGCAGTTGTCATGGTAAAAATTGAATACGCAAACTCCCTATGCTAACAGTTTTAAACGGAGCTAGTTACAAGCATAGTCATGTATGAAAACATAGCTATGATGTATCTGGGAAAACAAATATGACATTTAAAGTGGATTAGTGATCACAGTTGTAGAGAAAAGTCAGAAAAGGAAACTATAACATGAACTTGCCTGTGGTCAATCACAAGCCAGAGACAAAGCGAAGCTATTTGTATTGTGGAAATCTGCCCTGAAATACCTTCAATCCATTCAAACACTAATCCTCAGCAGAGAGAAGAAAAAACTGCAGCTGCACAGTCATTCAGATACATCCCCATTCAACACTGTCTGCAGGACGACACTCACAGGGTGGAGGAGAGATGATTTGCAGGCAGCTGCAGGTGAGGTGTGAAAGTATTCAAGCCACTTTGTATTCTGTAGGCGAACTGCTATATTTCTTTGTGAGGAATAATAACGTCAGGAGCAGTGAGGAATGGACTACGGGGCTGTGAAAAAGAAATGAAGCAGAAAATAAATTGAACATTTTATTTCAAAATGCACACTGAATCCAAAAATTTGATTTTCTTATGTTAGGGGGAATAAAATAAGAAGAATCACGTTTACTATGATCCGGGCTGTACATCTCTGACTGCGAGGCCCGCGGCTGTAACCAGCTATGAGGTCACCGAGGTCTGGAACTTTTTTCTTTTTTTCTTTTTTTTCAAAAAAAAAGACAGCAAAAATTGTTACCGTCAATCTATGAAGCAATAGAAGGCTTTTACTTTGAAAATACTCACACAGAAATGCAAAGGAGTCGCGGCCCGCCCTACACTGCTTCTGTGTTTCTTGCTGCACTTCATAGTCAAGATGGCCGCCTTAACAACACTCAACCACGGGCTAGTTAAAAAAGAAAAAACTCTGCACCTGATATGTGGCTCATTTGCTTTAAAAATAGGAAGTAAAAATGTTTGAATAGCCGGCCGGGTGAATCGCTTGGGTTGCATTTGAAAGCATGAATTTTGAATGCCCCTGAACGTCCTTAGAGAAAACATTCTGGACCTCACTATTCTCTAAACTCTGGTAACAGCCTCGGTGAGGCCACAGATGTACTTGCTGTTTAACCATGCGTTTCACTAGAGGGCACACCAGAAGGCTCAGGCCGTTTATATCTACCTGATGTGTTGGATGCAAACTACAAACATGGAGTCGCTCGAGGAGGTTATATCCGTGCTTTTGGGTTTTCTTTCTTTTTTATTTTTTTTTTAAAGATGTATTTTTGTGCCTTTAATGGAAAGATAGGACAGTGGATATGGAGAGTGGGGGTATGACAGGGAGCCACAGGTGGGATTTGAACCCAGGTCGCCCGCTTCAAGGAACAAAGCCTTCATACATGGTGCACTGCGTCACCAGCGCCCCCTGGGTTTTCTTTCCTTAGAAATGGGATTCTGTTGAAGTACAACCCAGACTTGACTTACCCCCAAATCCCCAAATACCCCCTGCGCATCGCAGTCTGTCAGTCTTTGTAATTTCCCCCAACAGTCAGGACTTGAATGCACCACTGGGAAGAATTTACAGATCAATCTTTGTTTCAACCTTTTATGTGCCAAGAGTTTTGCTCCTGTGTTAAAGTTTCAAGTCTCATTTGTTCATAAGAAATACTGAGCACCAAGAAGAAGAAGAAGAAGAACAGGCTCGCTATTTCTCAAACTTCCCTCTCACTGTTTGGTTTCTCATAATCAGCAGTCGTTTGAAAACACTGACACACTCTGACTACAGACGTGACTGACAGCAGCTGTGCTGCGTCTCACACAAAAGGTGTATGTGGTGTTTGTTTTCATGTCAGTGTGCATGTGCAGCTGTCAATACTCCAAATTTGCTTTAGAGAAAAGACAACCGAGAGAAAGCTTTGTGTGTGTGTGTGTGTGTGTGTGTGTGTGTGTGTGTGTGTGTGTGTGTGTGTGTGTTATTGACAGTCTGTTTCCACAATAAGTTGCCATGACCCCATTTGGAAATGTACTTTTCTGATCTCACATTCCCTCAGAACTTTACAAAGAACTGGCAGATAGAACAGCCGGGGTGAAGTTGTATCTCTCTCTCTCTCTGATAAAGGAAGTAGATCATGGCTCAGCTTCAAATATGAAAATACAAAGTAAAGCCTAATAGGAAGAAATGAAATAGACAATTAAAGTGGAACTGTGTTAATAATTGTTTTGTTTGGTTGTGGAACAGAAGGACCAACAACAGATCAAAGCAGCATGTGCTTCTCCATTCTTTCAGAGATATTTATTTTATGATCAGAGAAAAGCACGGCTACACATCTGATGATGGGCAGACAACAAACACTAACATTGTTAAACTCTAAAGGAGCAGCAGTGAGTGTGGCCACCATCCAGTTGTTTTGTTGTGTATTGTTTTATTTATGATTTTTTTTTTTTTTTAACTTCAGAGCTTCACTAGGTCTACGTTTTCTCTGACAATGGATCCCAACCTCTGGGGGACGGCAAAGATTTCAGGGGGAGGGGGAGGCTTCTTCCTGTATTCACAAAAGTTCTGAGTTCAGACACCAATGTTTTGATAACAACCATCATGCTCACGGCTCTGCAAAAGCAACTGAAGACATTGTAGTATAAATGCCAGACCAGTAGTTGGCGCTGTGACTTCCTAGTGTAGCGACAAGCACATGCACACATCCTCTTCCTTCCACAGGGTGGTGAGGTGTCAACATACAGAAATGGCTAACGCCCGGACGTTTCTGAGGATGGATGATGAGATTGGGTTGTTACTCTGACCGACCCTAAACTAGAAATTTAAAATTTAAAAGTTTTGGATTGAGCGGCACAGAGAGAACTTGTGAATGTGCCATTGGTGTTTCAGTCCACGTACTCACACATGGCTATTGTCAGTAACCATGCACATGTGCATAAGGTCACAGTTTTTGGATAGAACGTTGTTTACAACAAGGCGGTACCATTTCCACATGCTTGATCCACATACCTGTAAAGGTCTGCCATTTCCCCCCTCACAGCACCAGCAGTAGTGCAGTGACATTCTAACTGTAACTCATCCGGCTTTCTTTTCTTCTCGCTACCAAGGACAAGTGGTGTCAAGAAGATTTGCAGCATTGGATGCTCCAGCCTCTTATTTCTGGAGAGCACGTTGAACGTTACTTTTAATCATTTCTCACAACAGAGATTTGTAACTTTGAGTGTTTTGAACTGAAGTGAGGATTGGTGTTTTTGTCCAGAGGGCTCATGGAATCTAATAGAAATCCATCAAAGGTGAGAGCCCTGATTCATTCAGGGTCGGGTGCTGTTTAGAGATAAAAAAGAAAGATGACTCACAGAGAGACTCATTATACAATCCTGCTGGCCAGAGTATGGTACCCTGTGTGCTGCTGCATTTTGTGCTGCAGGTCACATTTGATCATGTCTATAAACCCCTCTATTTCAGCCCTGCTCAGAACAGGCTGTTTCTGTGTCTGTACCTTTAAATATGTAAATGAGCTGTGTCTGACCACGCCCCCCTCTCTGGAAGGGCTCAGGTGTGCTCTGTGCATTCTCGCTCCATGTCCTATTGTTTACGGTGAGAAGGCAGACTCAGAGGGCAGAACAAACACCTAGCTGTGGGAGTGTCACCCACCTGGGGGAGGGGCTACTGCCCTTTGTGATGTCATCCACTGAGCCTTTCCTCCCTCCTGCTTCCTGTCTCTCTTCACCAACTGCAGCTTTTCGCCTCCTCTTCAAAGCTACCTTAAACATTCACAGTGGCTTCTCTACCTCTTTTAAAAACCACACTTCAGCTTTGGCACATTATCCATTGTAACATCTATCCTATTGTCCTTTTAATCCTTCCACCTCCCATCTCTGATCCTTTCATCTGAGGTCACCTCTCCTCTTACTTCATCTCTTTCTCTTTAACATCTGATCTCATCCCCTTGGCCCCAACAAATACCTTTTTTTTCCCAAATCGCCTCTCCCTCTTCCTGCTCTCTCTCTCTTCTCTCTGTCACATTATTCACATCTGCACTCTGCTTTTACCACTCGGCTCTCTCTCCCTTCTTTTATTTTGTATTTGCTCGTGTCTCTGATCTCATCCTTGGGGTCATTGCGTTCTCCAACTCTCTTCCACTCGTCATTTCTCCTCCACACATTTTCTCTGCCAACTTCTCGGTGCTCTGAGACGGTTTTCTGAGACTTTTATTTCCAGGAAAGGAGTCTTGAACAGGCTGTAAAAATACAGTAGAAAGGACGGGGTGGGTGATCTGCTGTAACTGAGAATGTACTTTTAAACAACTCAGAAAGAATCTGGTATCTATTTTACATAAAGCACAGCTGCTAGCTGGTTCCTGATTTATTGACGGAGCTGGTCCTTGAATGCTTTTATAACTGAAACACTTTTTAGTTTTAAATTTTTATCGCTTCAACCAGCTGGTCTTTAGATTCCTCCGAGTATTTCACTGGTGGCGCATCAACCACTGCTCCATCAGCGCCCTACCATAACTCCCTTTAAAAAAAGTTCTCAAATGTCAATTTTTTCCAAGATCCAAGAATCATTATTCAAACACTAACACAATCTATGCAGATATGAACCTTTGTTTGAGGTTGATATCAGTAAATGTTCCGACTACAAATCCATGTGCAATGTCCACTGATTGAATCTGACAACTTCCAGAAGGTGTGTGATTTGATTCAAATGGTGGCAATTCAGTCAAAGTAGTGTAATCGCCTCCATGGGCTGTTTGTCACCACCGCCGCCGCCACCACCGCCGCCGCCGCTGCTGCCAGTCGGGTCAAACTACAATTACCATAACTTCCCACTTGTCCCATTAACCAAACACATGGCGCATTTGCATCACGACTCGAGCTCCATGCCGCCCTGTCAGCTCTTCCTGACCTCCCTCCCGAGAGAATAACTGCTTGAAAGAGCTTTTCCAATAGAGGTCCTCTCGTCTGACAACGTAAACACGACTATCATGAATCACTCGGATTAACAGCTACAAAAGTGGCTTTGTGTTTCTGTGTGTATCTGAGAGTCGGAGTGTGTGCAGGTGAGATTATGACAGTGTTTCTACAAGTTAAGAGAACCACTAGAAATATGTATTTTTGTAGATTACAGGCTGGATTCTTTGTTATGGTTTGGCAGGTATTAAAATGGAGTATATGGAATATGCTGGTCATTATATCAGCATGTGAAGAGTCTTCATTAGTGATTGGATGCACCTGTGGAGGTAACCACATGCAAGAAACTCAACATGCAAATCTCACTGTGTACGGAAAAAAAAAGTCATTGTTGCCTTGAAATGTCTGTACAAATCGTTTTTGTCTGTTCTGCCAAGCTTTGAGTCAATAACAATACCCTTGACTCAGTGTTTGGAGAAATTCTTCATCCTCTTTAAAACATCCTCCTCACTCCTCCTCACAGTTTTACACCTCAGGAGCTCTCTGAAGGGCGAGGACGCTTTGTGAATGACTTTAATCTTTACAAGGAACGAGTTTTCACCTTAAAGGGACATTCTTAGAAAATGTCAGGCGATCTACCAACAGAAGAATATTGCAGGGGATTTTGGCACTTTTTTTTGGGCCGCTACCAACGCGTTTAGCTGTGTTGCTCATTCCACAATTTAACCCTCGTAAAAGTGACTAATCAGGCTTTCCAACGATATATAATACAACACCAGTTAGTATGAATAAAGGGGCGAAATTATTGACTGAAATAACTTTTTTTGAGGAGTTTATATATGTTTTACTTCTACCTATATGCAACCAGTGGATTTCTGTGTTGTGTTTAGTGGTCCAATGATGCTGTGACACCGGGATTTTTACTCGTCTCTTTTCTTATTATGGCAAAAAGGGGGAAACACAGACAAAACTCCGTTTCAATTTTCCAGTCTGCTCCAGATCCTACACAGATAACATAAAAGTACGTTAAGTATGTTAGCTTACTGCGCGTGTACGTAAACTGGCTTAAATTGCTGTGCACGGCAAGCTAGGCTCCTTGGAAAATAAAATAACAATAAAGTTAGGACATTCTAATCAAATCAATATACCAACAGCTAACAAAAGACTATTAAACATTCTGAAGAACATTAATATAGACACAATTATATAATAATTAAAGGATGGAAGGGAATAAAAACTTAGGAAAACAATGGACACCCACCTCTCCCACAGGGAATTGTACAAAAGGGCAGAGGGGAGGCGGCAAAACGAATATGTAATAATAACCAAAGAAGAAGAAAACAAAGGAAGAAGGGGTTGCGGACTACAAAATAAGACATATCAGACAATTGCCAGGTAATTTTTGAGTAATTATTAAAACAAACAGTGAAATATGCACGAACATATTTGACCCTGTTACATATACTTCGATGTTTTGTTTGTTTTTTAAGATCTTATTTAAATTTTTAGTTTAAAATAAAGTCATTCATACATTCATTTCGACCACTGCCTGTGTGCACAGCTGCTGTCTGATTCCATGATATGCCTGCAACAAGATCCGTCAGATAGCCCTAATGTTCACGGGGAGGATACAGTGAGGTCAAAGCCATCCCAGATGCTGATAATTACATTTTCTGCCTCTAATTTGTGGAAGGTATCCTCCAGAATACCAAACTCATGCATCACCAAGATGCAGATCTGGATTTTCAGGCAACAGCAGATAGTAAAAGATAAAAATAAATGTGATTCTATCACTTTCACTGATCTTTAATACCGGGCCTTTATCTGAAAAACTCGGATACGACCAAGATATTCATGCGCTGGGGACGGCATGTTTATGAATGAGTCAGAAAAACGATAAGATAACATCATTTGTTTGCAGCTTTATCTGTTCTGATCTGCAAAACGCACGCTGAGGTTTTCGGCTCTTATTGGATATTTCAGACGTCTAAACCTTTCCCCGAACATCAAAAATGCACTAAAAATATCTGAAGATGGGAGGAAAAGATCTTTAGTGGATTGCATTTTAGGGTACGCTAAGGATATGTCATGGTTATACATCAGGATGTATGATTTTCCAGCTTCAGTCTTATCTGTTTATAAAGATATCTGAAAATAGAATCCCTCTGAGATCAGGTTCAGAATATTGCACACATCTTTGACTAATCCAAACAAATCACCACCTTTCTGTATCACTGGTTTGTATTTTAAGTGCTAGCTTGAAAACGGCCTTCGCTTTGATTTGATGTAGCCACGGTTAATGTGCAACACCTGTCCATGGCTAGGCTTTAGCATTAGACCTAAAGAAATACATAAACAGTGATACTATACAAATACAGACTTTATAACCCTTAATACATATAAGACCAAACAGTACAATGAGGATTAAAAGAGGAAACTCGTCTCTCTCATCTTGACAACCTTGAGCTCTGTAATTTTTTTACATTTCAGATGGTTAACTTGTTCCAGAGGTGTGTTCCTCTGACCGAGAAGAAAACACTGACCAAATGTAGTTCTGGGTTTTGATGGTCTCCAGTTTCCACCCGGTGTAGCCCTCGTTCTGATTTCACAGTTCGGTTTGCTTACTACTTACTACAGATCACGAGGTAAACGTATGTTGGAGTAATCCCAGGAAAAGTCTGCAGAGGGCGCTAAACGGCTTGTTCTGCAAATCATGCGATAGTTCCCCCGAAATGAAACCAAAAATATTCCCGAGGCGACTTCAAGCCTCTTCATAAGCTGGTGAAACCTCTTACATTGACTCTCTTCTCCCAGCAGAGGCGCTGCTTGTCAACAGGCAAGGGCAGGCAACTGCTTGGGGGGCCCCCCAGGCCAGTCGCGGAGCCCCCCCTAAGGGCTGAAAAACGTTAAACCACAGCAGTGTCTCAAAATGTGCAAATTTTGCAATGACAGCAGTAAACCTCCCTAAAGGGGGCCCCATCTGACAGCACTCCCTCTCCATGCCCTGCTAAGCATCACATGCATTGTTGCTGTGAAAGCCAGTATTTGTCAATGAAAGTCACTAAAGGAGAATGAAGAGGAAAGATCTGTGTGGGCTTCAAAATAAAGGGGGAAAAAAGAGGAAGCGCTAGCAGACATGATGGTGGTGGTGATGGTTGGAGGGGCCGCAAATGCATTCTGCTTAGGGCCCCGACAGACTCTAGAATCGCCAATGTCTCCCAGCACTGGAGAGCAGCCCTTGCATGGCAGCCCTGCAGCATTCTGCCCCTGTGGAGGGCTTCCAGAGTTAACCAATCAGAGGGAAAGGGGGGAGGGGGGGGGGCGGCTTAAAGAGACAGCAGCTGAAACAATCGGAGGCTAAAACTAAGGTTTTTACTGACAGCAGTATCAGGTACATAAGGAGTTCTTTGACTCTTCGACTCTACAGGATTCTAGAATCATGAAATGTAAAAACTTCTTGTTCAAGTTCTTATTCAAGTTTTGATTGAAATTCTGAAATTGTCTATTGAATCCAACAGAAAGCAAAAAATGAGTTACCAATTGTTCCCTTCTTTTGAATCAGTATGCTTTGAAGGTCGGCTCTCAATGACAACAAAAACCATTCTGTGCTGAACAATTAACCACCTGTGGAAAAAGAAATGAAACACAAATGAAACACATTTTGTCTTTCTTCTCGTTCTCACATTTGTTCCTGTTAAAACTGATTACCGGAGGTGGGCTGCGGTTTCCATGCCGTGCACAGCGGTGCCCCTCTATGGCTCTGATAAAAGCAAGGAATAATCACCGTAAAGATGATGGAGGTGTCCAGCAGCATCCCGAGAGGTTTTCAGCTCTGATTAATTTCTCTCAGATGCCCACACTTAGATCGGGTTTCACAGCAGGTCTTCATGTTTAATTGAGGTTCACTGCTCTTACCCCCTTGTATAAGTGATGATTTTTTTGACAGTAGTTTGTGATGTTCCTGGAGTGCAGCTGGTTCCTTGCAGGGTAATGAAACATGCCGACATGAAGAGCGACATCATTAGTCCTTGACGGATGATGAAAAGTTGTGAAGCCTGAAGAGGTCATGCATTTCAATTTTAATGTTTCCCCAGTCTCCCGTGATAAAAAGTAATTTCAGGGTGTTTTCTGGATATTTAAACTTATCATATCCGTAATCTTGGAATAATTTTTGACAGCCACCTCTGCCGTGATCAGTGCATCACCAAGCTCACAAATTCTGCCTGTCTTTGTCCATTACACCCATTCTCTGCTAATCACTAATCCATCCATTTCAGAAGCCATGCTCTCGAGTAGACGGAGCTCCCCCAACCTTAAGTGAGGTGATCTGGCACTACTGCCACCCTGACACCCATCAGACTGTTTCGTCTCCACAACCATCACCTGACGCCCAGCCTCCACCATCGGACTGTGTCGTCCCAACAACCACCGCCATCCTCATTCATGCACGGCCTGCTCCGACCTCCACCTCAGCTGCAAGGAAGTGGACAACAGGAACGTGAGGAATACAAAGGAGAAATCCTTCCTGCATATTATATTATTATATTATGCTCTTTTGTAAAGCGCCTCGAGATAACACTTATACAAATAATGATTGGTTGATCCTGAGTGTAACATCTGCATGCACAGGGTGCTGAGGATCTTTCAAGATGGCCTTTTCCTTTTGAAACATATGGCCAAGATCATTCAAGCCAACGCCAACAATCTTTCTGCAAAGAGCATGCTAATGAGCAACTAGTCAATGTTGAATACTGTGACCTTAATTTAAAGGGCTATAACCCAGTAATACCTTCAGCTTTTTATAATACCATGATTTAAAAGCTGAAGAAATAGCCTGAAAATGTCCTGAAAACTTGTGTGAACATGTTTCCTTTGAAAATTCTCAAAATTGACCCAAAAATGATCTTAAGAGTTTCTGAATTTCATGAAGTTGCCTTTGAATGATGAGCAGACCTGAGAGTCTAAAGGTCGATACACATCACCACTTTCTTCTCCTAACAGCATCACGATCAGACTGCAGACTGTGTGTGGTCCGCAGACAGATAGATTCTGGTCTTTTATCATTTATTTGTGGGAGCGTTTCAGAGCCTTACAGACACACAGCTGCTTTATCGAAAAGAAATTAAACCCTGAGAATTTTTTTTAAAATCACACTGCTGAGAAATATTGCCTTAAACAAGCTGTGCAGCTAAAATCCCATTCTGCTGTTTAAAAATGGAAATCCGCAGCCCACACTTAACTGTCATCAGGCTGCTCTGAATCATAGCTGACAGACACACAAGCACTTATAGGAGAAACTCACCAGAAATGTGTTTTTCACCAGCTTGTTGGTATTTTATTATGCGGGGTAATTACCAAGAAATGTATGCGGCCCTGATTGGTTGCCCCAAGAGAATATCTGTGTGGTAATAATGAGAATGAAGAAGGGTGATGCTGGACAAAAATGGGATTACCTTATTTTTTTCTTTTATCTGTTCTCTTCTGAACTTGGGGGGGATTAAAAGTTTTAAATGAATGAAGAAAAAAGTGCAAATGTGAGCGAGCCCGTGCCCTGACAACAGACCTCATTTAAATTCTGTCGACTAGAGAATAATCATTTCTAAAAGAGAAAGCCCTAGAGAAGTTGAAAGGAAATGTTTGAATACAAATTATAATAAATTAGCAAGAGCGGTCAAAGAAGCACCTGAAACAGACAAAGTGGAGGCTTGAGTATTCCCCTCAACATATCCAAGGAAAAGCCCTGCTGTGTGTTTATCCACCTCCGGATACTTTTGCACTCTATGTGATTGTCTTCTCATGTTTTGATGTAAAGAAAAATAAATATGCATCCTTGGATGGTTAAATGGTAAATGGACTTGAGCTTTTCTAGTCGTCTGACTATTCAAAGCACTTTTACACCACAGGTCACAGCTACACATTCACACACTGATGGTAGAGGCTGCTGGTAGAATCCATCACAAGTTACTCATCCATTCATACACCGCTGACTAAGCAGTGGGAGCAACTTGGGGTTAAGTGTCTTGCCCAAGGACACACTGCACATGTGGCTGCAGGAGCTGGGGATCAAACCTTCGACCTTCCAGTTGAGAGACGACCGACTCTACCACAGCTGCCAGACTGACCCAGAACCTCCACCAGATACGAGTGAATTGTGTGTCCGCTCCGATCCATTACCGCTCTGTGCACCCTCGTCCAGCGACACCCACAGGCTGCGTTCTCAGAGCACATCAGCCATAAGAAATGTTCACAGAAAATATTAATTTTTTCACGTTTTTTTTAAATTATGCACTTGTTGCAGGTTTACACAGGGAAAGTGATTGACCCGGTTTGGCTGCAGAAGTTGAGATGCATGTTTTTTTTTATTATGCACTTATAAAAAAAAACATGCATCTCAATCAGTGTTCTTCTTGTGATGAAAGACACAACAGAAAACTCAAAGCTGGAGTGCTGAGCCAAAGGAATCTACAGATTCACGAGATACATACATCGTATTATCACACAAGATAATACGATCTATGTGGTACACGGTCGTTGTTCTGAACTGTCAAAACTGAGTGTTTTAATCTGAAAATAAACCCGATGTTTTAATGTTGTTTTGGTGTCTGACTTATCAGACTCAATCTTTTCTGTGGTATATTGATGCGTCGTGCTCCGGCATCCGGCAAAAATAGAAGTCTTGTGTATCTGCTACTGTGGGCTCTGGACTGACGGAGCTGAGAGCCAGTGGAAACATACATATTGGTAAATGGTAAATGGACTTGAGCTTATATAGCGCTTTTCTAGTCTTCCAACTACTCAAAGTGCTTTTGCACCGCCTGTCACACCCACCCATTAACACCCTTTTACACACTGATGGTAGTGATCGCTATGTAGTATCATCAGAAGTAACTAATCCCATTCATACACCACCACTGAAGCAGAGGGAGCAATTCAGGGTTAAGTGTCTTGCCCAAGGACACATCAGACAACCCTCGACCTTCTGGTTGAGAGGCGACGACTCTACCGACTGAGCCACAGCCGAACAAAGTGAAAACCTATCACAGCAGCGAAGACGGACCGAACCTGCACCTGGTGGACTTTAGGTTTAAGTTGTAGGCATGGAGTGTTTAATTAGAAAGAAACAGCAGAAAGGAAGTAAGAAGTTAAGATATACTGTGTATATATAAAGTATATATAGTCCCCTCCTCGTTCCTCTAACATGTGAGGAGACAGAGTACCTGCTGTTACATGGTGATTGTGATGCTCTCAGATATGAAGTCATCCCAGTGTGACTCCTCCAAATATAAAACAGCTCAAAGTGCTCCTCTGCAGGAACCGGCTGAAAACAATGTTCCAGGGAGAAGGGAAAAAACAGGACAATTGTGATTTTTAAAAGATGAGAAGAGAGAGAGAGGAAAATAAACAGAATCAGGATGGGTGGGGGGTGAAACAGGATATATTTGAGATGAATTGGAGACAAACATATCCACACAGGACTTCTCCACATTCTCCTGATTCACAAAGATAAACATGTCATGGTGATGATCCACAAATCGACAGAGAGGCCTCGGAGGAGCGGTTACAAAAAGTGAATGCATGACTTGACGACAGGCCAGGGATTCTGGAAGAGTTCTGTTACACTAAATACAAGACGTGTTTTGGTTTCTAAATGGAAGACATCCAAAGGTCGGTGGTGGTCAGGGCCAGAAAAACAATAACAGGATGGAGAATAGACACTTCTTATCTAAGTCCTTGTAGATACATCAAGCTAAAAATGTGGCATATCTTTTGTTTCTGAAAGCTTAGGAACCAACGATCAGGAATTTAATCTTAATATTGGTTATTTAGAGTATTTGAAGGGTCGCTTACTCAGAATTGTCATTTTCCAAACACATCAATCCCCATAGAGTCCTAGCGCAAAAGTATTTCTATCAGGTCACATTTCCATGTTATTGATTGTAATAAATGATTGTCTTAATCCACTTGTCTCTCCTGATTGGCTTGTGTACACAACCCACACACCGGTCCAAACTAGACGCACAGACTAAGTTGACCACGGTTACCTTTTGATAAACTGTCTCCAGGAACCCATCTTCTTTCATCAGGTTGTTCCCTTTCTTGTCTCTCTATATGCTGCACCATGACTCATTTGTTGTTGGACAAGACATCTGAAGTATAGCTTAAAAAAGAAAAAATATCTGTTTCTAAAGACTCACGGCTCTTCATGGTTCAACCCTTACAAAGATGGAATGAAAGAAGACATTTCTCGCTGAGTCATCGACGAAAACGAACAAAAATGAACTAACAGCAAACTCTGCAGACTTCACACCAGCGTTAAAAAAGTCACCGCATGTGGTCTTCCTCTTTTCATTTCCTCTCCAGTGTGATCTCTGTCATGTTTTTTTTTTTAATAATCTGAAACATTTCCTGACAGAAAAGCAGCTACAGATAGAATCACTCCTCATGTTGAGTGTTATTTTTAATGAAGACCTGGATGATAAATGTTCATTGATGACACAATCAAGAGTACCGGGTCCTTTTTGAGAGAACAGAACACTCCCATGGAGCTCATTTTTTTTTTTTGCGTCGATCTCGGCCCGCCTCAGCCTCGACCTCCAGCTGAGCAACTGTACTCACCCCTCCGCAGCGGGAGGCCTTTGAAGCAGTTAACAGTTTCTCCAGAAGTGTGGAGAAGCGATACGAGGACAGCGTTTGATGTCTGGCCCTGAAAAAGTCGTCTGCTGAATGCGGCATGACGTGATAAAAAAAAAAAAAAGAGAGATGAAGAAAGAGACACACAGTAGCCCAACATGATCATCTCTGTTTGTTGGCGATAAATGACATGACATGAAAAAAAAAGAAAATGACATGACACCTGGGTCAATAATTACACTTTCTCAATTAAAAAAAATAAATGGCTGGCTACCAAAAATCATTCCATATATGACAAACACTGAGCTGTGCTAACAAGGCAGGTGGTGAGCATAGACCTGGATACCTGCTAATCAGTGCAAACACTAAATAATTATTCCTGTTATTAGTTCACTCAGGAATAGAAAGGCTGTCACGCGTGCTAATTAAGCGAAAATGAACCGCACAGCCAGTCACCCCCCTCCCCCCCCCCCAACATGTGCAGAAATAAAGGAACTCCATGATGACTTATTTGTCTTACATACTTTATTAATCCCTGAGGGGTGTTGCTTCTCACACATATGGGCCTGAAATTACACACACACACACACACACACACACACACACACACACACACACACACACACACACACACACACACACACACACACACACACACACACACACACACACACACACACACAGATACACACTGACACACTCTGACACACTAAAAATAGATTTTTCGGTATATGGGGACATTTTGAGAAAAAGTGAGAGGGAATAAGTTACAGCTTGCTGAGTGGCAAAACACTGCTTGACTTGTGAGGACATGATGTCCTCATAATGTAAGTATGTAAACCGACATAAAGTCCTCATATACAGGTCAAACCAACTCAGGGTCTTTGGTTGGGGAGTTGGAGAGTAGCCGGTTCAAGTCCAGACCAGAACATGGAAGTCATTTTGTGAATAAAAGAAGAAAAAACTGAAATACACACATCAAGGTGGGAGGAGTCACATGATGCTGCTGAGGAGACCAATAGCAGGGACACAATTTTTAAGTCCTGCACCTGTGGGCAGAGGATATCTGTGAGCAGATGGCAGCAGCTTGTAGTGCCAGCCACATTCCTTGACCTGGCGACATTGGGCCAACTCTCTTCTTAAAATTGTTCAGATGGAATGGTCTGTGGCCCCGAATGCATGGGGGCCAGCCTTAAGACCCTCAAAGCATGGGGATGCAGCTTACAATATAGTTAAGGACAGTGTGCAGCTTGCTTGAACTGAAATGTGTTTTTATTGATGTTTTCCTTGAGAGATCCGGGGCGGGGATGTATGTGGGGTCACCATGGGGTGGATGGGGGTGGGGGGGAAGGTTTGAATGTTTTGATTGATCCTGATGTTTGCACATATGCACTTTTATACATGTATGTGCTCTGGGGGAGGGGGGGGGGGGGGGGGGTAATATATGATGTAATTTCTTTGTACATTTCTAAATAAAAAAATTGATCACAAAACAAAGACAGAAACACAGAAACACATCCTGCTTGTACACACTCACAAAAAACATCCAGAGCACATGTTGCATATCAACAGATGCTTCACAATTGGACACAGCGTCTGAATTCTCTCTTTTTTCAAGCTGTTGGAAATTGAGCCTGACGATCATGGAGCCAGCGGGGGAGGGGAAGACCATCAGAGGCAGATGACAACTATTTACATACTTCAGTTTTTGTAGTTGAAGGTGATAAGAATTTCTAAGGTGATGAAGGCTATTAGAATATGAGATGAAAAGGTTGGTGTTTATCCGTTGCCCCGGGGGCGTGAAAGGGGAGCTTTGTTGCTTTTCATCTTTCTGCTGCATAATGCGCAGATCATTTTATGCAGCCTCGAGCACACACACACACACACACACACACACACACACACACACACACACACACACACACACACACACACACACACACACACACACACACAAACACACACACACACAGAGGACCTTTGGACATGCATTAGTGGAGATGTCAGAGTGGGGCTGCTATACAGGGAGCATACCAGAGCTGTTGGGGGTTCAGTGCCTTGCTCAAGAGCGCCTCTGCAGTACTCAGGAAGTGTCCTGGCACTGCTCCAGCTACCAGATCAACTTCCATATTTTGGTCTGCACCGTCACCGGGGCTCTACGTTCAACCGTGTACAGGCCAATGCTACATGGACTTGAGCCATGAACGCTCCTCCTTTTTTTTGTGCGGCTGCTCCGAGCACTCAAGTTGAAAATCCTTCAGCTCATCAGAAAGGTGCTGTCGACGTCAAGAGGCGCTCTTTTCCAAATGCACCATATTTCCTGAAGTTTAGTCTTCTATGCATGGCGTCTTATACCCACATCCTCTTTGCTCCGCGTCTGATCGGGGGAAATGAAACGATCTAAATTATAAAACCTGCAGTAAAAAGCAACAGACTGTTGTCATGGAGGCAGGACGGGCGTGCTCCTCAGCGCTCAATGCAAAGCGCTCCAAAGTGCACAGCCGGCGCTTTTTCGGCCTGGAAAAAAAAAAAAACGTTAGGTGGACACGGGGCCTTAGAGGAACTGGAAATGTTTCCTTTGCACAACACATTCCTGTGTCTCTGTGCGGAAACCATTACTGAAGAATTACATCCCCAGTTTGGTACACTTTGCCTAAAAACCTCAGTGTAAGAAAAAAAAACAGAGGCAAGCAGCTCAGCCATGAATCTATTCAACAAGACACCTTTGAGCCTTTGCCAACAGCCTGGATGTTCCCCCTCAAGCATCTCTTTCTGTCAGCCCTCCAAACCCTGCAGCAGTTGCAGCGTGAGCAGGAAACAAACGCCCTTGTCTGTATGCGAGTCCCTTTTGGATTAGATGTACCCATTAAGATACAAACAGTCCTCTAAGTACCTGAAGAGGCTGCTAAACAAGCAACAAAGTGTTTGGTATGTTTTCTTCTCTCTGTTTCTGCCTCTCGTTGGTGGTGATCTGTTTCCACTCCTCCAGCTGAGGCCTGACATGATGCATTCACCCGAGAGGATTTCTCTCCCTCTCGCTTGGGGGCCTCTTAGAAAAACAAGTGACCAGAGATGGCAGCTTTCCGAGCTCTTAAGGATGAACAGACGGCCAAACAGACTCGAAATCAAAGCCAAGGATCTATGTAACGTGCTTATTATCTTTTGATGAAGCCTCCTGGAGAGAATTCAACCACAGGCTGAATGTTTTTTTTGTTGTCATTAAGTCAGACTTTGAAATGATGTTCAAACTGTGAAAATCTCTTTAAGAGTTCAGTTGAAGAACAGACATAAATCCTGAAGGAGGAGGAGTGAGCAGATTGTGAGGAGTGAAGAAGAGAAAGAGCTTACATGCTTGAGAGCTGCACTTTTCATGTTCTGGTAGAGTGTTTTCATCCTCCACAAAGAATCCAATCCTAAACTGTGTTTGTGTTTGAAATGGAAGGCAGGTTGTTGAAGGTGAATGGAAACCCAACAAGGTGAGCAGGACCCCGACTCTGAAGACGACCAGCTCACTCAACATGATCCTGCTTGTGACATGGCTGAAACTTGTAAAATCAGTCATTTGAAGAAAGAAATACTGATTTAAGGCTGCGGGTGCCGTCCAACAAATCAAAAACTGCAGCGCATGGAGTATGTGGAAATTGGGAGAAAAGAAATTAAGTTACACATTTTTTTTTTCCTACCTTTGTTTTTCCAAAAGAAACATGATCAGAGTCTGTTGAAATATGTTGTTAAGTCTGTAGCAGCTAGTTACAAGTTACAAGTCATAATTCACTTAGCAGACACTTTTATCCAAAGTGACGTACATCAGAGAGTAAGAACAACACAAATACATTTATACACCGCCACTGAAGAAGCAATGCGGGGTTAAGTGTCTTGCCCAAGGACACATCGGACATGTTGCTCAGCTGGGGATCAAACTGTAAACCTTCTGGTTGAGGGACCACAACTCTACCAACTGAGCTACAGCCGCCCAGCTAAGCTAAACTAAGATTGAATGTTCAAAACGCCACCAAACTGATTGGCTCTCAAAAATAACTTCTACATATTTTTTTACAGCGGCGGTTTGGAAAGAGCTGTCATGCTTTTACATTTTGCTCCTGAAATGATGACACTTTTTTTATTCACCTTTCATCCCTGTCCTGAAATGTTCAAAGTGATTGTGTCTGCAGAACCTTTTTAAAATCCTTTCATTTGTTGATCTCTCTTTTTTCCCATTATAAGAAACTGATCAGGATGATTACATCATAAGAGTTTTGAACTTTGAGTAGAATTAATCTAAACTCTTCCACACACAGGGGGCAAACCCTAGTCTCTGCTTTCAAAGTCCCATCCTGCGTCCACTCTGCATACTGATCTGAAACTTTCTGAAACTTCTGAATGACATTCCTGAGGTCAGATTTGCTTTTCTGTTTCTACTGAGGCTTGAAGGGGGTGAGAAGCACCTTGGCCCCGTTGTTTGTTTACATCATTAAAGATGCATGAAAAGCTTTTAGCATCTTATCCTCTGAGCTTTTTCGCAGCACCTTAAGGCTGCATCCTCCCCCATCTTTACTCCCAACTTCTCCTAGATGCTCTTTTTTATATCCAATCATGTTTCTTACCTGTTGGCAGTTAAACCTATCAGATGTGAATCAGGTATTTTTTGTAAGGCACTTCCCAATTCTTCCAGTCTTTGGACTGTGAGGTCTCCTGGCCAGTAAAAATGATTTTAAAAAGTAGGAAGTGTGTCCAGGATGTAACTCAAAACCTGCATCTTAAATGTCGTACTTAAGATGATGTACGTCGCTTTGGATAAAAACCTGGATGAATGACTTGTAGTAAAAATGTTCATATTTGAACCCAGGTAGAGCATCACCATCTGGGGCTCAAAATGCACAACCGTGCTTACTTAACCCAGGAAACACAAAATTGAATTCAGTTCATTAATTACTCTCCAAAATAAGCAACAGGATTTAATTAAAGTCTGCGCGTAGAGCTCAAAGTCAAAATGAATCAAAGTTAATGTCAACACTTCCAGCAGAGAGTTTAATATTTGATGCATCTGGGTCAGGCTGGAAATAATTACCTAATCCTGTTATGAGTTAAGCTATTGGAAGTTGTGTCTTACCTTACTGATGGTTCAGGTAGGAGTCCACAGCATCTGCTGAAACCACTGCTATGACCCTGCTTTATAAACCATTATAACCACTGCTATGACCCTGCTTTATAAACCATTATAACCACTGCCATGACCCTGATTTATAAACCATTATAACCACTGCCATGACCCTGATTTATAAACCATTATAACCACTGCCATGACCCTGATTTATAAACCATTATAACCACTGCTATGACCCTGCTTTATAAACCATTATAACCACTGCCATGACCCTGCTTTATAAACCATTATAACCACTGCCATGACCCTGATTTATAAACCATTATAACCACTGCTATGACCCTGATTTATAAACCATTATAACCACTGCTATGACCCTGCTTTATAAACCATTATAACCACTGCTATGACCCTGATTTATAAACCATTATAACCACTGCTATGACCCTGATTTAAAAACCATTATAACCACTGCCATGACCCTGCTTTATAAACCATTATAACCACTGCTATGACCCTGCTTTATAAACCATTATAACCACTGCTATGACCCTGCTTTATAAACCATTATAACCACTGCTATGACCCTGCTTTATAAACCAATATAACCACTGCTATGACCCTGCTTTATAAACCATTATAACCACTGCTATGACCCTGCTTTATAAACCATTATAACCACTGCCATGACCCTGCTTTATAAACCATTATAACCACTGCTATGACCCTGATTTTTTCTCCAAGTTTCCGAGCCGTAATTACGACTTCAGGGGACGTTCCAGTTCACACTTCCGACTGGGAACTGGGAATTTCCCAATTACGAGATCAACTGGAACGCACCATTAGCCTATAGCAGCATAACCAGGAGATCTAACCACTGCCATGACTCTGCTTGGTAAAACAATACATAGATTATTTTTACAAAGCAGGGACTCTTTTGTATTCTCGTGAACCTTGCAAGGAATAACTCAAGTATTACAAATATTTTGTCCCTGGAGAAGAGGAGAGTAAGAACAAAAAAGGCAGATTGCTCCAGACGATGGAGCCAGTAGTGATGAGGAGTGATTTCTTTAAGAATGGTTCAAGGACGTTTCCCAGTCAAGGTCCTGGGAAACATCAAACTTGACAGTTCAGTGTCGACAGATATTAGTCATTCAAGTTTGACTCGACTGAGAAGCATTTCAGAACAGTCGTCGGATCAAAAGCTTCAGTTAAACTTGTCCAATTGGATGTCTGGATAAACCACATGGATTGTGAAACAGATCTTTGAAATGAGAGAGGTCATTGCACGTTTTGTGATGAAGGCATTGAGATATGCAAAGCTGGAAACAATGAATGACATGTCTCTCTGCAATGGTAAGGGTGATCTCTACCGGCAGCATAAACAAGATCCAGCTGTAACACTTGGTTTGGTGGTTTTTTGTTTCTCCGTTGTTCAGATCCAGCGGTAAAGCCAGATACAAAAGAAGTTAGAATTTAGGCAAAGGTTTTAGAAAGTCTTTGGAAACAGTGTGGAGGTTGCCACCTGGATCTGGATCTGTTGTGCCATGAAGTTTGCATTAGATAGATTCTTTGTGGCCTAGGAGTAGGGCACATTTGTTGGATGCATTGTAAGGAGCCTTAAAAAATAATACAGCCTTTGACGTGCTGCTGTGGCACTGTATATGATGTATAGCCCCTGAGCTGGGACATATACAGTAAAGCCACAGTCTTACAGCATGTGTGCAGAATAGATAGAAAAACAAATTAAGGGTGTTTAATGGTTATGGATGCACAACAAGAACCTTATTTAGTCACTGAAAAGATTCAAATTATAATAATAAAGCTGCACAGATACACAGCATACTTAATCACACATACTTTTCAAAAGCTCCACAAAGTTGAAAGTCATTTTCTCTCTCTTCCCCTCATCTAATAAAAATTAGAGCATTTCTTATTCGCACATACACACAGAGATTGATTCTCCAGCTTTCAACTGCATCCAGAATTTCCCATGAATATGAAGGGCAGACAAACAGAACGAACGCGCAAATGTTAATTATATCACATAACAAGTGCACGCATGCTAATACCACCTTTGATGAATATTAAACAAAGGCAAAGCATTGTTCCACATCCAAGGGGCTCAACTGAAAGGTCCTGAGATCTAATTGATGCACAATGAGTCTGTTTGAATGTAAGCAGAAAATGAACCGGGAGATAAAAGAGCTGAGGGTCAAGGGTTAAAGCGTCACGGCGATGGAAGCCCAAAGGAGTTGGATATACTTGAAGGTGTCACAACAGCCTTTTCAAAAGGTGTTTGGTTGAGGCACAAAAAACTGCAGAGAGGCTTTGTGTTTGGAGACATCGTCACGAGATGTGTAGTGAGTGAAATGATAAGGTGATCTTACTCTATGATCAGACATTAAGGAAACATGCTATGTTGAAGTGCTGGCTTCTCTGACAACAATGCAGCAGCCAGTATGTCCTCCTTCTAACTTTAGATTCTGCTCCTGAATGCTCTGGATTTGTTTGGACCAGAGAAGGTAGGCGACCCCCCCCCACAAGGCCATTTTGGACGCCCCTCGGTTTGTCAGATATGAGAGCAGTTATCAGGTCAACAGGTGTTGCAGTGATGGAAGCGGTCAAGAGAAGTGGTTCAGATAGAAGTGATTGTACCCGACCTAAAAAGCCTCTGCATGTTTCTAATAAGCTCCACGAGCAGAAACGTGCTCAAACTAGGATCAATATTGGAGATGCTTTTGAAAAATGGAGAGAGGTTAGAACACAGAAAGGTTTACAGACCCATACAGAGCTGGATAAACACTGAAGCTTCAGAGTCCACCACATGGTGACCTGAGTGAGCATCCACTCTAGAGAGGAGGGGGGAGACAGCTCTCTACGATGTTTAGAATTTGGACTGCAGTACCCATTTTAACCACTAGGTGTCAGAGTTACATATTGCTCCTTTAATAAAAATAAATTCCTAATTGTATGTATCAGTAGTTATAGTTTCAGTGTATCAGTGGACATATAAACATAATTGGAAGGTGTGTTACTTCACGCTAACATAATAATAAATAAACACATTACTGTTTATGTTCCATATATTGTGAATGCAGTAACATCCCCAGCAGATTTGTTGAGAACATTTTCACCCTTTGAAGAACACCACTGACATTCGTAATATATCCAAGATCAGGAATATCCTGTCGCAAAATGATGCAGAAAAACTAGTTCATGCATTTGTTACCTCCAGACTGGATTATTGTAATTCTCTTTTGTCAGGGTGCTCTGGCAAATCTCTAAAGACTCTTCAGCTAGTCCAGAACGCTGCAGCTCGTGTACTGACCAGAGCCAGGAAATAGGACCACATCACTCCTGTCCTGGCTTCTCTGCACTGGCTCCCTATACAGTCTAAAATAGAATTCAAGATCCTTCTTCTCACTTACAAAGCTCTAAATGGCCAGGCACCATCTTATCTTAAGGAGCTACTAGTGCCGTACTGTCCCTCGAGAGCGTTGCGGTCCTGGAGTGCAGGCCTGCTGGTGGTACCTACAGTCTCTAAGTGTACTATGGGAGGTAAAGCCTTCAGTTATCGGGCTCCTCTCCTCTGGAACCGCCTTCCAGCCGGGGTCCAGGAGGCAGACACAGTCTGTATTTTTAAGAATAGACTTAAAACTTTCCTTTTTGATAAATCTTATAGTTAGTGCTGGTGCTGGTGTAGACCAGCTCTTAGTTATGCTGCTATAGGCTTAGACTACCGGGGGAACTGGCACCTTGAGCTCCTCTCTCTCTCTCTCTCTCTCTCTCTCTCTCTCTCTCTCTCTCTCTGTGCATATACAGTACATCATATTACTGCATGTATCTATCTGTAAATCTCAGTCACTACACATCTACTTTCCTGAGAGCTCTTGAGCTCTCTTAGGCTCCTCAAGATCGTTGGTTGACGGCCTTCCAGAACGCCTCTCGGAGACTCTCTTCTTTAATAAACAAGCAGCGTCATTAATCTTTCGCTGCATGAGCTCTGTGGACTCATCGTCCCCGGGGGGGTTTGGAGGCATGCTTTTAATTGCACATTTGTGTGTGTGTGTGTGTCTGTGTGTGTGTGTCAGGTAATCACACATAATGTTGCCTCTTCCTTCTCTTAATCGCTGTGCTAATAAACAAATTAGTGGAGTCTGTAAAAAGTTCAAGGACAAAATTAGATGTTGAATAATCAGAGCCTCTGTAGCAGTACGGATTTAACCTTTAAAGTGAAGCAAACTAAGGCACTGAAATCTCCCTGTAGTTTAAGAGTTCAAGGAATAGTAACAGCTGTTTCCGTGCAAAACTGACCAAACATCAGGTCATATGTTTGGTATATTTTCAGCTCTCATTCCCTTTTAGAGCCAGGTGCACCTACAGGATGTCAGATTCCACTCTTTATTCTTTTATAGACCCGGCTAGTCAGCTAATTTAACTTCTCTTTGTTGTGCTCCTGACGATACAGAACACACACAGAATCAAATATGCTGATGGTGGACTGAAGTTATACCCTGCTGAAAGATTCTGACGTCATCAGAAACGATCAAATGATGCTGTGAACATTTCAAAATGAGGGGAAAAAAAAAGAGCATCCTCATTAGTTAATAAAATCTCCAGACATGCCGACAAGATAGATTCAGAATCAGAATTTATTGCCAATTAACTTTTGCACTTAAAAAGGAATTTGACTTTGTTCGGTACAAAACAATTAACAAAGGAAATATTAGAAACAGCAGAGCTCCTGCTGACAACTTAAAAAGAATAAGATACAAATATAAAAGCAATTATAAAACATATAATAGATTATAAAATGTGCAGTGGAGGAGCTGTGCAGGTATATTCAAGATTGCATGAAGTGTAAACAGAAAATATGAAGTCCAGTGTGCACAGAGATTCAGTCTTCACATCACTGTAATGTTCTCTGACTGTGGGGCTGTAGAGAGTCTGTGTTATGTCGGGGGAGGGGGGAGGCTTTATTGATGTGGCCGGCAGCAGAGGGGAAGAAACTGTTCCTGTGGTTTGAGGTTCTGGTCCTGATAGACCGCAGGCTTTAATATGACAGCTGTGTCAGGTGGGAAAGACGTCTGCGCTGCACGCCAAGACACTCGAGGCATTCTGACCTTGCTCTTTAGACTGAGGATGCATCGCTAAAAATACAACCTGCACCTGATGTTGGACCAAGTGAATGTGGCCCGAACCTGATTTGAAAAGACCAGATTCCATGCGACTTGTGATGTTTAAACTGTCTCATGCATAAAAAATCTCATGCATGGAGGCTGTGGTCCTCCAAGCAGGCGGCCCAGGTTCATGGCTCCTTTCCCGCATGTCATACCCTACTCTCTCTCTGTCTGATTTCCAACTCTATCCACTGCCCTATCTCTCCATTAAAGGCCCAAAAAGCCCCAAAAAAAATCTTTAAAAAAAATCTGATCCGAGTAATATGAGAAAAAAAAAATATGTGGGTCACTGACGAGTGTAGAGTGAACAAAGTCAAAGAGTTCTGCAGCTAGACACCAGAGCTGATTTCTCTGCCCCTGCTATGGGGCATAGTTTGTGTGAATGCCTTTAGATTACATGCTGACGAGAACTTTGCCTTGTAGCTTCTGCAATCAGTGTTAACGTGTGTGTTAAAGTGCTCACATGTTTTAATAAAGCACTTTGCATAGCTTGAAGACTAGAAAAGTGCTTTATGATTGCAGTCCATTAAGCATCAACGTCAGTAAAATTATAAAGCTTCTGTACATCATCACTATCCTCCTCGAGCATCGGTTGAATACTTAAGTGAAGCGTGATAAAGGTTCAAAAGCAAAGTTTTTCTTTTTCTTTACTGCATGTGTTAGTAAGCGTTGAGAATGCTTGGGGAGTCTCCCTCAGAGGACGGCAGCGTGTTTTTGATCATGGTTTCTGTGCGTCATGGTGCGTCATGGTGCGTCATGGTGCGCAAAGAAGGGCATCATCTCTCCTGTTGCTGGTTAAGACTCACATACAGAATTGGTTTCATAAATTTGAGTACTTCATAATACTTCAGAATACTTCATAATTCTGAACTCCTCAGCTGTCTCCTTGGGGTCCCCTAACATGCTCTTTTAACCCTCCTGGTTTTAGATTCAGACGTGATTCTTTATGCGGCTCCAAACAGTGAATCATTTCACCTCACAAAAAACAAGTCATATGTGCTACAGTTTTAAAACCTACGTCTTTGAGTCTGCACAAATAAAATATATCATAAAAATTAGGTCTCAGAGCTCCCCACAAACATGTGTGTGAAGTTTCTTGTTCTAAATCCACTATGATCCTGTATTTGATCATGTCTATAAACCCCTCTATTTCAGCCCTGCTCAGAACAGGCTGTTTCTGTGTCTGTACCTTTAAATATGTAAATGAGCTGTGTCTGATCACGCCCCCTCTCTGGGGTGTACGCAATGCTTTCTCGCTCCATGTCCTATTGTTTACGGTGAGAAGGCAGACTCAGAGGGCAGAACAAACACCTAGCTGTGGGAGTGTCACCCACCTGGGGGAGGGGCTACTGCCCTTTGTGATGTCATGAAGGGAACATGGCTTTTACCCGTGGACGTGGAGTTGGTCTTTCTTTCAGTTGGACCCGGAGGTGCCAAACAACAGCGGTTAGCTTGTGCTAGCTTCCGGTAGCTTGCAGTGTCGGTACAAGCAGTAAACATACTCACTACGTCCTGCAGAGAGTGTGAGCTTCTGGTGACGATGAGACCAGGAGGAGGGACTCAGTTTCAAAGATATGTTTACAATCTGCAACGAACATGTAAAGAAATTCCAAGTAGGTACCATTTTTGGTTTATTAGCTTTAAGTTCTTTAATTTATATAAACTACAGATGAATATAATCCAATATTTGAGTCATCGGAGAAAAATAATACACCTATTCTATCTATTTATGCAAATACTTGATGACCTCACATGAACACACCTGCGACTGAAGGACGTTAAAATTATTTTTTCCCACCAGTGTCACAGCTGCTGCTCATTGGAACTAATCAGCCGCCCGTGAGATAACGCCGCCTTCAACCTCCTTATGAACTCTTAAAGTCACATGAGCACTTGAAATTCACAAAGTGTGTTGTGGCGTTCATCAGCTGGGGCTTGATGCATCACCTGGAGTGAGCTGAAGTTCCTCTTAAATATGTGAATAATTGACCCTCCACACTGCTGTTTGAGCCTCTTAAATCAATACACTGAATGCGTTTGTCTCTTTTCCAAGCCGTTATTGTGAGACTTATTTTTTGAAGGACGGCTGGGTTTGCTTTGCAGAACTCTCATACACACAGGTTTTTTTTTGTTTGTTTGTTTTTAATAAAACACTCAAGCTGTCACTGTGATGAAGTCAGGGAGTATTGTGTTATCTTTATTTGCTCTGAGACGGGGATCTGATATTTAATAGAAAGCAGGATGTACACAAGGATGTTTGTGATAAAAGCAGGAAAGACTTGTCTGTTTGTTCTCGTTATCAGAAGGGACATGTTGTTAATCTGTGGGCGTTTTACATATGGTAATAAATAAATATTATGTAAGGGATATGATCAGACAAACGGTCGGTTTTATGATTTTAATAGATGAAAATGTTGGGAGCGTTCATGTGTCCTGTAACAAGAAACTGACAAAGTCAAAAGTAAAGGTGCAATCAAACCAGGGACAACAGATGGAAATTAGCTAGCTAGCTGTTAGTACGTAGTTTCATGGATTCATTCATCTTGATCATTTTGTGGACATATCTTTAAATTGTGTCAACCATCTCACAGTAATTCTACTTTTGGGTCTGTGAAGCTGTAACCTTATATGATGAAACATGTAAATTGTAGCAGATCTGTGTTTGGATAGGAGCCAACTATATGTTGTCAGCAACTGTTTGACAGAGAGTCTACATCTGATACGTATACAAATCAGTGTCATGTCATCTTTATTGTTTTATAGTGATGTACCCAAATGGAAAGGAATTTGTGGGCTGTACCTTCTAGCAGAATATAAGCCACACTGTGTGATGAAGACTTGGCCATTTTGCCATTTTTCCCATGATGGCCACTTTGTCAATGATTGTCAACGATTGTGAGATCTTGGTCAGCATGGGTCAGCGATGGTCTGCACTTTGTCAGCCATGTGTGTTGTGTTTCTGTGTTGTCTGACCATGGCTGAATAAATCTAAGATGATCCACAGTCTGTTTCACGTTTTCATAATTGTCCATCTACTTCAGAAATAACCCCCACCTAACACTAGCTAAATCTGGTACAAAGCATCTCTTCTCTTCTGATGTTTTTTTTTTTGGGAGGGTTGATTGTAAGAAAACAACTGAAACAAATGAACAACGGTTTTCCAAAGCGAGGCAGAAGATTGGACAAGCTGGTTGTGCCAAATGAAAGAACTCAACAAAACAGAACAGAACAGGGCCCAACTAGTCACTGATTCTAAAAAAAATCAGTGTCCAAGGTGTAACCCTGCCATTGCCCAATGACAGCTGCGGATCGGCTCCAGCAGCCCTGAGACCCCAAAATGGGAAAACGCGGTATAGATAATGAATGGATTTTAAAATATATATCGAACACAGGCTACTGTGAGCCATAGCCAATGCCAAAACAAGAAACTTGCAGAGTTGAGTTCTGTCTGTTTGTCATCCATTGTGCAGAAATGTCATCCCTGCCTTTCTTCCTCTCTCCACAATAATGAACACAAAAAAGCCTAAAACAAATTTATTTTAGCAAAAAGCTGAATGGGTTTTGGATGCCTGGGGTCGCCAATGTGGGGTCACAAGCCAAAAAAAGGTTGGGAACCTTGAACCTAGTGTGTCTAACGTTGATTTCCTTACAAAAATGTAAGAGTACTTCAACTTGCCTGGACGTCCAACCTCACTCCACAAATCTCTTTTCTAACAGACAGCATGAATTGTTAATGGAAACACTGGGAAGAGAGAGAGTGAGAGCTGTCTCAGTGGAGTGCTTCAAACCGAGTCTCCCACTTACTGATTGAATTATTGATTGACCAGGCTTCACTGGTCAATCAATAACCTCATCAGCACCTACTGTACAGGGGGACAGCAGGAGGAGGGTGAGACACACGGTTTTCTGAGACCCCCTGCCTGACATGTTCAATTCAAGAAAAGATCAACATCAAAGCATTTACAGCAACATACTGTAATATTGCCATCTTAAAATAGTAGTTTCAAAATCAATGCAATGGTACAATAACATTCTGACGCCGAGCTGGCTGAAAGGTCTTAAACAGGCTCTCTTCTCCCAGCACTGGAGAGCAGCACTCCCCTTGGCAGCCCTGCAGCGATCTGACCCTCCGGAAGGCTTCCAGAGAGCTGACCAATCAGAAGAGAGTGGGCACGTCCACCTGTTAAGATAGGAACTTCTCAGTCCATCGAAAACTTCAAATCTTTGCTTAAAACTCACCTCTTTGCTCTGGCTTTTAATACAATTTGAGCTTGACATTTTGCCATTTATTATTCATGCTCCTATTTATTGTGTTTTTAGTGTGTTTCATTCTATATGTTATTTTATTTGTTGTTTTTCATTATTTTTTTGTATGGCACTTTGGTCAATCAAGGTTGTTTTAAATGTGCTATAGAAATAAAAACTGGTTGGTTGGTTGGTTGGTTGGTTGGTTTTGGTTTTTACTGATCATGCAAAGCTTCTTTATAGGTTTCACATGAAAACAGGAAAAGCGGACATGAAGGTAATATGGTGTTGATGTTGTTGAGATCTAAATGCAGAAAGAAAGTTGTAAGAAAATTTCGGTCGTAAGAAAGCTGTCAGTGATGTCCTCCGCGAGTCTCTGCAGCAGCAACAGTTTTCTAACAAGCTTACATAATCTGTCATTTGGACCGGCTTGATTTCTGCTCGCAAACGGTTTCAAAGCACCATTCATATTAACCATTATGCAAAAAATATGCAATATTAACAATCGTTCTGCCATGTCTCACAACCGACATTTAAATTGGAATCATTTCCCATGAATTCTTTATATCTCCTGAACCTTTAGTTCAAACACCCAATGTGCAAAATGCATGAACTGTCACCAGCTGCTGGGGAAATTAGCAAGGCGTTTATACATTCTGAAGCTGGTCATTGGTGGAGGAAGTGACTGATCATGCCCGACAGTTTCCTGCAGTGTCTAATAACTCTTTCCCCCCTTTCATTGCTCACCATGTTTCCCTCTTTAAGTGTGACTTAAGAGCCACTGATCAGCAGGTGCCAGTGATTATGAACCGTGAAAACATGGGTCTGACTCAGCCGAGGGGGCACAGTGTGAAACTTTTTCTGGTCTAAAACAAGTTGCAGATCATTGTATGAAAATGTCAGAGACTTCCAGCTGCTTGTGTTCTTTCTTTCAAACCTAAAAATCCTACCGACCCCGCTGAACAACAACAGAAATAGAGCTGCAGTCTGCTTCACGATTTCATCAAGAAATACCTCTCCAGTGAAGAGTATTATGCAGCAGTCTCTCTCCCTCTCTCTCATACAAACACAAACACAGAACAACATTAGCTCCCTGTTGCCATCTGCATCCTTGTCAAAAACTTATCTTCCATTTCTGCACATTTCTGTTTGGATTTGTTTTTGTTTTGTCCTCTCTTCCTCCTCCTCCTGCAGGATACTCACGATGTAGCTATGAGTCAAAGTCTTGCCCTCCTCCGCTTTCATGGGCATACACCACACAATGCACACAAATACTTCTTGTTTTTAATGAATGTAATGGTGAGCCTCATATATTCTTATGTAAAAGTTTGTTTTTGAGGAGAGTCTCTTCACTTTAAATCTTTATTTATTCAAAATATTTGCGAATCCTTCTTGGTGAGCACTCAAAGTGAAATGTCTGGTGTATTCTCAGAGACTTTATTTGCTAGATTTTCTCTGGTTTTATGGATGTAAATGGTAAATGGACTTGTAGAGTTCTAGTCGTCTGACTGCTCAAACCTCTTTCACACCGCAGGTCACACCTGCACATTCACACACTGATGGTAGAGGCTGCTGAGTAAAGAGTCCATCAAAGAGTCCATCGGGAGTAACTAATCCCATTCATACACATTCACACTCCACTGACAAAGCAGCGGGAGCAACTTGGGGTTAAGTGTCTTGCCCGAGGATACATCGGACATGTTGCTGCAGGAGCTGGGGATCGAACCCCCGACCTTCCGGTTAGGAGACAACCAACTGAGAAACTGGTGTTAAATTACAGTTTCTTATCTTACTGTTTTTATGTAGTTAGTTTGGATTCTGGATGTTTTAAATTTAACGGAGCAGCCCCTCCGTGGATCCTCAAATTAAAGGACCAATCTCTTCAGTTAAGCCTCACTGCTCACATACTAAGCACTGTAAACAAACACCTGTGTCATATCGGGACGGCTTAACTCCAGCCAATCAGATGTCAGGATTTTCATTACCATGGAAAAAGCATTTAAGAAAGAACACCAGTTGCAGAATAGAGCGTCTGGACTCCATGGAGCGACAGCAAGATCTACACAACCCCCCCATGGATTCCAGACGCTGTTGTTGGACACGTTGGCTGATGACGTCAGCCAACGTGTCGTCAGAGGCTGATGGGATGAAGAGGCTGACCAGACTGCGAGCTCTGGGGGTTGACCTGATGATGGCTGATGCTGTGATCTGAGGCTGATGGAATGGAGCCGGTGGTAAAATTGTGAAATGGCATGAATAAACTGGTGGTAGAAAAACATTTCCATCGCTATAGAGCTACATTTAAATCTGTCTCCAAAAAGATCGGCATTGCTTCTATCCGAACCCGTTCCTCATCTTTGTGGAACTAGGACATTAATGTTTGTTATGTTGCCTAGCTACACTGTCACCCTCTCTGGTGGGGGCTGTATCTGCTCATATATCAGTATTATAAGGGGAAGTGGTTTGACCTTTTCCTCTTTATGAACTCAAATCAAATCCATACATGAGATGGATGAGCTGTGGAAGAGCATCTGGTTCTCCAAGCGCTGCAATGTAACCACCAACTTCTGCTTTTTTTAACGTACGAGTGCAATGCAAAGAGGAGGATACATGGGGACTAGATATGGCTGCTATAAACACACACATGCGAACGTCTCAGCTGCAGGGACATCATAAACTCTATTTTTATTCCACATGGAGTCAGTGCCATGAATACAGACATGGCCTTTAGATAAAGGAGAATAAATGAATAAATTAAACTTCACTCTAAAGGAAGAAGTAGATCTGACTCTGGAGCTGTAGACATGAAACATTGATGTTTAACATTTGAATAAATTGAGAGCGCATTTTTAAAATTTAAACTCGGACGGTAATCTGGGCCACTTTGAGCATTTCAGATGCTATTGGGATGACAAACACACCTCAACATTAACACACACAACTTCACACACAAAACTACACACACACACACACACACACACACACACCATGGGATGAAACTGAAGTATTCTGATGCATTTTTCGTATTTAAGAAAAAAAGAGAAAGAAAAGAAAATACAACATAAGCATTGGACATGAAAATCTGACAACAAGCATTTCCTTTTCTTTTCTCTTTTTCTTCTTTTTCATGCTGCCAATACAAAGTCTATATGTAAGGTAATAACTGTACAGGGAATGATAGTACTATTTAATACACAATACATACAAACAAAGCAAAAAATAATGATAATAATAATAAAGAGAAAAAAGAAAGAAAGAAAATAGATTGAAATAAATAAATAAAATAAACGCAAGTGAACCTTTCACAACAAAAAAAGAAGAAAAATATATACAGACAGAGATTGAAATATGTAACTGTTGTGGATAATCACACATAGGTTAATTTAGCTGAGATCAAATTATTGCTGGATCAACATCTATAGACAGAGACTGAAAGTTCACATCACTTCAAAGAGTATTAATGGTTTCTTTTTGACAAAAACATCAAATAAGATGACAGTAGCTGCTCCGTCTCTCTCCTGGTGAATTAACACATCTGCCCCGAGCGCTGAGTGCAGCAGTGGCAGCACCGCACGGCTTCTCCATACCTGACTGTACACCGGCGTCCTCCCTCCAGACGCAGACGACCCGACGCAGACAGCAGAGGTTGCCCAACCGAGTTAATGAAACATGGTGCAGAAAAAGAAAAGGCCTCAGAAAGTGATGCCTGCTTTCATCTGGGAGAAGAACTCGGAGGTCTAAAGCGCTCACTTTTAACCTGAAGATGAAACTCTGTTTTTTTTTTTTTTTTCAATCTTCACTCTTTGATTCAGTTTGGAAACTTTTCAGTGAGTCTGTGTCTGTTCTGCTCGAGTCCTTTTGGAGTTATAGGCTTACGTTATTAAAGTAAATGGATGAACATGTCGGCCTCTGGTGTGTCACAGTCATGTAACTGCAGCTGCTGTATACAGCTTGTTTTTATTTCTTAACTGATGCTCATTAAAACTTTAATCTGTGTTTGGTAATTAGTTACAACATGAAGGAGCCAGTGCGACAATGTCTGCTGATAATAATGAGGTAATACACCGACGGCCCCGAGTGTGCATGTCAGAACAACAAACAAACAAACAAACCGCGTCTTCTAACCATCTGAAGATTGATTAAACTCTCCTGATCATAATAATCCACCAAATTGAGTCCCCACAATTTAAATCCAGTGAGAATTTATCCAAACACATTAGATCCATAACGATTAGAGGTGTGGCTTCTAAACGTTTAAACGTTAATTTAAAAAAACTAAATTCTATCTCTCTCCCTCTCTCTCTCATCCAACACAAACACAGAGCAACATTAGATCCTCCTGCAGGATACTCACGATGTAGCTAATGAGTCAAAGTGAAGCCGGCCACCACTTGACTTGAAAACTCACTTTCACTCTCGTAGGCGATGGATTCATTAACAGTGATGTTTGAGTCCATGATGATGTTTTCAGTTGGTACTGACCTTAACCTCATTAAAACTGCATTACAAGAAATGTATGTTATGAAATAACTACTCACCACCCGGAGTAATATCTCCCCTCTGACATTCTGATAAGTGTCTGACACTTTCCTACATACGCACACACACACACACACACACACACACACACACACACACACACACACACACACACACACACACACACACACACACACACACACACACACACACACACACACACACACACACACACACACACACACACACACACACACACACACACACACACACACACACACACACACACACACACACACACACACACACACACACACACACACACACACACACACACACACACACACACACACAGGGACATAATGAAGTCCATCCTTCAGTCCAAGTGAGGTGACGTTTGGCCTCGAGGATGTTGATATGAATGTTTGTGCTGCTCACTTCAGTTTACAGAGACAAGCCTTCAGTTCTCCATCTGCAGAATTCTTGTGTACTACGTGTGTGTGTGCGTGTGTGTGTGTGTGTGTGTGTGTGTGTGTGTGTGTGTGTATCAGGCAGGTGGCATGAAAATGTCAGCGATGGCTGTGCCTGAGTGTGCTCACATGTCAGTGAAGGAGAGTATTATTTTTGAAAAGGTCATTTTGTAAAGGCCACAAGTGTAATCTCAACCTTTGCACTTCAAGTCGTCATCACGCACGCACGCACGCGCAGTAAAGAAGAAATCTAAAAATTAGATTTCATTTGCCTAAGTGGAACGAACCAAGTCTGGAAATTGGTCTGGTCGCTGGAGAGGTGCCAGTCTACTTCTGAGCACTGCACTTGAGCAAGGCACCAAACCCCCTCTGGGCACTCTGACATCTCTCCATTAGTGCACGTCCACAGGATCCTGTGTGTACATGTGTGTGTAGCATGTTCATCAACACAGAGAATAAAAATATAATTTCCTCTCACAGATTAATACAGTTTATCTTCTTCTTCTTCCAAGTGTGAGGAGTATTTTAATGTCTACAGTATGAAGCAGTCTCAGTCTATATCTGAAGCCTCTACATGACCCACAACAGAGCGTCAGCTATAAAGATTCACTATTTCTGTACAGCTAACTTCTATTTATATTTCTATTTTTTTAAATGGCATTCAACTTAACGCTGCAGAGTCTTGAATGATTTGTTGAAAACAGATCAATCAGACATTAAACACTTCCATGTAGCTGGAATGTTAAAATCAAAAAAGATTTTGTGGGGGGAGAAAGCCAACTTCAGTTCCCAAAATGATTTAAAGGGTCCTGACATATCTCCCAAATGATATAATAACCAGTCCAGAAACGCTGTTCAATCCATTATTCAGAAATGTCATGCTAAGAATGAATGTGCCAGATGAATTGACACGTTTGCTTTCATCACTGTGTAGCGCTTCCTATGTATCAACTAGTCGGAGATACAGCGCCCTGGGTTCTTCTCTTAGAACTCACGTTAATCTTATTACTATTATTGCTCATTTAAGTTTATATGTCCTGTAATTGAACCTACCTTATCTTGCTTCCTTGTACACGAAATGAATTAAGATAAAGAATGAGATTCACCATCAAGTCTAATACTGGCATGTTCTACGTGTACAATATCTTTCATTATTGGAGATGTCATTTATAATATACAATGCAGACAAATACAATGTGCACAAAATAAATTATTCATTTAAGAAATGACAAAATAAATTCCGCAGTATCACTGGATGAATAATTTAAACAAAATGGCTTTAAATGCAAAAATAACAAACAAACACACTTGCCAACATAAACATTATTTCAGAAATCTCGACAAAATATTTAAAAAGCGCTCCTCACGGGCAGCCGCTCCTCACGGGCAGCCGCTCCTCACGCAAAGCGCTCAACCCTATCCCTAGAGAGGAGGTGCTGGGTCTGGGAGGAGAAACAGTGGCAGGAGAGGAGGTGGAGGCTGAGGTGGAGGCTGAGGTGGAGGCAGAGGTGGAGGCTGAGGTGGAGGCTGAGGTGGAGGCAGAGGTGGAGGCTGGGTGGAGGCAGAGGTGGAGGCTGAAGTGGAGGCTGAGGTGGAGGCTGAGGTGGAGGCAGAGGTGGAGGCTGAGGTGGAGGCTGAGGTGGAGGCTGAAGTGGAGGCTGAGGTGGAGGCTGAGGTGGAGGCAGAGGTGGAGGCTGAGGTGGAGGCTGGGTGGAGGCTGAAGTGGAGGCTGAGGTGGAGGCTGAAGTGGAGGCAGAGGTGGAGGCTGAGGTGGAGGCTGAGGTGGAGGCAGAGGTGGAGGCTGAGGTGGAGGCTGAGGTGGAGGCAGAGGTGGAGGCTGAAGTGGAGGCTGAGGTGGAGGCTGAGGTGGAGGCTGAGGTGGAGGCAGAGGTGGAGGCTGGGTGGAGGCTGAAGTGGAGGCAGAGGTGGAGGCTGAGGTGGAGGCTGAAGTGGAGGCTGAGGTGGAGGCAGAGGTGGAGGCAGAGGTGGAGGCTGGGTGGAGGCTGAAGTGGAGGCTGAGGTGGAGGCAGAGGTGGAGGCTGGGTGGAGGCTGAGGTGGAGGCTGAGGTGGAAGCTGAAGTGGAGGCAGAGGTGGAGGCTGAGGTGGAGGCTGAGGTGGAGGCTGAGGTGGAGGCTGAGGTGGAGGCAGAGGTGGAGGCTGAGGTGGAGGCTGAGGTGGAAGCTGAAGTGGAGGCAGAGGTGGAGGCTGAGGTGGAGGCAGAGGTGGAGGCTGAGGTGGAGGCAGAGGTGGAGGCAGAGGTGGAGGCTGGGTGGAGGCTGAAGTGGAGGCTGAGGTGGAGGCTGAGGTGGAGGCTGGGTGGAGGCTGAAGTGGAGGCAGAGGTGGAGGCTGAGGTGGAGGCTGAGGTGGAGGCTGAGGTGGAGGCAGAGGTGGAGGCTGAGGTGGAGGCTGGGTGGAGGCTGAGGTGGAGGCTGAGGTGGAGGCTGAGGCAGCAGCTCGCTCTTCAGAGGGAAAGGACATGACAGCTGCTCCCTGGGAGGATGAAGACGTCAGGGCCAGCGGGGTGATGATGTGGCTCCAAGCACCTCATCCATTAAACTGTACCACTTCCAGGAAGCAGCTGTCTTCTCCCCTCCCTCTGTACTGACCCGTTTTAGGGGTCCTCAGCTCCTGAGGAAACATGAGAATTCACAATATTTTAGTGAACAATATCCTTTCAAATACACAACCACATGTTTCCATTGTAATGTTAAGCAATGAGGTATATTTTATGTTGTTCAGTTCAAATTCTATTGGCATTATTGAAGGGCTCAATGTTGCACATATGTCACATGAATCCTGTGTGCAGCACAAACTGCCACAGTTGGCAGAGCCTCCTGGACCAGTAGCATGAATGGTCAAATAAATGGCATGTCTTGATCATGTAATGTGCAAGTTGTATGAGTTACATACTTTGTACTTCTGCTTCATATTCTCCCACCTCTTTTCAGGGCGAGGACGGGGACTATCCCCTCAACCCCCATCTCTTTTGCACATGCTCTAATGAGAAGTGTAGTGTAATTGTAATGGGTTAATACCAGGATAAAACCACCTTTAAGCTTATCTTCGAGTTAGATCATCACACGACATAGCACTGACATTGACTTTTGAGGCAAAATAGTATAGATTGTGAGCCCATATAGCCTGTCGTAGCTCATGACAGCACCTATCCATAAAATCTACACATGCAAATGGTATAAGTTACTCGAAACCCTTGCGGGCAGCGTTTCGCTGTCCGGTGAACATATTGCCGTTCCGGGCTCTCCACCGGATCAGCTGTCGCGTGTGGTCATCTGTGCCTGTACAGTCAAAGCACTTGTTTTCAACATCCATACAATAATCATGAGTAAATGTTTTTGAGCTTCTGATAATTCATTGCAGAGACTTTATGTGATCTGCACTGTGGCTCAGTGAATAATACAAAACGTGACATTGCATATAAACAATTTAACAACTTCACATTTGAAAGGCGCGTTGCCCGAACCAGCTGCATCCATGCTCATTTGTTTTGCTTTGGAAGCGCACGTGAAGTGCCCATAGGAAGTGACGTTTAATATTTACGTTTCTCGCACAGCATTGTGGGAGTTAGTATACAATTCATTTCCTGAAAGCACGCATCCGATCCCTACTGCATAAAACCCGGAAGTTAGTATGCATACTGAAATGTTCAGTATACTGCACGGACCCAAAAAATGCATACTGAATGACCACGAAAGTTCAGCATGCTGAAACTCCATACTGAATAGTACTGCATACTGAACTGTGACAATTCGGAAAGGGCCAGGGTCTTGTGTAACACTGCTGAAATTGGACAACAGCAACTGTCATTCAAATCCCCTGAGCCAATTGGATGCAGTCTGCAGCCAACAGGCATCTACCCCCTTTCACCAGGTGCACTAATCACCTGATTGAAACCAATCAAGGGCCGTATCCGAATTGCCAAGTACATACTGAATCTTTCAGTATGCAGTACGTACTATCCGTGCTGCATACTGTTAGTACCTACTATTCAGTAGGCGCGCACAGTAGGCAGATATTTGTTCCTACTTCTTCTGATTCATTCAGTATAGAAGTGACGTCATTTACGTTTCCCGAACCGGCCGCATCCAACCGTTTCTTTTTTTTTTTTTGTTTATCTTTATTCAAGAGGAGTAATGCACATATACAGTCAAGTAAACAAAAAACAATATCACAATGTAAATCAAGTAAAAGATTAAATAACTAAATAACACACAGTACATACAGGAAAGTTCAAATGAAAGACAGTAATATACAGAATATAAAATAAACCAATAAAGATTTAAATAGTGAAATCATTATTTAAATAGAGGGAGAAAGCTTTTATAATAATGCAGATATTTGTTATATTGTCTGTTGTTAATTTAAAGTAGTGATTTCAGTCGGGACTTTAACTCTAGATTAAAAATTGATTAAATTAATCCACGCTCGTTTGTTTTGATTTGGAGGCGGACGTGACGTGACGATTTACGTTTAATTTCGCACAGCATTGTGGGTAAAACACAATTCATTTCCTGAAAGCACGCATCCGATCCATACTGCATGAAACCCGGAAGTTAGTATCCATACTGAAATGTTCAGTATACTGAGGTGGACCCAAAAAATGACCAGTGAATGACCACGAGGGTTCAGTATACTGAAACTCCATACTGAATAGTACTGCATACTGAACTGTGACAATTCAGAAAGGGCCAAGGAGTCAATCAGAAGGCAGCAGGAGACAGTCATTCCTAAAACAGTCAAGGAGAACTTCTGAAAGAAAAAATGTGCTTACAACCCTGGACACAAAGCTGGACTTAACTCAACTGAAACTTCAAGCCCTTGAGGAGCTGCTGCTGCTGCTGCTGCTGCTGAGGAGGAATGTCTCAGGACTGAACACTGGTCAGGTCATACTGCCGGAGCAAAGAAGATGGCGAGCTAAAGGCGCAACTTCAAAAGACTCAAGATTCCCTCAAAAGGCAGGCCTCAAGCCTGGCTGTCTGGTTAAAGGGTGTGGTAGGATTTCCCCTACCTAAATAAACATTTGAATTCGTTGGACATCTGCACACACATAACAAATAACTGCAGTACGTGTGATGTGTTTTGGTGCATTGATTTATACGAATAGAATTGGGACTATTTAGCATGTGTTGTATGGAGGGTAAAAGGTGCCCGTAAGAATCTGTTAATTGAAGGCCTATTTTCTTTTATTTAAATTGTGGTATTTTCCTTGATTAAGTTGAAATGTTTTTTTGTTATTTGTTACAAATTGAACTTTAAAATACAAAACCGGTTATCAACATTCTGTGTCGTGTGTTTAATTAATTCTCCACCAGCTCCAAGAGTCTAACCTACATTAGCCCAGTACACCTTAATTTGTTACATCTTTTTTTTTTGATAATTTATTATTTATAAATACATATTTGATTTAAAGTAAATTTTGTATCCTGAGTGTTACACTTGCAATAATGCTTCTGAGAGGACAAGATGTTTAAACCGGTCCCCTCTGCTCCTTTAGGTGACAAATCGTTCGTGCTTCAGGTTGAAATGGGTGATCCCTTGTTACCTCTGATAACACCTGTGCAGCTGAGATTTAAAAAATAAAAAAACATGCCCTGCCACATGTAAGGTGCTGGCGAACAGAATATTTGGAGGTTAAAAACCTTCATATGTTAGCAGCAGAATCAGCAGTTTGAAGCATCACAGCTCAGAGGTTTCTGAGATTTGAAGTTGGAGACAGAAAAAAAAAAAACAAGATCAAACTCAACAATATTTATTCTTGCTGTGTGAAGTCACTGCTGGAGGTGCAGTGCTTCGGCAACAAATCCAACTTTTGATAACCGCTGAGTAGCTCTCTCTCAGCCAGTTTGCAAAAAAAAAAAAAAAACATGATATTTCTTATCTTGCAAACTTCTGAGTACAAACACATAGATCAACCCCCCCCCCCCCTTCTGTGGGTCAATCTAAAGGAGAGAGACCCTGCTGTTTCTGCACGTTGTGTTCATCTGATCCAGACAAACACACACACAGTTGAGTAAGTTCAGACACAGCGGGTTCATTCTCTCTTGTAAAAGTCACATCTGCTGTTGCAGCATTTATCAACACTGCTGCAGCTCGGCCTCAGAAAACAAAGTTGCTGCTGCATCATCTCGTTTGAGTGGAGTTCTGTGATAAGGGAGACAGACTCTCTCAGCGAGCAGTCAGCTCCCCACGGGCTCTTCGATGTGGTTCGAGCTGCGCACAGAACAGACAGCTCTCCATAAAAATAAACTTTATTTTACACTTCATGCATTTAAAGGCATAAATTCTTCACCACATTTATCAAACTCCAGTTGTCTTTGCATTCCAATGGATACAAAAAATGTTTTTATTGCCTTTACTCAACTACAAGCAAGCAGTAGCTGGAATAAATAGTGTAAGAGTGTGTGTGTGTGCAGGCAGGAGAGATGAAAGAGCCGTCAGCTGCTGACAAACGTCACGCTGGTTTTTTCTTCTTCCACTCTGCATGCGGGCATGTTGCCTCTGATCAACTGTTTAAAGCTTTCCTGTAGAAAAATCAATAGTCGGGGGAAAAAAAAGAGTGAGAGTGAATGGAAAGCTGAGATCAGAGATGGAACTGAAGTGTTTCCATGTTGATAATCATGGTCAGAGACAAGAGCATCCTGTGTGGGTACATTTGGAACAAACAAATGTTGCTTAAAAAAAACCTAGAGGTCTGCGAGGACAAACTCTGGGTGAAGTCCAAGTGAATAGAACAGAATAGATGTTTATTGCCAGATTTGCACAGATACAGGACAGTACAGGTACACTGGAATTTTTGTGCGTTTCTCCCCGAGTCAGCTTCTACAAAAAAATTAAAATTATATATAAAATAGAATAGCATTATAAGAAAAAAAGAGTAGATAAGTACATAAAACATAAATAAATAAGTTGTAGTAACAGTTGTAAGTAAATTAAAATAAACTGTACAGAAGCTATACACTGTATTAAAGCAAAGATAAAAAAAATAACAAAGGGGAACACTGAACAAATGTGTTCACACATTTTTCAGAAAGTGTGAAAGCCCTGTATGTAACTTTTCCATCTTTATATAGTAGTTTCTAACATAGTACATAGCACAATAACTTTCAACAGGGACAGAGCATCTCTCTCATATCCACAGCAATAACTTTCAACACTCACTGCAGGATGTAACTTTTCACAGTGGGCCATTGTTGCATGGTGAGAAGTGTCATTGATTGGCCGAGCAGAGGAGGAGCGGTGAGAGGAGATGTAACACAAGAGTCAGTGGACTTCTATAGAGTGTCAACTTCAAACTGACACCAGAACCCACTCTGCTGTTGAGAGATCTTTTCAGTTAAAGTTAAATGTGCGTTTTTGTCGTTGGAAAAATGACGAGACGTCAACCCTACTGTGCAGACTCCGGCTGTCACCGGGGGAAGATTGGCGTCATGTTTGTCTCGAAGGTTCAAAGTAAACGTTATTATCCAGAGGGGCGGTCGGTTTTACAGCCAAAATGAAGCGAAGAAAAAAAAAAAGGCCATCAATGGAATTTGTGTTTTTTGGATGAGACGTACAGGGTTTCCCTCCGCAGTAAACAGCAACAGGGCTGTGAGCTGTGAATTTACAAGGAACCAGAAAGGTTCTAAAGTGTCCTAAAGTGACGGCCAATCAGCTCCCCTTTTATTTTATTTTATTTTAATAGCACATTACCCTTTCTCTGTAAGTCTCATAAGAGTAAATGGCAGGATTAACAAGTTTTTTTGTCGTCTTTTATCCCAAGAACAGCAGGTGATTTTATTGTTTTGGCTCAGGGACTTTGGTTGGGGAGTTGGAGAGTATCCGGTTCAAGTCCAGACCAGAACATGGAAGTCATTTTGTGAATAAAAGAAGAAAAAACTGAAATACACACATCAAGGTGGGAGGAGTCACATGATGCTGGAGACCAATAGCAGGGACACAATTTTTAAGTCCTGCACCTGTGGGCAGAGGATATCTGTGAGCAGATGGCAGCAGCTTGTATATATGATGTAATTTCTTTGTACATTACTAAATAAAAAAATTGATCACAAAACAAAGACAGAAACACAGAAACACATCCTGCTTGTACACACTCACAAAAAACATCCAGAGCACATGTTGCGTATCAACAGATGCTTCACAATTGGACACAGCGTCTGAATTCTCTCTTTTTTCAAGCTGTTGGAAATTGAGCCTGACGATCATGGAGCCAGCGGGGGAGGGGAAGACCATCAGAGGCAGATGACAACTCGCTGCAGAACTATTTACATACTTCAGTTTTTGTAGTTGAAGGTGATAAGAATTTCTAAGGTGATGAAGGCTATTAGAATATGAGATGAAAAGGTTGGTGTTTATCCGTTGCCCCGGGGGCGTGAAAGGGGAGCTTTGTTGCTTTTCATCTTTCTGCTGCATAATGCGCAGATCATTTTATGCAGCCTCGAGCGCACGCACACACACACACACACACACACACACACACACACACACACACACACACACACACACACACACACACACACACACACACACACACACACACACACACACACACACACACACACAGAACGAGAAGGACAGAGAGTGAGAAACTTAACATTTTAAAGTGTCCTCACCATACACTGTAAATATTAATGTATGAAGTCTGAGTGACGTCAGCCATCTGTTCCTGCAGGGGGCGCTGGAGGCTCAACAGCAGCAGCCGCCATGTTGGAAATCCTGTCTCAGTCTAACTTTCAGTCAACCTAACGACTAGCTGGAGCTGAGGCAGGTTTTAAGCCTCCTGACAAACCGTTACAGTGTGCCCACCTGTCAATCATCTCAGCTATGCCCCAAACTATGAATAACACTTAAAAATCACCCCCCATACAGTGGGTGCCCATGAGGACAGTAACTCATCAGACCTATTTAGTTTTTTTGTACCAGGCTGTAAACATGTTAATGTCTGTTGTAAAAACCTGTCGTGTTTATGTGACTTCCTGTGTTCCTGCAGCCAGCCTCTAGTGGACACTCGACAAACTGCAGGATTTTTGCATTTCCGCATGTGCTTCATTTTTCAGGACTGAAGGTCGCCGCTCGGTCGTCACACATTTGACTCTCTTTGAATTGCCCTTTAATTCCCTGAGGGTCAGCTCTTTCTGTATGCACCAAGACGTGAAGAGACTTTGACTCAAGAGTTTGTTTTGTTGTTGTTTCCTGTCATAGCGTATCTTTGAGTATCTAGAAAAGCGCTACATAAATCTAATTTATTATTATCATTAATAATGTGGGAGGTTTTAACACAACAAGAGCGTGAGAGCTGCTGTGTATCTGCTCAGTGTGTGATGAGACGGCTCATCCTAAGTCTCCTGAGTCTGACAGATGGGATGAAGGTCAAAGGTCAGATCTGAGCAGATGGATGCTTTCAGCACTTCACATGTTTTCTTATTATTCATGATACACCATCACATGAGGGGAGCGTAGTCAACAGAGAGTTGTTTAGATGAAATGGCGAATGGACTTCGAGCTTGTAAATATTTTTTCTAGTCTTCTGACTACTCAAAGCACTTTGACACCGCAGGTCACACCTACACATCAGTATTGGTCCATCCCATTCATACGCCACTGAAGAAGCAGTGGGAGCAACATGAGAGTTGCTTTCAGTGCTAACCTTTTGTGAACTTTTTCTTGATAATCTCTTGTTGTCTGATTTGCTCGCTCCCCAAGTGTTTCCCCTTTCCCCTCAGGCATATCACAGAGCTGCTGTTGGATGTTATCATCAGATGTCTGTTTTCTCAACCCCTCGGCATGTTAGATCACAAACACTCTCGTTGTTTCTGTTTCTCTCAGTCTTTTTGAGACTTCCTTTAATCCTTTGTCTTTGTCTGCAACACTGTGGATCTTTCTCCATCGACTCATATCTGAGTTTCTGCTCCGCTCATCCTCTTCTCGTCAAAGCTGTGTTGGCAAAAATATAAAGTTCTTCATTTCTGTGACACTTCTTTAACTCCAGTTTCTTCTCACATTCTTCTTTTTCCCTTTGTTTTAGTTCCCTCTGATGCACAATTGCCATGTGTTTCTGGCGGTGCCTGCTCGGCTGGATGAGCTGTCATTTCTTATTAACTCTGCTCTGTTGTCTCTTTTGAAGCTTTTACCGTTTTTGTTTACATGCCGTCTAATCACAACAGTCGAGATCCAACACCGGTTGTGCTTTTTTTTTTTTTTTTTATCGAAATCCCCCCCCCCCCCAAACAGAATAAAAAAGATCAGCCTCTGCATGCTGTCACTTGGAAAAAACAAATAACACTTTTCACATGTCGTTCTCTCACAACATCAAGTCTTCAGTAATCAGGGAACATTGCAAAAAATATTCTGCTGCATTTGATGTCAGAGCTCAATGCTACAGGTTGTGTTGTATTTATGAAGAAAGCTAACTGATTATGTGAAGATGCATTTAGTCGAGGAAGTGACCTGTTTTCAATATTATAAATATCCATGCTTTTTGGACTGGGATGGCCCCCCACTGGGACACTGACTTATTCAGAGGTGGCCCTGAAATGTGAAACCAAGCGGCAGCCTCCGGTCTTGTAAAATGAAGCCAAATGCTGAAATGTTAAATCCTGCAGTTTGTTGAGTGTCCACTAGAGGCTGGCTCCAGGAACACAGGAAGTCACATACACACAACAGGTGGAGAAAAACGTTTTTACAGCATAAATTAACATGTTTACAGCCTGGGGTGGTCACTCTGGTTGGGCTACAATTATTAACTTTACTTTATTTATTCTCATTATTATAAATGAGTAAGTTCTTCCAAGTTCCTTCCAAGTTGAAGGCTCATAAAACTTGTTTCATGCCATCAGAGATAACCTCTCTTTTGAGCAATCTTTGCCAACATTCATGTTTTTGAGCGAGTGCCACTTAGAAGGAAGACATTTCTAGAAATTCTCCCGAATGATGCACAATTGTTCAATATGCCATCTCTAAGTTCGGCTCTACTTTTGATTCCCGCTCGGATTCACAGACCTGGAAGCAAAAAGGGGGTGGGGGAGGCGTAATTCTATCACTGACTAGATTTATGACTCAGCCCTTTGGAGACGGATCTTTTGCAGAGGATAGTTTTACTCATATTTCAGCTTGAGTGGAAGAATGTTTTCAGTGCAGCAGATAAATCTTTTAAAGCCCCCGGTTCAAGTTTATGAGAGTTTGATTTCATTCAAAATGGGAAATAATAAATGGCAGAAGAGAATGATATAATGCTCACAGTGAGAAATCATTGTTTGTTTTTTCTCTTCTGGCTCATCAGGTAGGGGCGTCTGAATCCTGCGAAAGTGATTGCATAATGGAAACATACCAACATGCATGGGGTGATTTGGTCATTTAAAACCCTTTCCATTTATTTTTCTATTATAATGATAGCATGTTATTTTCCTCTCATGCCCTCTTTGGTTTTCCCACCTCTGCCAGGTTCCTGATCATCACAACTTCCTGCACAGCTGTTTGGTCATTAGCTCTCCATTCTAAATACATCCCAGTGAATTTGTTTATCTGATTGTTTTTGTTGCTTTGCAGTTGCTTCAGTCTTGCCAATTACGTCAATGTGTCAATGCCATCCCTACTCAACACATCACTTCTGAAACTTTCCTCCTCTGCTTATGTGTCTGATACTTGGTGCTGTTGGCAGCCCTGTGTCCATCTAGCATGTTTTCCTGAGCGTCTTTTTTCAGGTGTTTTCAATGAGTAGAGAGCGTTGCTTTAGTGCAGTATTTGCACAAAATGATCCTTTTGCATAATGTATTCCCGCTGTGAACTCATTTGCTCTCTCTCTCTCAGCAGCTGCTTTAACACTTTGCAATCAAATTAAAGAGCAACGAAAGAGAGAGAATGGGGGAAAACAGCTGTGAGCGAGTCCCAGGTGAGTGTGTTAGAGGGAGGGGATCTGGGGTTATGTTTACCCCAATGAAGTTTGAGGAGAAACTTTTGATTACTAAAACTTCACACACCTGCTTCAAATACTGATTTTGTTTTACTTGTAAAGGGATCATGTATGATATTTAATTTAAATGTTTCCCTTTGATGCATTAGTTAGCTTAGAGCTAGTTATCATCTGAAGGTCATAATTAAAACATTCCATAGTTATAAAACATCATTTAAAGGAAGAATGTGCAACATGTTACACATCAGTATATCAGAAATCTAGTCCATCCTAAATGTCTCTCTGAGTCATGACTGTCAACAATGAGTGAGAAGCAAAGCTCAGAAGATGATGATTCTCCAGAATCCTCCAGTGATGATATTTATACTTTTAAAGTTTGTTTATACAGAGACTCTTGAGGCCGTATTCATAAAGCTTCCTCGGTGCAAAGAGTTGCTCCTAGTGACAGAATTCTGAGTATTTCACCCTTAAAATTAAGACTAGATCCTCGTAAAGATCAAATTTATTCACAAAGCATCTTAGCCTTTTGAAAAAAAGGTGAAAAACAGTTAGGAGTAGTGAGGAAGTCTTCACAGCCACAAACCCAGCGGGAGCAACATGGGGTTATTCCACCGCTGTCCTGCACTCACACTGCTCCAGGACTAACCGGGCCTGAGCACAGTTACCTCTTAACGACGCAGTAAAACATATGCATGATTTTATGTGATCATGAAGCGTGCTTAGTTTACAAGACAGACGAGCTAAGAAAAAGGGACACGCAGTCCCGTCCATACATGTGTGTACAGGTGTTTGCTTGTGTGTCCATGTTCCACCACATTAGATCAGCAGCAGAGAACACAAACAGACAGCAGACCTCCCGGTGACTCACAGTCAGACTGTGCAAAAAAACAAAAAAAACACACAACAGGTCTTTGATGTCAACTCGGCTGTCGACTCAGAAATGGCTCTCCAGGGTTTGAGCTGTAGAGTCCGATTAGGAGGACGATGACATGTTGTGATACAAAATAAACCCACCAACTTCAGTTATCTATGAGAACTCTTAATATATAACCTACCTCTCCTATGTGGTGATTCATGCTTTATGCTTTGATTCTGCTGGTTTGTAGGCAGTGTATGCATGTGTATAAATGTGTATAAGTTACTTGTGATAGTCACTTTACAAAGCATTGTCTACCATCAGTGTGTGAATATGTAGATGTGACCTGCGGCGTGAATCACTTCGACAGTTAGAAAACGAGAAAATAAATATACAACAAGCTCAAGTCCTTTGATATTTAGTCCTGATTTTAACACCTTGATGATCTGATTGTGTCTCGTACAGAATGAAAAACTTTGAGTGAATTTTAAAGAAATACATCCAGCTCTTGGTTTATTTATGGAGCAACTCAGAGTCTCTTTAAATGTTTTCATTAGACCGTCTGTCTGTCAATGTTTTGCACATATGTTGCTCATTTGTCATCAGTAAATCTGACTTCAAGATTCTCGCAGCGCAATAACTACAAGTGTCTGATATTTTTCATCCTCATGTGAGTTCATTCCCGGGCATCGTTTGTGCACACAGCACAGAGGCAATCTTATAGCTTACCTAATAAAATGCCAGACACATTTTTTTTTTTCTGTCACTCGTCACCTTCACCCACACACAGACACAGACACACACACAAATGGAGAGAGAGATCATCGCTCAAGGGTAATTGCCCCCTCCCCCCCCCCCATGTCGAAGTGAGGGTGAAAGGGTACTTGGCATGGAGGCGGCGGGAAGTGATGTGGAGGCCATCAATAGGGGAAATGAAACTCTGGTCGCCATGGTAACCGATGGAAGCGACATTTCTTACAGTCTGCGGTGTTATGTCGTCCCACTTATAAAACGACTCTGTATTCCATCCAGTGAAGAAGCGACACTTCTGAGTTAATGAGATTCCTGCCATCCAAAGTCAAGCTTGCTTTTTATTTTCATATCTGCAGTTTGCTTCCTTCAGGCAGCAGACACACAAGCTTTCTATCAGAAATAAAACTTTGATTTCACTTGTTTGATTTAGCAGTTAAAGGTCATGCATGGTCAGAAAATATGTGGACAGCCCTGTCAACAATATTCACTTTACAGTACCTCACTGGTCAGGGTTGATTTGGAAAAAAAGAAAAATTCCTCTCCTCCCTAAGAAAAAAAACAAAGGAAAACAAAGTTTTGACTATGTGTCTATCTTTTCACTTCGGGTACAATCACTTCTATCTGAACCACTTCTCTTGCCCACTTCCATCGCTGCAACACCTGTTGACCTGATAACTGCTCTCGTATCTGACAAACCGAGGGGCGTCCAAAACGACCGTGTGTGTGGGGGTGTCTTAAAAGCGCCTACCTTCTCTGGTCCAAACAAATCCAGATCGTTCAGGAGCAGAATCTAAAGTTAGAAGGAGGACATACTGGCTGCTGCATTGTTGTCAGAGAAGCCAACACTTCAACATGTTGCATGTTTCCTTAATGATCAGAGAGGAAGATCACTTTATCATCTCACTCAGTAGATAGCTTACATGTTGCTCCTTTGAGAATGTTTGCCTTAATGAAACATGTGTTCAAAGGTGACACAGGAGGCGTGTTATCAGGGTCAACACACACGTCAAGTTTGGCTGAGTTTTATTGGCTGTTTGCTTCCCAGCTTCACCATCTGATTGTGAATGCGTTGGTTATTAAAACTAAGCCATTATAATGTTTTTATTAGCCACCCATGCAGCTGCTGTGTTGACCCTGATAACAGGACACGGGGGTGAATCTTTACAACTGTTGACAAAGTGAGGGACTCATCACTTTCGTTACACTACGACCGGGAACAGCGATGTGTATCAGACCTTCGATTAAAATGACAATCTGCACTCACATCTTTGTGGCTGTATGAATACACCTTGGGTTTAATGTTGTTTGATGTTGCTAGGAGACGGCATGGCTTCCTGTTGTCCTTCTGTCTCAAAGCATTTATTACGTTTTACAGAAAACATCATGGAAAGAAAAACAACTTCAAGTCTCTTTAAGATGCAAGTTTTAATTACACCTCAAGAAGTGTGAATCCAGAGCACTTAGACCATTCTGCACAGATCACGACCTCATTGTTTACAAAGATGAAAAAGGAACAGACGCTACCCTTCTGCCAGACTCCATTTTCCAAACAATGGAGAGTAATTTAGTCGGCACTCGAGGACGCTGAACAAGTGATGAATGGAGGGAAAGAGTTTTTTCTCCTGCGCATTTCAGCAATATGACTCCCTCTCTGACACTGCAGCCATCTGCCTCGTACACACACACACACACACACACACACACACACACACACACACACACACACAGATGTGAAGACACAAACCCTGAACACAAAGTAAAGCTAATTTAGGGAGCATTTTAATCCTGATTCAATTTGGATCCATCATCTGCAATTTTAGACCCGAGGGCGACAATTCTAACCATCCAGCGTGAAGGAAGTCGGGCGATATAGTTAATAGACCAATAAAGTCTGTGAGGGCGGCGGTCAGGAGCCAGTGCCTGTTCAAGCTAAAAGCTATAAATAGAAGAGGTGAACAGACTCAGATGATGAGGCAACGGTGGTGCAAGCTAATGCTACAATATAACATCTGCATACGTAGCATCACATAGACTGTAAATATTAATCTTTGAAGCCTGAGTGACGTCATCCATCTGTTCCTGCAGGGGGCGCTGGAGGCTCATCAGCAGCAGCCACCATGTTGGAAATCCTGTCTCAGTCTAACTTTCAGTCAACCTAACGACAGGCTGAGATCTGGAGCTGAGGCGGGTTTTAAGCCTCTTGATGAACCGTTACAGTGCGCCCACCTGTCAATCATGTCAGTGATGACAATAACTAATCAGACCTGTTTTGTTTTTTGCAGCAGGCTGTAAACATGTTTATTTATGCTGTAAAAATGGCTTTTTTGCCTGTCATGTGTTTACGTGACTTCCTGTGTTCCTGGAGCCAGCCTCAAGTGGACACTCGACGAACTGCAAGATTTAGCATTTCCGCATTGACTTCATTTTTCAAGAGGTTTCCGCTTGTACATATGTTTCATATTATCATATGACCAGGTATATGAGGACAGGATGGGGATGGTCACAGGTATGATTGTGCTGTCGAAATGGGAGATTAAATCCTGCCTAAATCTTGAGTCCCTCTCGGCTGATGCATTCTTTGTAAAATCCTGTTTACTGTCTAACCTCGTAAATCACATCTGTTTGAGCAGACAGATAGAAAACCTGGAAGGGAGATATGAGGTTAACGATCATCATCCGTTTCAGCCACAGTCATTACCGGGAAAAAGGGCGTCATTTCTCTAAACCAGTCCCTTGGTCTTTGTAACTGTGCAGTGAGTCTCTGTGCAGACTGAAAACACTCCCATTGCAGTTCTTTTATTTTAGTGATTGCACCAATACCAAGACCCTATTCTGACAAAAAAGGGACTTTTCAGTTGCAGGTTCAAACCCGACCAGCAGCTCCTTTCCTGCATGTTATTTCCCACTCTCTCTTTCTCCCTGATTTCTGACTCTATCCTCTGTCCTGTCTCTACAATAACGGCATAAAAATAAATCTTAAAAAAAGTTTCAATCTAGTCTCATTTAAAGATTGTTAACAGTGGGAAGTACAGAAGCTTTAAAAAATAAAATGGGAGCGCCGGTATCCTAGTGGTTGCTGGGCATGCTCCATGTTGCAGAGGCTGTAGTCCTCAAAGTGGGGGGGCCCAGGTTCGAGTCTTACCTGTGGCTCCTCTCCTGCATGTCCTTCCCCAAACCCCTGGTTAACTCTATCCACTGAACGACATTTGAATAAATGCATAAAAAGACCAAAAATAAAAAATATTTTTGGTCTCTTTACGCATTTATTCAAAAGTCGATACCTTGAATATCATATGTATTTGTTATTTGTAGAGCGCAGATTGATTACAAATGTTATCTGAAGAAACTTTACTATAGAGCAGTCATCTTTATTATTTGGCTTTGTGGTCAATGTGTACAAAACTAACACTTGCAGTCATGTCTTGTGAAAGATAAGAATTATACAAAGTGTAAAAAGATGATGAAAAACATCGCACACACTCCTCAATGATGTCTCTGAAAAAGTTGGTTTTAGTTGTTCAGGTTACTTTCAGATTTGAGCGTTATGAGGTCTTGATATAAGAGGGAAAGAGAGATACAGAACATATCTTGTGCAATGAATCAATTTTTTTTCGTTTTCATATATTAATGAAAGAAGATTTATTCTCTTTATTTATGGATCTCAAGGCAAGAATTTTAGAGTGACTTGTTGAAGAACCACCATCTCTTAGTTCAAAGAAAAAGCTTTCAACACTTTATTACCGACTCGACAATGGGACTTCTTTTTATGATGAGCTTTGTATGAGCAACGCACAAAGAGAGGAGGGTCACTGTGCACCTGGAAGGACACAAAAAGAAAAATCTGTTTTTCAGCTGCAGCTCAAAGTGAAAAAAAACCATCTTTATCTGTTTTATTCGGGCGCCGTTCACTCGAGTGAAACATAATTACTTTTAACTTGTCAATTCTGTGGATGTGAAATGTATCATGGGAAGAGTCTCCATAGAATGTCATAAATATCTTAAATAGCAGGCGCAGAGAGGTTTGGAGCATTTAGCATTGGGCCATACAAAATACGTCTGAATGGGATTGCTTGAAGCTTTAAAGGTCACATATTCTGCAAAATCCACTTCACTGTGTTATTCTAACGCTAATATGTGTCCTTAGTCTGTCTTCAAACCCACCAATGATAAGAAAAGTCCATCCTCTCAGTCTTCTGCCTTCCCCACTTTTCAGAAAATGTGGCCGTTTGGAGATTTTCCCTTCATGACATCACAAAGGGCAGTAACCCCTCCCCCAGCTGGGTGACACCTGAAGGCTATTTTACAACCTGGGCTAAGAACGTGTTGGATGTTCTTGGTAAAAACATGGAAACAGTTGTGCATAACTTTGAATAAAATATCGCATGAACCTTTATTTAACAAAACTTTGTTGTTTTACAGTTTCAATATGAAGGCTTGTAAAGGAAGGAATCTTGGGCCTCATGAAACAGCACTGATGCGACAAAACTCAGCCTGTTACACGTCCTGTAATGGTCTGTTCATACTGCAGGATGGTCAGATCAGACTGTACTACTTGCTGTCTTGCTGTTTACCTGGACCTTCAATGCTCAGAGAGATAATAGCAGCAAAACGGCCTTTAACGAAAACACATAGTTTAGGTGCCCAAAAAGAGCAGGTGTTTTCACCCTTAGCAATAGCACATTCTTATTTAGTGTATGAACCAACAGCATACCAATGGGGGCCAAAGGGAGTAAATAACAAGCACTTCAAATTTGCGGCAGTTGAACTGGAATTCCTTTATGGCATCCAACTTTTTATCAATGCCAGACAGGACATAATTAGTGAAAGATCGGAGGTGCCAGGTTTTAAGAGGGCATAGAGTTGAGTGTCATCGGCATAACAATGAAAGTCTATCTTGTCCCTGCTCAGGATTTTCCCCAGCAGCAGCATGGAAATAGTAAGCAGAAGCAGACCCAAAACAGACCCCTGGGGGACCCCACAAGAAAGAAAAGCACAAAAGATGAGGACGTTTCTCCAAGTATCGATAAAAAAGGGGGATACAGAAAGCCAAAACAAGTTAAAGTATATTGGATTTAAGATTTCAACAATATAGATACACAGCTGTATGACGATGTCTAATGGGAACAATAATCCTCTCCTGCAGACAGAAATCTTTTATTTTACTCCGATCAATCAAAATGCAATTGCTCCTTTTTAATAAAACCACTGTTATCACTGGCTCCTCTCCGGCTGATCCATCCAAAACCATTTATGTCGTGAGCAATAAATCTACAAGGAGGCAATGTGCTGAAATGTCAAAAGCCTAAACGGCAGATGGTCAGACAGTGATAGATATTTTCCAGGTGGAAACAAATCACATGCATATCAGGAATTGGGAGATTGGCAGCTTTTGGGATACATGATTTTGAATGCAAACATCCATTCCTCAATCCCAGTCACCCCACGCATTTTGAAACTGTGCTTGCATGTTTTTTTTTTATTAATGAAGTTCATGTGCTCGGTTTGGTTCTAAGTTTGGTATACATTTTGGAATGCAATTGGTTCCAGTGAACTTTAAAGAGAACAAATTGTTAAGACGTGTTGTCTGAACCCCTCCTCATACGTTGCTAATAATAGCAATTGCCACAGAGAAGGGACAGCATGCCTGATGTCATAAACCCTCAAGAGTATATAATCAAACTTGCTTGAATGGATAATTATGCACAGGGCACAGAGGGCAATGACCTCCAACCTCAGTTTGGGCTGTGCTACTATCTCTGCTTAATTGAAAAAGTAGTAAGAACATCTAGTGAGAGAGTTTGTGAGTGAAGTCATAACTCACCAACAATTTCTCAGATTCAATTTCTGGTGTAGTGTGGTGAAGTATTCTGGTTTCCGTCTGTAGTCCAGTAGATATTGTCCACTTGCATTTTGGTTCGCTTTGGCTGTATGCAGGTAAAAAAGGGGCTACCTGCCAATTATTCAATCCCCGCTCACATTGGCCGACATCTTACGTTGATTTGTGACGGTTCAGCACATATCTGCCTTGATAAAATGTGATAAAATAAATCACATAGAAATAAGCTTTTTTTGTCCTTTGTTGCTATAGCTGCTGGCTGCACCCGGGGGCAGTGTTAATTGACTATGGCTAAATGGTAATCAGTCAATAGCCGATGGCGTCTAAGCAAGCTACCTGCTTGTATATAACCCTATAAGGATATATAATATCTTGGACTTACGATTTATGCTTTGTACTTATATTGCAAGCATACGATTACGATAGTACCATGTTAAAGTAATTGTTGAGATGCATTGCCAACGACTGCGTAACATAACTTTTGCACATCTTGAAAACTTTGCAGGCCTTGCAGTACAGTTGCCATCTGTATTATGACACTGTGACTTTTAGCTCAGAGGCTTTGACTGCACTGTGGTCATAAAACATGTGCTGCTAAATTGGCAATGAGATCGCCCGGGGTGCCAATTTACACACACTCTCAGAGCAAGCACCTACTGAGAGAAAGAAGAGAGAGACAGAGAGAGAGAGAGAGAGGGGCGAGTGCAGAGCCAGATAAAAAGGATGAAGATAAAAGACGGAGGATGAGTGAGACGCAGCCCACACTGGTGACATTTAGAGAGGAGTCAAGCAGAGAGAGAGAGAGATAACAGTCCAGCTGAATGTTGAGAAATTAAACAATAAAGAAAGTAGAATATAACTTTTAATGAATACTTTGGGATGAAAAAGGGATTACAATAACAGAGCAATTTTAAGGGCAGTTAAAAGAATGAGAAGTACCTATAATTCAAAACTCTACAAGCTAACTTTTACACTAATTTATAACTGAACGGTCCCATATCATGCAAAATACACTTCACCATGGTTTTCTTACACTAATATGTGTCTCTAGTCTGTCTACAAACCCCCCAATGGGGGTCCCCATCCTCTCCATCTTCTGCCTGCTCCACTTTTCAGAAAATGTGTGCTCAAACAGGCTGTTTGGAGATTTATCTTCATGACATCACAAAGGGCAGTAGCCCCTCCCCCAGGTGGGTGACACTCCCACAGCTAGGTGTTTGTTCTGCCCTCTGAGTCTGCCTTCTCACCGTAAACAATAGGAAATTCTGCTAAAAAATTCTGAGCCACATCCCCCTCCAGAGAGGCGACGTGTTCAAACACAGCTTATTTACATATTTAAAGGTGCAGACACAGAAACAGCCTGTTCTGAGCAGGGCTGAAATAGAGGGGTTTATAGACATGATCAAATACAGGATCAGAGTGGATTCAGAACAAGAAACTTCACACACATGTTTTGAGGAGCTCTGAGACTTATTTACACTGGTTGAAGAGGAGGAGGATATGTGACATTTAAATTGTACTCATTTACTACTTGTTGAAAATCCAGGACTATGTGGACGGATTCTACATTTCCATTAAGTAACCCTGACAGACAGTCGAACAAATGAATCCCTCTGTTTGATCTCCAGCACAATCATTGCCGAGCGGTTTGCAGCAGGCAGCACTTCAACCTGTCACTGCTCTAAATGAAGGTCTTTTTAAACCTCTAATGATGACATTGTAAGTTATTACTGCAGGTGAAGTTAAAAAAGATCAGACATTTGAATAAAAAAATGAGCCAATTGCAAAGCAATGAGAACAGAGGGACAGAGAGATGATTTAAAAAAGTAATCAAATTCAAAGTTTGCCTGCGATCGTGCTGCAATTTGAAGTTTTCAGTGAAGAAGTAATGGAACGGAACTTTCAGTTAAAAAGAAGAAAAAGACCAGAATATCCAACACATTCCCAGTCTCAGCTTAACGAATACAGCAGAATGGTGTGTGGCTCTGCGCTTCAAAATGGGATGTTTGGCACCTGCAGTAGAGAAGGCATTCAGCCGTAAATATGCCACATATGGTCAGTCTTTCAAATTAAGTTGCCAAGATAAGCAAGATAAGAAATATTTGGTTTGGCTTCTAGTGAATGAAAAAGTTTTATACATGATACAATAATGTAAAACTCTGACACAAGAGACAAAAGAGCTAAATCACAGTTCTGGTGGGGCAGCCTTGGCAGACCAGCTTGCATTAGCTGCAGGGCTAATCTAGTCTCTAACACACCCTCTCTGCACTCAGAGCCCTATGCTCCACAGAGTTAGCAAGCTAAGTTACCACCCTGCTGAGCGTAACTTTTTCCAGCTACCGCAGTTCGTACTGTACAATGGGTTTTGAGTACAGGGGATTTGAGATCACAAGAGCTCACTAAACCCTGTACCTAGCATTAGCTAGCTGAGGATACAATCAGTATTACAAATGGACAGCAGTAAATTAAATATGACTACCAAGAAAACAGCAATGTTGGGATTCACGCTGGAGAGCTCAGATTCTCGGCCAAAGTATCTTCCTTTCACTGCACCAAGTCTAACATGCAGCTGTATGTTCATGTTTGCTGAAGACTTCTACAGTCGATCACACATTTCAAACCTTTTCTTTTTAGCAAAAAGACAACATCCCCCCCTTCTGACCAAAGTCATCGAAGGCCCGACTATCTTTTGACAAAGAATGTGACATTTCAAGAAAAATATCTGGACACACAAGTTTTGCCAAGCAAGTTTTGACAAGTCATGCCCCACTGATTGCCTTTGCTTACCATCATCAGCTACAACTGCTGCGACACTGACCTTTGAAAGAATTAAAAACTCTATTACTGCACTATATATATATGTCACCTTAAACACAACAGCGGCAACACACACCCAAACACCCACACACATACTTTGACCCATTTTCCACATAAATTGGCCTTTCACTCACTGACATCATCCCTTTCCAATCTCTCTCTCACACTCTGACACAAACACCATAATAAGCACATCCAGTTTCCTCAGGGCTGCTTGACATGCACACACAGAGGCTCTCACATATATGAAATATACAGGCAGCCTAGGATTGTTTGGATCACTCAACTCATCTCACATCATATTAGATGCGTCCGTCAGGTATTGGTCTGGGCAGGAAGTGGTTTGCTAAAATAATGATGGAAGAGAAGATAGGAGGCTGCTTGTTTACACTGACTGCACAGGATAATATCGAAGATGATGAAAAGATGCATAATAAGCCCCATAGATTATAGCATGTTCTGCTGTCAGCCCTCTATCTAATCCACATAATTATATAACCTGTTAGAGCTAGTATTTATCACAGCATGCAAACCTTTCATATGTCTCAGGTGGTGAGAATATATCCACTGGAGATGTCAGTGAGGCATGCAGAAATGTGTTGATAGGTACACCTGAGTATCATCAGCATAGAGGGTAATTTATGCAGATGCAAGACAGGTTTGCATGAGAAAATACAGGCGGCCCTTTACCTCCTTCTGTGCAGATCGGCACACACCTCACCATCCCAGGAAAATCTGGCAAGAAAATATTTAGAAACATTAACAAATTGAAACTTTTGAGGCCTGATTGTCTTGTATAGTGTGTACCCTTTGGGTCGCAGTTTGCTTTGGGTTGTGTGTATTTTTCTAAAGAAAAAGTGCACTCAATACGCTTGGAAAAGAGTGTTTTTGCTGGGAACTTGTTGCACATTAAGAGTCGATCCCTGGCATTGAAACATTCTGCAGAAGAATAAAGAAAAACATTGAAAAAACCAAGTCAAAGATTCATTTTGCAAAGATGAAAAAAGCAAGCCTGCCTTGTTGCATGGTCAATCGTTGCCAATCATTTCCATTTACAGCATGTGAGTTTCTTGCTGGGAGGTCCATGATGTTTCATTTAGTGGCAGTGATTTTGAAACATTTTAAATCTATACGGATGAATAAAGACCATCTCTTCTGTCACATAGAAACAGACCCCACAGGTGGCTAAGTTGAGTTAGCAGCTTCTCTAGGATATACTGTCTTAAAAAAAAAAAAACAATGATCCAATCCAAACCTGTTCCATCAACCAAGACCCTGATTCCAAGGTCATCTTATCTTTATGATAAGTCAGTCGGACTCACCCCTCATCGAAAAATCCTGTAGATGTCATTGAATACCAGACAGACCAAGACTACTTTGTCATTGTTCAATATTGAGAATTTATGAACTTTTCTAATTAAAATCAACAGAAAGTTTGTTTCAGCATGAAACCAAACACAACCACTCGTAACGAGAGCGTGCAGGAAGCTTCAGCAAGAAAAGCTCCAATTAAGGAGTAATCAGAATTTATTTACCACGGGAGGATTACTGAAGAGAAAGCATGAAACATTTAGAGACACAAACAAGTAAATGGAGGCAGTTATTGAGTGCTTACCATGTATTAGAAAGGCGGTTACAAGACAGCGGTGACGGTAATGAGCAGAGAGAAATGGATTAAATAAAGCAGAGGCCCGTTCATGAAAGACGGCCTTTATTCTTTTGAAAGCATTCAGTGATGTCTGTTCACTTTAAAGATTTCTCACTGCAAAACTACAGACAAATGGAAAGACGAATGAATAATGAATGAATAATTTAAAAGACCAAATAATAAAAGTGTTCTTAAAAAGCAATATTAAAGGGGAGGCTGGAATTACAGTTTACTCATTAAGAAGAAATAAAAGAATCAAAACAGCAGAGCAGTAAAACATTCCAGTTTTGCCTTAAGACACACGCAGTCTTTTGGAAAGAACCAAAAACTCTGACACTGAAAATGTGGAAAGAAGAAATGATGGCTTGTGAAAATATGCTTGGAAAGCTGAACTGGAAAAAATGTAATTTCTAAGGAGCAATGGGACATTTTTAGCCAGTTCATATTAGGAGAACGCAACACATCACTGCCAGGGTGTTGATTGACTTTTGGTTGTTTGTAAGCACACATTATATGCCCTCCTTCTGGTGATGCACTGATGATACTTTCTGCATTGTTGTATCTCATTTCTGTCACCCATTTACTGTCTATTATGTTTCCTGTCTGTTTCGTTGTTCGCTTTTAGTCTGTTTGGTTGTTTTTATAATTGTTTGCTGTTAAAATGTTGTCATAAAAATCAATAAAGTATAAATTATTTGCAGTCTGGTTTAAACCACACACTCTGCAGTCAGTGAACTGTCTGAGTCTGGCTCCTGTGCAGAGACGCTTCACAGCACCCTGAGGGCTTTTAATTAGCTAACATTTTAAGATTGCGCACAACATTTGAGTGGACGATTATGCTAAATGAAAAATCAGCGGTTTGCCAAAGTTCTTACACTTCTCATTTCACTCCAAACCCAACGATTTAAACTGGCTGTTTCCACAGGACCCATGGGGGGCAGTGTTCATCATCCACTATGTTTTTTCTCTTGCATGTCAATGCTCATGTTTGAGCTGCATACGCTGTAGCCAAGCGGCAACCTACGGTTTAAAAAAAAAAAAAAAAGACAATGCAGAAATGCAAAATCCTGCAGTTCATTGAGTGTACACTAGAGGCTGGCTCCAGGAACACCAGAAGTCATATACACAGAACAGCCAAAAGCTGTTTTCTCAGCATAAATTAACATGTTTACAGTCTGGGACAAAAAACTAAATAGGTCTGATTAGTTATTGTCATCACTGGCACACACTGTACAGGGGTGAGATAAAAAGGCGCATGTCGATGCTGTGGGGTCTCGATGCACGTTTTGTGAAGTTCTTTTATTCTTTCAAAGTGGTGAAGCAAACAGTTCTGCACATAGCTTTTAAAACAACAGCATTAAATTCACATCTCTTTCATGGCAAATAGCATCATGTTGGTTATTCACAGATAACATACAGAACTTACTCTGCCCTCTCTACACACACTGGGCTGTTTCTCACAGTCCTTCTCCGTTTCAGCAGTCGTCAGGAGGTATTTTTGAAAGAGGATTCAGTGTGTGTCAGCTCCAAGGTGAAGGTGCCCTCGAGGCATGAGCTTTGTCACATTAAGACCTTCACCTGAGGGCAGGAGCACCCGGGGGCAGAAAACTGCCTCGAGGACTGGGAGTCTGCAGGCTCAGGTCAGAAATGTAAGGCAGCATGCTTAACACCTCTCACTGCTTTGAGAGTCAGAAACAGAATCTGAAAGTCTATTCCCCAAATGGGCCCAAGGCACAGAAGGTGACATAAGAAAGATGATGAGTAAAAGGAGTTAGGCGACCACAAAGGAGACGAGACTATACTACCATGGAGATCAGAGGAAGGCATAAAACCACCTGAGTAAGTTCCTGCAGAGAAGTAGGAACACGTTTAAGTGTGTAGTTACCATGTTGATCTACCCCGGTAAGAAGTGAACTTTGCAGTACTGAAAAGTCTGAGTTAACCCTGAAGTAAAACCAAAAATCCTGCTTCATAGATTTCCCCTCGTCTGGAGCAACAAATAAAGAGCCAGAGCTGACTTCAGAAGAGGAGAGGCTTTATTTTTTTGTTACAATCATCTGTAGTCAATTTTTAAATATTGTTTAAACTTTGCACAAAGAGTAGTTGCTTGTAAGTTTGAGATTCTTGTTTTTTTCTTCTGTGTTTGTGCCTCTGCATGCCTGCGTGTCTGCAGAAATTGCCACTTGTCAGAAACGATTATGGTCACGCTTCAACTGTCACCCTTCACCACCTTCTCTCCTCTGTCCTCCCCTCACTCCTTTTAATCTGCTGTTTATCCTCCCATTTATCCCCACATCTTCTCCTGTGGCTCTGTAATTGCGTCTCCTGGCTGCCTCATTGGGAAGATAAAAGAATGCCGGATATGATGATAATGGGGGAAGGCGATTACGACGCTCTCTCTTTCTCTCTTTCTTGGTTCATTGGACCGTTTTGTTACAGCGTGTGCTGGTGTGTTCGTGACCCAATCCGTGGAAAATTCAAAAACAAGACAGCAGCAGAAGATGAAAACAGAAGTGACAGAAGGGGGCAGAGCGCAGACATTACTGATTGAGAGGGAGTTTGAAGTAACCGTCTAGGATTTCAATTTTTATTCATTTATGCGGGACGGTCTGCCACATTTGGGCCCAGCACTCCCCCTCGCTGGAGGCCGGCTGCAACAATAAGTAGAAATCCTCGGGGCAGATTCTGTTTAAACTTTTGATTGAATTGTAAACTGGAGTGATTGCACCGGCCGTCCACAAGGTCAGCCAGACGCTTGGCTTCAGTGCTTCCTATTGTTTACAAAAGTCATGTCAGCGTGCTTTACCTGCCAGCCAGGATTTTTCCTAATTGGCCTTCTTCACAGCCGACATTTTGACACGTCCCAGTTTAGACAAGCACAGGTGAACACAATGGAGACAAAGATAACTTTTTCACCATGCAGCTTGCCAAGACAGAAATGTTCTCAATGTGACGAGCAGGAATAAGAACAGAACTTTAGTAAGTCTGCAGGTTTTATCTGCAGGCAACTGCTCGATTTAGGCTGGAGGAAGGATGGAGTTCTGCTTCCAAAACTATAAACTAATCTTGGAGCACCAAATCATGTTACATCATAAGTGAAAGCATCAAAATCATCCATCTGTCCGTCATCTATACTGCTTTTCCTGTTTGGGGTCGTGGGCGGGCTGGAGCCGAGAGGCGGGGTCAAACCCTGGACAGACAACCAGCCACACTCACATTCACACTTTGACCTGTGTGCCCCTTGAAATCAAATTCAGCTCGTCTAATTCCCCCGATCAAAGCTCCAGTATCACTCAAATGTTGTTAACCTCTTAGCAATCATCCAACAACATCACCGGGAAAACATCACGCCATAATAGTCGTTTTAAGTCACATTTGGAAATGTTAGCAATATGGATTTCAAACTTGTAGAAATCTCCTGAAAAACTCCTGATATTTCCAGCGAGGAGCTGTATATGTGAACCCAAAAAGCAACATTTGTCGCTCTGACTTCACCCGGAGTTTCTCCTGCGAGTTTGTTAACATCTAACATTATTGTCTTTAAATGCAAAGATTAGCTTATAGGTGTTTCAGGCACTGAATGGAACGTTCTACCAGCTGCAGCTAACACACTTTACATGTACAATTCTAACAGTTATGGTTAATTAATTGACCTCACCTGACAGCCATCTTACACCCATAACTATCCCCCCCCCCCTCCTCTCTGTTTTCCATGTGGACAGCCAGCTGGACCAGAGTGGAGAAATTAGGCCACTGTCATTAGTGAGGTTACCAGGCAACGGGAGGAACAAGGCTAATCATCCTGACAGACAGGAGGAGGCAGGAAGCAGGGACCGGGCAGAGCACCAGGAAGAAACGAGTGCAAGGGTGAAGACAGGAGGAAAAGTGGAAGTGGGGGATTTGAGTGGTTTGAAAAAAGGCTGGATTGAGAGTGGAAAGAAGATGCAGATTAAGTGGAGAAAGGAGGCAAGGTCGCAATCAACATTTGCACTTAAAGGGGAGAAATATGTGACACCCTATTATTACAGGTCTCCAGTTCAACCGTCAAAAACACTGATTACTGACTCCCTGATTACTGAACAGGACTGAACTCATGCTGACCTGTTGAAATGAGAATGAATGGAATCTTTAATATCATTAATAACCGTAATGATAGGTCATGACTGGACAGTTTGATTTCTTGTTTTTTGCAGACATGCTGTGGTGTTTGATTACACTTACACCTGTGGAAACACAGTGTGAGCGTTCCCAGTACACACATCGTGCTCTCAGTGAACTCACACTCGATTTAAGCCAGTGTGTGTAATTAAATTTTCCACTGTGGGGTGCCAAGATGAACACAATGACAATAAACCTGAGTGTAATGATGATTACATCTAAGAGGCACAAACTGCTGTCTGAACAGCTGCTGTGGTTTTCTGAGATCACTAGCAGAGAAAACAAAGCCGGCGTTACTCACACATCACCCGTTTAGCTCTCTTAGAGATCACACTTCAATCTCTCGTCTCGTCACTCATGGAGGTCAGACCTAGTGGGGCATTTCCTGAAAAGCCATGTTGCTGTTTTGTTAAATGATTTGGCGTAGCAGTCGGTGTTTTCCTGAACGCTAAAGGTCAAGTAAAAGTAAAGGTAGTCAAGGTAAAGTTGTACGTAAGACAAAGTGAAAGTGTTTGAAATGCTGCCAACGTTTAGAAGTTTAAAGGAGCAGTATGTAACTCTGACCCCTAGTGTTTAAAATGGGTACTGCAGTCTAAATTCTAAACATCATAGAGAGCTGTCTCCCCCCTCCTCTCTAGAGTGGATGCTCACTCAGGTCACCATGTGGTGGACTCTGAAGCTTCAGTGTTTATCCAGCTCTGCATGGGTCTGTAAACCTTTCTGTGTTCTAACCTCTCTCCATTTTTCAAAAGCATCTCCAATATTGATCCTAGTTTGAGCACGTTTCTGCTCGTGGAGCTTATTAGAAACATGCAGAGGCTTTTTAGGTCGGGTACAATCACTTCTATCTGAACCACTTCTCTTGCCCGCTTCCATCGCTACAACACCTGTTGGTCTGCACGGCGTACATTAGAGCCTAAACCAAACTCATTTGAAATGAAATATTGCTTGGAAATGATCATTTTGGTGATCATTTTGCTTCCATAGCAACAGTTAACTCTGCAGCCTTCATAAAATGAGTTACGCATTTATTTCATGTGTCAGCTTCAGTTTTTGTAGATTTCTCTGCGCCAGCGTACCCTTTTTTTTTTTTTTTTTATGTCTTTCATCCTTTTATAACCACTGTTTCCGTCTTGTTCCCAAAGTTAAGAGGTCTCAGATCGTCTAATTAATTTCCCGCTGTTTGATATGATGACAGTTAGTCCTTCAGAGTCTGTGATCAGAGCCGCTTTCCTAGCAACTGTCTGCTTTTTCTTATCGATGAGTTTGTTCATCTTAACAATGCTGTGGTATCCATGGATAGCAGACTCTTCTTGCTGTGTGTAATCAGCCTATCAGAATCAAGCTTTTATCACTGATTTTGTTTTGCATCCAAGAGTTATAAAAGTGTGTGGGTTTGTGAGCAGAGCCTTATTGAAAAATCAGAATGAATGATATGAATGTTGCTTATAAATGCTAAATTGATTGCTTTTATTTTGAAGGTTTCACTCTGAATTGAACATTTGGAGCCATGCACATGCCACACTGCAGATAGAGTGGCCTTCAGCTTAAACGTTGTTTAAGCTGAAGGCCACAGACCGAGCTGCTGATGAGGGAGGATGTAAAACATTTTGGATGAGACCCAGCTGTGTTTTCTTCGTTTCTAACTCCGTCGTTACTCCACTTTACCGCTAAGCACTCTCGCTCTCTTTTATCTGTATTTTAATATTCTTTTCTGTTTGACCTCCTGATTCCTGTGTCTAAATCTATCCATCAAACTCAGATTTAAGCTCCCTTTATTTTCCTTCAATGCGTAATCTTTTGCCCTGTATGCACTATTTTCCAATTTCATTTCATGCAGTGAGCCGTGCTGCCTCGGATATTATATTGACAGTTTTCCCAGCATGCCTGCATAAATCCAGAGTGAATAAAAAACATCAAAAGTACTTAAAGGAAGAAAATATAAACCTTCTCCCGCTTCTTCACTCCTTCAACCTCTGCTCCCCTCTCAGCAAATAAAGTAAATTACTGTTTGACTAAAGTGACTTCAAACACCCATAAACAACTGACACACAGCACGGCGGCTTAACACCAGCCTCAACGTGTGTGTGTGTGTGTGTGTGTGTGTGTGTGTACATGCAGATGTGTCAAACAGAGCACTTAGCACCTAAAAGCCTGACCTGCCACCACTCCTGGTGAAATATTACTACTAATGCACACACACACATTTAACACATAACTCAAACACACACACACACACACACACACACACACACACACACACACACACACACACACACACACACACACACACACACACAGTGTCGACATGTGACCTAACAAGCTTTCTTGCATGTGCGTGCACACACATACACACACACACACGAGTCTGTGGTAAATACTGAGGGATCTTATGTTTTTATTGCAACAAAATAGTAACCAGGATGCAAATATGAAAATTCCCTGTCACTTTAAAATGTATCTGTCAATATTTGCTAAGTTGCTCCGTCATTGGTTGTAAAGTTTACAGTAAAGTTTACAGAGGCAGGGTGTTGTTGTGTCATGAATACGTGTGTACAGCTGGTGTGACTTGCTCTGCTCTTCTTCTCTGTTCTCGGGGTCAGCTTTACGGACGGCGTTCTGTCATTGCTGAGCTTTCTCAGAGACAGTGATCTCATTGGCTGTTGGCTCAGAGCACCCAGCAACGCCAAGATGTTTCACGGACTATTGATGGTTTGTTTGGAATGAATCTCTTTGATCGTTTAGCAACCGTGTCCAGGACAATTAGACGCCTTTTAAGGCTTTTAATCAGAAGATTGGTTTTATTGGGCTTTTACGAGAAATTCATTTTTACGAGGCTTCTCCTAATCGTTTAAGAGCTGTTTACGAGTTGTATCATGTTCACTGGAGGATGCTGAAGCAGGGAATGTTTCCTCTTCTGCCAAAACAAGCAGACTATGTGATTCATTTTGGAGTGGTGGTGGCCGTTTTCACTGGAAATTGTTGTTGTGACATTCACATGTTCACTGTTTTTTTTGTGTGTGGCTTAGATAGATAGTCGGTCGACTCTCAACTGGTCGGGGGTTCAATCCCCAGCTCCAATGTGTCCTTGAGCAAGTCACTGAACCTCACTCTCTGGTGTGCACAAGAAACTATAACATGCTCACAAGAAAATATTACATGTGCACATGTAAAACTGTCTAATGAGCACAATATACTTTCTGGTAAAACTCTCCCCATGTCCCCTCAGGAGCTCTTTAATATCCACATGTTGTTTTTTTTACTGTTTTATGACTCGCCTGTTTGTTGCCTGTGTAGCTTGACTTGAAGATTGATATTGTAGTCATATATTTCCCTGTTATCACTGCACCAAAAGAAGCACATTCCAGGAAGGAAGCATGCAAAGATGACAGAAAGTGCATGATGTGAATGTTCCACACTGTGTGTGTGTGTGTGTGTGTGTGTGTGTGTGTGTGTGTGTGTGTGTGTGTGTGTGTGTGTGTGTGTGTGTGTTAAGGTGAAGTCCATCCATCAGCTGTTGTTGACAGGGCTTTTAAGTCAGACACCGACATCTTTCACTGTTTGACCCGCAGACCCCTCCAGCACATAAATCAAATGTTACTCTCTGACCGAGCACTTTCATTCACATCTCTCCTCCTCCTGCTTCCTCCTTGCACCTCACAAATGTTTAGCTGTAAATATTCGCTGCTCTTTGGTCACAGATCGGTCAACGCGGACACATTCTCAAAGTGAGCCATCAAATTAAGGTGAAACATTGAGTGACCCCTCCTCAGCAGGATGACATATCTCTGTGTAGTGTCATAATCTCCCTGTGTGTTTATGTCTGGTCTCCTCCCACACTCCAAACACATGCAGCTCTGATGAAGTGGACACTAATTGCCGGTAGTGTGTGAATGGGATTTGTTGTGTGTGAATGGGATTTGTTGTGTGTGAATGGGATTTGTTGCCATGGACTCAAAAGCCCCTGTGACCCTGAGCCAATCGAGAGGGGGTAAAGAAAAGAAAAATGTTGTTTTGTTTGTTTAGAACTCACAGTAAGAGACAGAGATACTGTATAAATTACCATAAAATTGTTTTATTTTTGGTCCATGGGTGTAAATCAGGGTGTATGGAAAATATTTGCAGACTGTTTTCTGAAGCTGAGTTTTGGAGCGGCGGCCATATTGGAAATTGCTGACTCAAACCAGCTTTTGATCGATCTAGAAATAGGCTAAGACGTGACAGCTACCAACGCCCCCCACTTCAGCATAATTCTTAGCCTTGATATAAACAAAAGGAATGTATTTTTTTTTTAAATCACCGCAGAGTGTGTACCAATAAAGAAATGAGCCATAGAGACCAAATGTGTTGTTTGAACCAGACTGTAACCATGGCGATCTGCTGTGGAAATGGACATTTCAACATGGTTGTTAATCGAGCGGCAAACCTCCAGTCTTGAAAAATGAAGTCAATCCTGCAGTTCATTGAGCGTCCACTTGAGGCAGTCTGCAGAAGTACCAGAAGTCACATACACACCCATACAAAAAAATCTGTTTTACAACAGGAATAAACATGTTTACAGCCTGGTTGAAAAAACAAAATGGGCCTGAAACCAGTTTTTGTTTTGCTCTTTTTTGCATCGACTTCATTGTTCAAGGGGGAAACATTTAAATGGAGATAACATTAACACTGGATCATCATATCCTGCACACGTTTCATGCATGTGTGAGATATCGTGTTTAATTTGTTACACAACCCTAAATGTGTCTCTTGTTTGATGTTAATGATCAAATTATCAATGTTGCCAAGACCAGCTCGGGCTGCAGGAGAGCAATCACATTGACTGTGATCACATCAGGTGTGTGTATTGATTCTCTCCACCTTAGAAAAATAACCCTGAATGCAAATGTCATGTCGATTTAACCTCCGTCAATCTCCGTCTGCTAGAACGTCGGCCACTTGGCTCGACACCAAAATGTGTTTCATAAGATCGGCTTCCTTTCTCATTTGAAGATATACCGCACTAATTCCTTTTCGAAGGTGGCTCAGGGAGCTTTAACGTGGGTGACAGCTGAAGAATGAGGGTGGTTGATGTGAACACATGTAATGGAGGAGGAGACTAATATGATGTGAGAATGTGTTCTCATCTGTCCCAAAAAGCATATAAATGCTTCTACTTAAAAAACAAAAACAAACGGGAAGGGAATATGGAATGAGGGAAGGGATGAGGAAGGAGGGAAGGGATGAGGAAGGAGGGGAAACAATTTGTCCACAGAATATGTTCTGTGGACAAAAAGTTTTAGGAATGTTTTAGGCAGGGTCAAATAACGGAGACAGCGTCTGAGTCGACAGGTGCACAGCGAATAAAAAATGCTGAGCAGCAGGCAGAGGGGTTTGTAGGAGAAATGCAGCTATTTCACTGAGGTGAGGGATCAACGTGTCTGACTGATGGCTTACAGGAGGCGAGGAGGCCAGAGGAAGATTAAGGCAGGTGAAGGTCTTTACTGTACAGCAGCAGGAATGTGATGAAAACAATGATTCTTGGCCAGTTTATGCTCATTTAATCCACTTAAATGGAGAAGAGGAGAGAGAGGCAGATTAAAAGGGAAGAGGGTCTAAGAAGGATTTAAAGGCCTGCAGGCAGCTGAGCTAAGAAGGAAGAAAAATAATCATGATTCAGATAATATCCTCAGACCTTAAAAGTGTTATTTAATAATACGGTGAGTTGATGTTTACCAGGCTTAAAGGGATTCTTCACCCGTTGAAACATGAGTCTGTGTTGACATTGGGTTATATATGTAGAAATGTGAAATAAATGTTGAAGTTGAAGAAAAGGCAGAAAGTGTCTTTTTGGCTCATGTGGATGAAAGACACCAAATCCCAGAATGCACAGCACTGCAGGCCACTCCCACTAAGGTCCGCTCGTTCAGAATCAGAAATACTTTATTAATCCCAGAAAGAAATTTGATCGTTACAGTTTCTCCAAAATATACAATATAGCAGTAGAAATATAGAAATAAAAACATTTACAGACATATTTACTTCAACACATAAGACCATTTCCTCAACTGATTCAGAGATTTCTTCCAGAATTGATCTTGTAAATTCCTGTCAGAAAACAGACTCTATGTCTGTGTCCATAGGCAAACAGTGAGAGCACCGACACTATCAGTCCAGGAAGTAGTGTGCAATAAGTAGCTGTAGATTCAGTCTAACAGCGTGTAACAGGATGCGACTTGAGCGAGTGTCAGCGACAAAATCAGCCTGATTTTATTGTTTCCTTTCGAGTGTCCCGTATTATAAAATATTAAAGTGTGATGAAGTAGCATACTACCACAATTTCCCAGTTTGGGATCTATAAAGTAATTCTATTTTATTCTATGGCTATTTGTAAACAGCTAACAAGCCCATGAGTTAGTTATTCTCATACAACATCATTCCTCGACTTGAATCATTTTTAGAGACAGCTCATGTTTGAAAAAAAAGAGAAAAATGCAGTCGGCAAGAAAGAATCTGATTCTGAGTCAGAAAACTTTCTCAAAGACGCTGTCATTACAAAGTTTCATTTCTGCAGTGTGTCAGAGCCGACACAAATATGACAAGATCCCATTCAGAGGGGGACAAAAGAACGAGACAATGACTCAGTACTTTGAGACAAAAAAAAAAAGCCTGAGAGGAAGCCAAAAGGCAGCGAGGGGAATCTATTGGATGGTGTGAGCGACAGTATGCTGCAAGTTCTTTATAACAAACCATCAGTCAGACTGGCTTTCATACATTTCTGAACCATTCAGGAAGTGTTGCACTCTGCCTCTCAATATGAAAGAGCAGAAGATGTGGAAAGTTTTCAATTTGCACAAAAGATGTCAAAGTGACCCTTACAGATGTGATACTCAAAAACCTAAATTCAAGTAAGAAAGCCACTCCTCTGATTTCATGCATTAATGTGTAGAAGTAGAATTTTTTGCAGGCTGCTCTTTGCCAGGGATTGAAAGTCAGATCAGTGGAGTAGTGTCTGACAAGAGGATGAATTTAACCCTCAGGCATCAGTTTAATTTACTACCCTCTTAAGTCACTAAGGACAAAAATGTCCATGCCAAAAATATAACCCTTTAAATGCCAGTTTGATTCCATGATTCTGGCATTTTAAGGGTTAAATTCCTGATAATTATTCAATGTTTGATAGTTTTGAGCACGGCTGGAGTTGTTTAAGAGATATATCAATCTGTTCTATTGTTATAGCAGTTTTTTGGAAGTGGACATTTTTGTCCTCAGTGACTTAAGAGGGTCGTAAATCTGTTTCCCAGTGTTCTATTGATCTATTAAAAAAATTTAAATGTGCATTCCAAAATTTGTCAAGAGAGAGTCTTTCTTACAAAAAATGTTAAATTGGCGTCGGTCGGCATTGGTCAGCGTCGGCGTGGTTGGAGAGAGAAATCACTCTGATTGGCTGTTCAGCTAGGCGAACCAGCACAGCACCAGGCGGCAGACAAACTTTGTTTTTTTTCTTTGGATGATAAATTAAGACAAATGAAGCTAAAATGGCTCTTATCAGTGGACCAGAAGAAACCGCTTGTGTGAAACCAAAAAAAGTGGAGTCTGACTTTTCAAGTGACCTGCATAATGTTTTGTATATTTTTATGTCAGCAGCACTTAAATTCAAAGCAGCTTCTTTTCTTTCAGAGCTAATTTGGAACCATTTGTGCATAAAGTACGGTAGATGTCACAAGGTTTAAATGACGAGCATTAGGACTGAAGTGCAGATCTAAACAGAGAGATAGACAAATCGACTTCTGGTGTCCTGACTCTGACTCTACTCAGTCGCTGCCAGCAGAGCTCCACACTCTGGGCTGCTCTGCTAGCTAAGTGAACTAATGGTAAACGTCAGGAGTGTTTCTAGGTTTCTGAAACACCCGGGGCTTAGCCCAGAGGGAAATGGCAATTTTTTTTGTATGCTTTATTGCGCATGCAAAATTTTTCATAACGCTTTACCTAAATAAACAAAATACGCAGTTTATTATAGCTTTAAATAACTACCTGACTGCTGTGCTGCTTATCCACAGACATCTAAAGTTCCATTCAAGTTATTTCAGAGTAAAATGAATCCAAGTGAGACAGACCTTCCATTACCTATGGATCTGACTGGGGATAAGATAGGTTAATTCACTTGAGGTGGTAAACAGTCTGATTATGTTTTTAAACCGTTTATTCTCTTGCCAGAAGGACTAGGCTACTTTATTTTGAGATGCCCCTGGAATCTCTTTCTAGTGTAAAGCACACGGGACATCCAACAAATAACTAACTACCATTAGTGACTAGAATCATTTCATCACTTCTTGACTGAATGGAATGCATTCCATGGTTACCAGTAAATATACCAATAAATACCAATGGTAAAAATACCAATTTTCACAAACTTCCCTTTGCCCAAACATAAAAAATGCCTCATTCACGAAACACCAACAGAGATTTTGTTGCTCTGTTGTCGTGCGGTAAACGAGGAGCATTCAAGGACTGTCGGAAAGTTGAATTTTTTTATTTATTTATTCATTTTTTCTAAAAAATTATATTCGGGACTAATTAAATAATATCCGGGGCTTTAGCCCCGGATATTATTTAGGACTCAGGACTCTGAAAACTCTGAAAACATCACAGACAGTGGGACTCGGGTGTTAAACCCATTGTAGACAGTCATGACTCACAGAGTTATTTTCAGAGGAGATACTTGATTTATATATTTAAGTGTGAAACATCACATTTAAAGCCTTTAATAGCGCTACGTGAGTGAGTGCTGTCTGATGGGGCCCCAGCAGGGAGGTTTATTACTGTGCAAAAAATGTGCAAACTTAGCACATTTTTGAGCCACTGCTGTGGTTTAAAGTTTGTTCATCATGCTCACCACTACACTGAGAGGAGGCGCCTACCACACATTGTTTATAGATGCAAACACCGGACCACCCTGACAACTGCATGTGCAAGTTGCAAAATTTTTATGCAGAAGAAGAGATTCTCTTTCTCGGCATACTGTAGATGTTTACTATTGCAGTCAATACGCCCCATTATGATCCCTAAACTACATCTCCAACCGCTGTGAATGACTTCATTGGAAGAAAGGACCCACAAGTTTATGCAGTGAAGAGACAGACATTTCATAAGAGGGATAATTGTGTTAAAATTTCACTGAAAGATTTCACTGATAATCCTCAGAACTTTAGAGGAGAATAAGGCTTCACATCACAAGTTCAGTCTGCACTGACCTGCTTGGTTGCTTCTGTAAGCTGAGTGCAGATTTCCATTTCACGGCTGAGTCTGCATCCCGGGTCGATATCTGAATTGAATCATTTTATTTTAAAGGGTATTTAAAGTGAAAGGCCCTATGTCCCTGTGGATATGCATCGAGAAAGTCAGAATTCATTTGCAATAAAAAAAAATATTGTGTTAAGGACTCCAGATAATGCATCAACGTCGACTTTCCCCTTAGCACAAAACAAACTAAAATTTCAACCCCTGCAAAACGTCCACATTTCAAGAGTTTGTCTAAATGGGCGTGAAGGCGAGCTCCTTCTAATCAGTACGAGAATGTATTTAGAAAAAAAGTGCAGCTGGTTGTTATCGAGGGGAAGAACACTTAAACACTAATGTTTGCTTTAGCAGAGCTAACAGTCCAGTTGAGACCTTTTCCTCCTTAAAATGATTCACCACAAACACAGAGTATAACTGTTGTCTTTGTTTCTGTAGAAGTTATAAAGCTGCATGTTTCCCCCTGTAGTGTCTGGGAATTTAATCATCAAGACTAAATTCATTAAATTAAACATAAAGCTGCTTCGCTTTGTGCTCCGGCGAGAGGCCTGGAGAACTTTTGTTGTGAAGACTTTTAATTCTGCATTTTGCTGCTCTATTTGTTTTCTGGGTTTTCTTTTTCACTTTATGTTTTATGTGTGTATTCTCAGCACACTGATGGTGTATTAACAGAGGCTGTTCTAAACCACTTTTTCTGAGTGGGCCAGGCCGGGGCCAGTTGTTTTGTCAGAGATGCACAATCAACCCAGGACAAAAAATAGACAAAGAGGATCTAGCTTAAAAAACTAAATGTTTATTGTACCAAAAACCAAATGATTCTTGTTGCTTCAGAGCTGGCAGCTAACGTCCATTAGTGGATGTTTAGAGTCAGCGTCAGTGTTCACCTCTAAAGGGTCTTACGAGAATGTTGAGCCCACACAGAAGTCGAGTGGCTAGAACTGGCATTCCTTTTTTCATGGTTGTTGATTTGAAGGAGTGGACCAATCTATTGATTTAAGATCTGTGGTTGAGCCACAAGTGTTCCACCTTTTGATTTGCATCAGTGCAATATCATCAACATAATTGTATTGTTTTATGACCTTGCTCTTCGTTTTGGAGAGGGGGGGGGCACAGAGGGGACCGAGCTCAGTGTTACAGGGGCCCTGTTGGCCCCTACCTAGAACCGCCCATGTGTATTTAACATTTTTCTGTTGTTGTTGGACTTTAAAAAAATAATAATAATAATGTTTTTATACTTTTATTGCAATACATTAACATTTCCGATCATTGTACATTTTTTTCATATTTTTAACACCCAGTGGTGAAAAGGAAACAATACATAAAAATATATACACAGTATGCAGATTCAAAATGCATATAACAGAGGCAGCATCCAGAGCGAGCTTTGTGCCTCCTTTTTACAAGCATATAGTCAGGTTAAGCATACTTTTGTCTTTTTGATTTAAAAAATGCCTTATGAAAGCTGATGAAGCCATGTGGGCGAAACGCGTTGTTGGTGTGAGTATGTAAGGAAATAAAAAAGAAGTAATTCAGCCTCTCTGTGTGCTGTCAAGAGGATGTTTGTAATGGGAAAATTCTTCACAAGACAGATGCATAGGAGAGCGATATGTTCTTCGAAGACTTTAAGATAAACTCCCACACACTGTCTCACTTGAAAACAAACATTTATTGGCAACATTTCAGTACTAGACCTTCATCAGTTTAGATTTTTTTCTTATTATTTTCACCTGATGAAGGTCTAGTACTGAAATGTTGCCAATAAATGTTTGTTTGCAAGTTAGACAGTGTGTGGGAGTTTGTCTTTAAGAAGATGTTTCCTGCCCTCACCTGCACCAAAATATAAGGACTTACACGTTTGAATATTGATGTTGTTGTTGTTGGACAGATTTTTATTTATTTTTGATAAACGAATCAATACTCCAAACTTTCCTCACCTCACACTATCTAGAGTAAGAGACAAAAGAGATTGAGGAATCAGTGGAGGCAGTTTGATGGACAGGTGATTTTGTAAAGTAGAAGGGAGAAGCAAGAAGGGAAAACATCTTCTTGACATGAGGTCACTTTCAAGAGGGATCGACGTAATGGGGCAGCGTGAGTCTCACAGACCACATGATCGACGTGGAGTGTGAAGAGCGAGCGTGAGGGAGAGAGAGATAGGCGGGGAAAGAGAGATGGGGGGGAGAGAGAGCGAGAGAGGAGCAGGAGGCTGGAGAGCAGCGCGCGTTTCCAACAGATGTAAGACTGGAGGGGGAGAGACTTTACCGGGGATACAGATGTGAGTAAACCTGCCCTAATCATTTAAAATGCCTGATCCATTTTTACTGAGTTAACAGTAAGTGTATCTCCCTCTAAAACCTGATCGTATAAAATGTGTTTACCAGAGAAAACGTTTTTTTTTTGTTTTAGTGTTTTTTCTCCACTCAGGACATTTTTACAAAAAAAACTTTAGACTTGTTTTTTAACTTTTGCTACACATATTGGATCAATTCGAGTTCATCTACTCTGATAAGAGGATGTTTATATTGCATAGCTGAAATCATTTTGAAGCGTTTTGTTTACGGTGCGTAATCATGAAACACGTTGTCTTCTTTTGGTTTAAATCAATCAAAATAAGCTGTTTTAGTAAAGGCTGCACCTGTCGTCTACTGACCTACATCCACTCTCCCCCCAGTGATGTATAATGTGCGTGCATGGTAACTAATCGAGGTCCTCATCTCTCTCTGTCGTGCAGGTTTGTGGCTGTGCCGCTCATGCGTAAAGACCTTGGCACCGTCTTCAGAGCGCACTGGAACCACCATGAGGAAAACACCGCTTAACTCATAACCATAAATTACCATCGTAAACCTTTATCGTGGACACGGGTAGCCTTTAAAAACTCATTACAAGTCCTCAGCGCCGGGGTGAGGAGAGAGGCTAAGGAGGAGAAGGAGGAGGAGGAGGAGGAGGGATATATTTGTGCGAGGACAAACGCAACAGCAGCAGACAAGATGTGATTTCCCCGCCGACAGCAGAAAGAAAAAGTGAAGGAAGGAACCAAAGGAGGAAATCAAAAGTGTCATATGTTTTAAGGAACTGGGGAAAAAAAGAAAATTCAACCATGACAGCCAACTTATATCAGAAAGCACCTGGAGCAATCTCACATCAAGGATAAAAATTTATTATTATTTTTTTACAGAGGACTTACTCTGTACTGGTGAGATTTTCTCTGGATAAACTTACTTCCCAGGATTTATACATTTTGTTTCTCGAACACCACTCTGTTACTTTTTACAGTTTTTTTTTTGACCGTGGATTCTCTCTCATTTTTGCAACATTCCCAGAAACCTGAGACAGCGCTCTACTACTAAATACTGACCCTTAAATTAAACAGTTGACCTGTTGCTATACCACGCTGAGTGACTTCCTGGCCCTGGCAGATAAATAAACAATGAGCTACATCTCCAGTGATCTAAGTGGAGGGTAATCCCCCCTTTGCTGAACTTTTGACCTTTTTTTAGACTGAGAGAGAATGACGGAAGTAGAAAAAAAGAAAATGCTTCAAAAAGGAAAAACAAACAAAAGCCTGACTGAGAATTGATTCCAAATCAGTGCACATCCCTCAGCGCTCAGATTTACAGACTTTAATCTCACTTTTTTTTTTTTCAAAACATGGAGAATATCTCGTTCCCCGGCGGGGCACCGCCTCTCTGCAACGACTCTGTGGACTTCTACTCCCTGACGTCGGGGAACCTCACCGACATGAACTGCACCCCGCCCTCTGAGTTCTACTTCTACGCTGACCTCTACGTCATCTTACCCGTCATCTACACGGTGATCTGCGCGGTGGGACTGACGGGAAACACGGCCGTCATCTACGTGATCCTCAAAGCGCCCAAGATGAAAACGGTGACCAACATGTTCATCCTGAACCTGGCCATCGCCGACGATTTGTTCACTCTGGTTTTGCCAATCAACATAGCGGAACACCTGCTGCACTACTGGCCCTTTGGCGAGGTCTTGTGCAAAGTCATCCTCAGCATCGACCACTACAACATCTTCTCCAGCATCTACTTCCTGACCGTGATGAGCATCGACCGCTACCTGGTCGTCTTGGCGACTGTGAGGTCAAAGCGCATGCCGTACCGCACCTACAGAGCGGCCAAGATCATCTCGCTGTGCGTCTGGATCCTCGTCATCCTCATCGTCATGCCATTCACCGTCTTCGCCAGCGTCTACGTCGACCCGAGCGACGGGAGGAAGAGCTGCCTGCTCAGCTTCCCCAGCCCCGAGGGACTCTGGTTCAAGGCCAGCCGGATCTACACGCTCATCCTGGGCTTCGCCATCCCGGTGTCCACCATCTGCATCCTGTACACCATGATGCTCTACAAGCTGAGGAACATGCGCCTCAACAGCAACGCCAAGGCGCTCGACAAGGCCAAGAAGAAGGTCACCATCATGGTGTTCATCGTGCTGGCCGTGTGCCTGTTCTGCTGGACGCCGTTCCACCTCAGCACCATCGTCGCCCTGACGACGGACCTAAGGACCACGCCGCTGCTCATCGGCATCTCCTACTTCATCACCAGCTTGAGCTACGCCAACTCCTGCCTCAACCCGTTCCTTTACGCCTTCCTGGACGACAGCTTCAGGAAAGCCTTCAAAAAGATGCTCGAATGTCGACCGGCTTGAATGTACGGTTTAGCAAGATTTATCAAAATGTGAGATTCCGATTCAGATTGTGTGATTTGTTAAAAGCTGCACTTGGCACACTTTGCACATTATTTGCACATGGAGACGAGATGGTATTCATGTTTGATTTAGCCTGTAAACACTTTCAATTGACAAACCTGTTTATAAAATGCTTTATAATACAGTCAAAACCAAAGTGAACATTTTTGAATCCAGCTTCGTCTGGAGCTGTTTTTTTTTTGTTTTTTTTGCAAACTCATCATTTCCATTGGTTGGAGAAGATCGTCTGCCAGCAATACTGAATGGCTCAATCTAAATGTCCACCACCTGGACTGATCCTGCACACTGATCTTTTGTGGACATCAGTTGTAGTGGGACATGATGGGCGTCATCACGTCCAGTCCTGGAGCTCGGGAGACTGCAAAGATGTTCTCCAATCAGCTGTAGCATTATGGACAACTTTGAAATCTAATGCAACAGTTCGACCATTCACTCTACTTCTATCTTCTCAGGTTTTGTTGACATGGACAGAAAGGTGATCATCTGACTTCCTATTGAAGCCATAGTTGTAGTTGGAGGCCTAGTCGAGCGCAATATGACTCCATTAACACGACATGAGGGGAGCAATAAAACAAAAGGAATTATCAAGTTTGTGACCATGTCAACAAAAACTGAAAATGTAGACGTGTCGTTAAAGTAGCTTATGTTGTATTGGATTGATTAGGTGGTCATAAAAAGTTATGGCTGGTGGTGGTAAAAGCCACAGACAGGCTCTAAAACTACAACAAATCAAAATGCATTTTCATCACTTAATATAGCCTGAGCAGCTTCAGATGTCTATAAATATTACGATGTGGTCTGAGATTATTTCTGGCCGACATGCTTCTTTGGACAGGTTGCATTGTGGGTTGTGGACAGGGCATTAGCAATCTTCCTGGGTATGTGCCTGCACGTCTGCACACCTCGGTCCGGTTCTGGACATTTGGATTGAGCCACTCTGAGTTGAGATGTTTTTTCTCCGTCACAGCTGGACTGGTAGCATCCTTGCACAATTTGCCTGGTGCAGCTTTTAACAAAAGAGCGAGAGAGGATATAGTGAGTTGACAGAAATTGGCCATGTTTCTTGCAGTAGGGGATAATAATGGTTGCCAATGACATTCAGGACAATGATGGCATGATGGTGTCTGAAGAGGGGGGGGAATGAAGAGGCAGTGAGCCGAGATATGTGACTGCAAACACGTCGTGACCTTCACTGGACTCTGAACTTTTGGAATCAAGGGACCTCAGACGGAGCATCTGCTGTGTGGAGGAAATCCAGTCCAACACAGACTTCACTGATTTGCATGCTGTCAATCTACAGACGTGATGAGAACAGTCAGGGTTGGAGGTTAGCAGCGTGCATGCACAGAGGATTACATGTGCATTGATTAGAAATCGTTCATCGTTATCCATCAGAGAAACTGGACTTCTATGTATGCAAACACTTGACCTGCCTTTTTTTTAATGATGCAGGGTTTCCCACAAAGTCATCTCAAAGGAGCCAGTGTGGAAACCTGAGACTTTGGATCTGATCTGAGTAAGCAGAGATACACTGAACAATAAGAGAAAAGGTTGAAACATGAGCTCTTTAAATGAGTATATTCATTATTTCACAGAGTGTTTATGAACCACTTCAGAGGAACTTTAACAACCCTGACATCAGTACTGTAGGCCTGCTTTGAAACAGGCATGGGACAGGAGGGCTATGTCAAACTATGTTCTGCTTCATGTCTTTATTTTTCTTGTGAGACTTTGTCGCCCCCTGCTGAAAAAAGAGCATCATTACCTGATAATGCACCCAGAGCCATTTGCAGACCGCTGTTCATATGGCTTGTTTCAGTGACATGTATGCTAATAAAAATGAACACTTTTTCTTCTCTTCCTTTTTGTGAATAGCATATTTTTTTATATTATTTAACACGTCCTGCTGGAGTTCATTTTGTCCTATGTTTGCTATGTCAAATCTCTGCTGGATAAAAAGAGCAGGTTTCTGACGCTTGAAAAAAAAAAAAAAATGGATTCAAACTTCAAAGTTTCACTTCATCGTCTGTCACATGCTTTTGATTTGTGAGAGGGATTTTTCGGTGTTGTGCGCGGAAACAAATGCACCTTGCAGGACAATGCAAAATATGGCATTGTGCATCCTCCCTTAGAGGTAACTCTACAACAGTGGTTCTCAACTGGTGGGTTGGGACCCACAAGAGGGTCACAGAGATGTTTTCAGTGGGTCGCAACTGAGTGCATGGTGTCAAAAAGTCCTTAAAGTGCTTTTTAAACATGTTTTTCTTGTTCTCTATGTTTTTTCTGTCTCATGTTTTCAAACGTCTGAGGTCCAAACTGCAACATCGTTTAACAAAAAGAAACCGGATTGGTTGAAAAAGGTCAGAAGCCTGGAGGAGTTCATGGAGGATCCTGAAGCTGAGACGCACTTTAGAGTCAAACACTGAGCAGGTCATATCGACACAGGCTAATCGAAATGCGTATTCTATCGATTCCATAGAAAAATAAGTCTCCTCAGTTTTATTAAGTATGAACTTTGTCATCAAGAAAGAAAGATGAGTTGTACCGTCATAAAAACTGTTTCACAAGTTGGATGCAATTCTCAGCATAACACCTGAATAATCTGTCAACGTCCCTCTCATCCTATATCTGTCAAACACAGAGTTTTGAGGATAAAATAACGCTTTAAGGATCTTTGTTTAAGCAGCTTCTCTCATTTGTGAACAAAGGTTTAAAAGAAAAATGAAAGAAAAGGGAGCTGGGATTATTTAAAGCAACGCTCCATTTAATTTTTTTTTTTTTTTACAAAAAACTGGTTAAAAAGAATGACAATGATAGAAAGAAAACACACAATGTAGAAAACATAAATGACTTCATTCTCATTTTAAATCTAAAAACAGAGTAAGGGTGCTTTTGGACCTCATGTGGCTGAAGTGAGCGTTACAAAAACAAACGGTAAAAAAATGGTGGTTCCGGGCAAACTATTTTAAAGTTGTTGTTTTTTGCGATTGGTTTATTTAAGAGGGACACATGCAGTGAACATCACTTCATATGTAAAACACAAAGTAGAGGCCGTGCATACAGGTTTCTAGCCGTGGTTAATGCGTGACCTCTGTCGCTGCTCAGCTTTTAGGATTAATACAGAAGCATTACACTTAAAGAAACTCTGTCTATCTTCAGGATAGCTGACGGCCTCCACACATCGGAGCACACTTCACAACCGCCAGGCTATCAGCGCCCCTTAAAGCAACTAGTAGGTGAATAAAAGAAACGTTGACAGCTGCTGCGAGAACAAACCTTTCTCATGGGATCAGCGCTGCAGAGAAGAAGTGCTGACTGAACAGAATATAATAATATTACGCAATAAAAAACAGACGAGCTCTTCATCAGAACTTTTTAAAAAGAAATATTCAGACAAATCAGCCACTTCTTTGGAGATTATTGAGGCTTGTTTACGTCGTCTCTACAGCTTTTCCTAAACTCTGCGTCTCCTCTCAGCCTGTGATGGTTACAAACAGAGAGGCACCGATCCACTTTTTTTTGTCAGTTCCGATCCGATTCCTAATAAATATTCACTTGTTGTTGGTATGATTTGTGAGGCTACACAAAGCTTTGCATTGTGCCGGCTTCACATACAAACAGGAAGCAGCAACAACTGTCAGGATTTTCAAATTAAATATTTTAATCTGAAGTGTAAGAGTTGTACTTTTTAATAACATAGAAGGAGCTGCTCCATCTAGTCAGAACGTCGTCATGGAGACGGTTTGTGGACACTTACAGTTCAGTCTGAACGTCTTCAAAGTTCAGACTGAACAAGTTGAGAATGTTTAAAGTGCCCGACCATATTTTCTTGACCGCTGACGTTGATCTGCGTCGTCAGTCCGATATGTAAATATTGGACCCGATGCCGATGTAAGATCGGATCGGTCCCGTCTTTAATTACAAACTGAGGAGCTTCTTGTTTTCTCCACCACCTCCTGATGCAGATCATGTCGATGTTTAGTCAAATATTCTGCCTTATGAATTCTTCTGTCTCAAAAATGAGAAGCGATTACTTTAAAGATTTAAAGGTAAACGCTCATTTTCGACTCCTCGCTCTGCTCCGTACAAACCAACATGCAGGGACATATTCCCTCTGAGGTTTCACACTGCTGTCTACATGTAAAGAAAAGGAGGTCATGACATGCAGATGGAGTCGATGTTATCAGAGTCATCAGTGCTTTGTATTGATGTCAGGGTTGACAGAGAGATTCTTTACATGGACGACCACGTCGGCCGTCACCTGGAGGCCAGCGGGATGGATTAGAGCTTCCTGTCGGCTTAAGGTCACACGTTCAATCACAACAAGTGTGACCGTGATGTAGTGCCGAGCTGTCCAGCTGGATGTGAATGCTGAAGCGAGGAGAAGGATGCTTGAATAGAGAAGCGGCTTTAATCACTTGATCATCATTAACAGTGACTCTTTAAAATCACACTTTTTTCTCACTTTCCTCATCCTGCTCCAAGTGAAGGAGAAGACACTGTGACCACTCGTTGAAGATATTTGAACATCGAGCTACTTGAGAGAGTTTTCTTCTTCCAGGTGTCTCCACAAGCTCATCCGGGAAATGTTAACTAATGGGGAAACGGAAAGATTTAAAAGGTATTGCTGTCACACTGAACCACAAAGAAAAAGCCAATTGCAACGACTCAAATACAGAAGGCAGATTCAAAGTCTGTTTAATGGAGGCAAAAAGTTGGGATACACAAAAAATCCAGGCAAAGGTATCCAAATCAAAGGGCTAAAGGCTATGTCAAAAAAAAAAAAGGGGAGCCTGCAGGAGGAGTTTCTGGTTTAATATCACTCCAGCTCGTGTGAGGAGATCTTCAAGAGACAAACAGGAAACTAAACCTTCACTCATTTTACTACCTGCTGCATTCACACATTCAATCATCCTAACTTCTTCTTTTATTTGGAAAAAGTCACGTTCAACAATCAACTCAGTAGTTTATGGCTTTAAAAGATTCCAAGAATATCTATTCCTATTTGAGTCAAATTTGTAAATATTAAAAAACACACTGGTCAGCTCCATCCATCCTTTTTCTATACAACTTTCTCCCATTCAGGGTCGGTGGGGGCTGGAGCCGATCCCAGCTGTCATTGGGTGAGAGGCGGGGTTACACCCTGGACTGTTCACCAGCCAATCACAGGGCTGACATGTAGAGACAGACAACCAGCCACACTCACATTCACACCTACAGGAAGTTAGAGGCACCAGTTAAACTAACGAGCCATCATGCACGGGGGAGAACATGCAAACTCCACACAGAGAGGCTCCTGTGAGACGAGGATTCAAACCAGGAACCTCCTCACTGTGAGGAAACAGCACTAAACACATAGTGCAGCCATGCTGGTCAGCTGTTTAAGTAAATAAATTGAACACTGCAAAACATGTGCAAAAATGTATGTTCGGACAAGCCTTAGCAATGAATATAATTTTTGAGTAATTGTTAATCTCTTTTTAAATTCTGTTCCGTATTCTGTCCAGCTTTTAAACTGCAGCCAGACGGAGTCCAAGGAAAATTTCCCTGAGGGGACACTAAAGGGTCTGACTTCATCTCAAATGATGACGAGAACTAGAACGACCACAACAGCAAATCAAAGCTTTACATCGTCACTATGGCAACATGGACTTAGTCGATCAGGTGCAAATAAACAGATATGGACATCCATATTGTAAACGTGTTTACATTTTTTAGAAAGAAACTAGAAGTAAGCGCGCTACGTTTCCTATCTTGTAGTCAAATGATCAACAGTGAAAGGTACTTAAAGTACAGATTAAATGCATTTAAAATGTTATAGATTTAAATTAAATTATAAAAATGTATTCAATTTAAAAGACAAATGAAGCACAGGGACAAATTCAATTCTTGTTTTTCAAACTTGTTAAATTGCTGTATAAATTTATAATAATGGATTATAAAACAAATGTTTCATTTAAGAAAACAGACCAAGTAGACTAAATACTGGAGTCAAGAAATGCTGCACAGAAAGCTTCTTAATGAAGAGTTCATGGAACAGCTTTAAATAAAACTTTATTATTTGTTTCTGTACCTTTGAAAGTACAAACAACTTTTTATTCACTTGAATGCAAAGACAAAGAAAAAGTGTTTCATGTCTCTCCCCTTTCTTCCTCACAGCCAACACTGTGTGTGTGTGTGTGTGTGTGTGTGTGTGTGTGTGTGTGTGTGTGTCTGAAAGTAAATAATGGGATAGCTCCCCCTGGTGGTGAAATTGACAAGGAGATTTCAAAATGCTGATTTAATTGTTTGTAATAAGACATTAGTGACACTAGAGGGCAGTGTTGGTCCATGTTGATCTTCCCACACCATGTGATGACACTTCTGTCGTGTGTGTGTGTGTGTGTGTGTGTGTGTGTGTGTGTGTGTGTGTGTGTGTGTGTGTGTGTGTGTGTGTGTGTGTGTGTGTGTGTGTGTGTGTGTGTGTGTGTGTGTGTGTGTGTGTGTGTGTGTGTGTGTGTGGTTTTACACAATTTGTTTAACTTGTTTCCGCTTCCATATTTGGAATTAAAATATGAGGAAGTGAATTTTCCACTATTACCACTCAATATTTGTACGGTGTTTCACACACACACACACACACACACACAATCTTTGCATCGCTGCATAAATTAAGGAGAGACGGTCCAAAGTCGAGTACTACAACACTAAAAAAAAAAGTGGACTGTTGAAGAGAACTGCTCCATTGTCATATACGGTCTCTGAGAGGAGTGTGTGTGTGTGTGTGTGTGTGTGTGTGTGTGTGTGTGTACCCTCGCAGCTACACAAGTGAAACACTCGAGCTGTGTTCTGTTGTTCAATGCCTTTGAGACTTGAAGAGTCCTTCATGAAGAGCTCTGTACGGACAGAAGAAGAAGAAGCTGCTTTGTAATGAGAAGAAAACACAACGTGTAGCTCCTCTTTGTGTTTGACGACACGCTGTCACAGTTTTCACTCCATTCAAATATCAAAAATAAACTTTTTTTAAAGATTTATTTTTGGGCTTTATTGTAGCGATAGGACAGTGAGGAAGAGGATCGGCCCGCACTCAGCTGAAGAAGACTTCTGGTTGAAACGTTGTGATCACTTCAAACTTTTTGTGGCATTTGAGCAAAGTGTGCGACATATCTTCATCCTCAGTCCGATGATTTTGCACTGCCTGCCTACATGATGTGCATATAACTACCTCCTTCTTCAGAGAGTGGACAGGGTGAGAAATTAGGGATTGACAGGAAATAAGCCAGAGGCCGGATTTGAACCTGGGCCGTCCGCTTCAAGGACTTCAGCCGCTTCAAGGACTTCAGCCTTCATACTGCATAAAGGCAAAAAAAATCACAAACATAAATCTTCAAAAAAAAAAAAAAACAGATCCAGTCAATAATGTATTATTTTTGTATTTACTTATCAGGTTGTGATTTTAAATGTAATTTTCAGATGTTCTGAACCTCAGGAGGGATTTCTCTCTGTAGGTTGAGCTATAAAGGCGCATATATTTGTGATCAGCAGGAGAGGATCAAATCTTTGTTCGGCACCTGTACATATGCTGCCTCTTGACGGGTTGGCGTTCTGCGGGCTAGACGTTTCTGTCACACTGTGGTTTTGTGTTTGTGAAGCGAGAGAATACGGCTATAAATTGATATCCTAACAGCTCGGGAAATGGTTGCAAACTGTCACTAAACGTTTTTTGTATGTGTAGATTTGAGACATTGTGAGTGGGAAGGATGAATGAGTGTGCAGAATTTGGATTTTTACAGAAACAACCTTACAGACAACGACTGGAAAAATTGAGCACAACATGGAAAGAGTATTTGGCTCTTCTCTCAGCCTCCTCCTGAAAAAGTCGCAAACACGATCCAACCTGACTGCTGTTCTCTCAAACCTTTTTATATTCTGTTTCCTGCTGTCTTGGACCAATCAGGGAGCAGCTCTGTAATGAGTGCCATCTTGACCCAGGTGCAATCAACCTCCCCTCAGCTGCAGCTAATCAAGTCTCAATTAGGGTATGTATTTTCACAATAATGGGTAGAATATGCTTTTATAGTAAGGAATCTCACAACCCCCTCACAATGACCCCCAGGGGGTCCCCACTCCCACTTTGGGAACCACTGGCTAAGTCGATTAAATATGCACACCCCTAGTTTTAATGTAATGTGTTGTTTTAATGTTTAAATGTTGAATCGCCCACCTGCACAACAAATGTACCTGTTTAGGTGCTAATGCAGAAACCTAGAACGTTTTTTAATCCGAGGGAATGAACCGTAGAGACAGATGACAAGCCATCATCATTTTTTTGCTGCAGCATCCTCGACTTCAGACATCTCCCTCACAAACCAGACAGGAAGCCATTTAGCTCTCTTCCATCTGTCTGTATGGCAGTCCAATAATACACTCCACAGTCCCTGTCTGAGTGACACTGAGGTCAAACTAATGGTATCAGGTAAATGACTTTGACCCCTGAGTCTTGATCATCCAGAGACCAAATGGTTATCTATCCTTTCTGTCTGGAGGAGTTACTTTCCATCCACTAGGCAGCCTGTTTACCTTGAATTACTTTGACAGGGGGGAAAATCACCAGTTTTCTTTCCCTAACAATTACCTACAATTTACTTTGCTCTGAAAGCAGCAATAGCAAAATTTCCGTTTTCAGCTTTCTGGTAATTGCTGTAAATTCAGCAACTTAAGAAGAAATGATGCTATGAATTACATGTTGGTTTATTTGACAGAGAGAAAATCTATCCACACAGCCTCGACAAGAGAGGGAGAATCATTACTGTCGTTTGTTTTCACGCTGGAGAACCCTTACCCCTCCCACTGTGGATCAATAGTGTAGCTCGTATCTATGTCAACACTGTTTCACCTCATTGATTGTGTGGATCATGCAAACATGTTGAAAAATGGACACTGTTTATATGTCCAGTAAGGTGAAGAATCTTTGAAAATAACGTTGGGGTTTACAGCATTGCAATTTTTTTAAATGGCTGTTAACCCGAGAATCCAGGTAGACAACTGAGTGTCATCGGCATACAGAGAAATCTCCCTTCACCTCCCTCTGTGTTCCCTTTGATAACCGTTAGATGTATCTACCAGCAAGGTTGGCTTTCACATTTTCTACAGGCTCATTGGAGTTGCACCAAAGCCTGTTCAAAGCCCAGAAAAATGTGCTGGAGAGAACATTTACTACATCAACAAACCCATTGATGAAAATCTGTTTGGATATGATACACACAGGGTCGGCTTCGGAGCACTGGATCCTGAAAGCATCCACACTGTATGCTCATACAAAGGCTCTTGCTTTCTTCTGCCCACTCTCCCCCATATATCTGGCAAAACAAAGTGGAAGCAGTACAAGGGTTGTCATAATGCCAGATATTTAAACCCTGAATTCTAGTAAACTCATACCATATGGTTATCTGTTTCAATACCAAGGCAACAATAATTTAAGTCCCAGACACCCAATATGGGTAATTTCTTGTTTTAATTACCCCCCCAAAAAGCAGGAAAACTTGTCCAGACTGTCTGAATTGAACAAATACATTGGCAACACTTTGGTACCAAAACATTGCTAATGTATTTGTGCAATTCTCACAGCTAAAAGTCCGTCCGTCTAAAAGTATTTTCTCAGCCTCTATTCTATTTTCCCAGGTCCATCGCTCTTTCCACACCAACATTTCAGGGAAAATAACAACCCTGATGCAACCACGTTGCCTCGGTATTGCGACACCTTTATTTTCTAAACAGGCTTATGTTTTTTTTTGCTCTTGTTGCTGAAAAAATCAAAGCATCAAAGTTAGAAAAGAGGACTTCAGCTTGTACATATTGGACCCTGTCAAAATGTGTGCAAAAGTCCCAATGTTATAGATATAAGGTTTTTACACTGACATACACCTTTAATCACCATTAGTGATGCTTTAAGATCAGCTGAAGGGTGGCAGCAAGTTGTGGAATATGAACATGTTGAGATCAGAGAGGTTTTCTTAATGAAGAAAAGACGTCAGTCAAGGGGACAGACAGAGGCTCAAGCCTTAAAGATTTAATAAAATCTTAAAATCAAGTTCACTATTAAATAACTGCACTTTGTTGGTACTTCAATCAACAAAACCTTCATCCAAATATGTTTTGTTAGAGCAAAGAGAAACGTGGAAAATGTCTTTGAAACGTCAAACAAAGGAAGTCAGAGAGGTATCCTCCATGTGTCCAGAGTATTTGACCGTTATCCTCTCTGAATCAGCTTCAGTCAGGGCTGCAGATGGAGCGATGCCAGGCTGCTGTTGCTGAGCGGGACAGATAAGCTGCCAGAGTTCAACTCGTGCAGCAGGAGCGATCAGAGCAGCTCGGCTGTTTGTTCAGGGGTATAATGGGTAGAGCATGCCAGCATAATACTGCCAGGTTACACAACAACGACGGACAGCATCTATGCAAAAACTCAAATCTAAGCAGGTGGATTTGTCTAATTTAAAATAATTTTGCAGTCCAGACAGTCCTTTAAAACTTTGAAGTCTGATGTTGTATGTATTTGTTTTTTAAACATATTCTAACCAGCTGACTTGTGATCACACTTTTAAATTAGTTTTATACAGATTTTGCAGTTGTAACAGAGTTAGAATGAATCTCTTTTGAATTTCTACAAAATTAATGTGTCTGTCATATTTATGTTACTTTGTTGCCGCCTGGTGGTCTAATAGCGCAACTGTAGGGCTCCTAGCTGGCCACCGTACGTACCTCAGCAAAGGAATCTCTCCTGAGCTGAAGGTGGGTGTGTGTGTTAAGTGCTGCGACCAACATATCTCTGTTTAATGGTTTAAAACTGTTCCAAAAACTTTAGGTAACATGTATTTTGTCCATGAACCCGTTTAGAATGTACTGTTAGAGTTTCGGACATTTATGTGTAGAAATGTTTATTTTATTTTACGAGTTTCAGTTTGTTTACATACCGAGCTAATGCTAGTTAGCTTACCAGTTAGCTGCTTCCTCGTGGCCGTGATGCTCACGTTAACGCTCTTGTGTGCGTGTTTTTGTGTTATACAGATGTGAGTCCTTGCAGTTGCATATCAATGCTGATTGTGTGCTTTTGTATTATACACCAGGTAGGCATGGTTAAATTAGTTTTACATAAAATGTGAACTGTAAATTCATGTTGTTTGTGTTAATTGTAAAAAGCTATAAAATGCACTTCATTGATGGTTATGTGTTAAAATGATTTTGGTATGTTTATATACAGATAAAAATTGAAAATGCTCTTATTTGGTACTCAAAGACAAAGTAAAATTCCACTATACGATCACTTGTGCTAAAAATGTATTTAATTGATATAATTTCAGGATGTTATGTAAAAATACTCTTAAAAAGAAAAAGGAATCTCTCCTGAGCTGAAGATGTGAGTCCTTGCAGTTGCATATCAATGCTGATTGTGTGCTTTTGTATTATACACCAGAATAAAAAGGAAAGAGATCCAGAGTGAGAGCAACTCCGGCTATTGTGGCGTTCTTCCTGCACCATAAACATCTGAGGCAGACACACACCCTCCATAGTCCAGCAGAGAAACACAACCGGTTACGCAGTTACCAGAAATCTTCAAATATAAGCCCATCCCGTTTTAAGGCCCGCCCCCTTTTACCATCCTGGTGTTGCTGCATGTTTAGACACATTAAGGAAGGTTTCACTTTGAGACTCCATTTATGCTTTTAGTCATTTGAAGATTTTGCCGATCAAAAATAAGAAAATTATTTGACACCTGTCCCAACTGACGGCAGGGTAATTACGAAAGCGTGGGTAATTCATTAATTAATTAATCAGTAATTCAAGTTTTCAGCACTTAAAATTTGATGTACGCCCTTGTAGGGACGGATGAAACTGGCATTGGATTGCTGTTTTCATCTATATTGTATCTGCACCTGTCAAATAAAATAGAAATTAATTAATATACACCATTTTATTCACATCAAACTTGAATCTTTCTCATGTTTTTCTCCAAAGACTGGATACAAACATGAGCGTCTGTTTTTCTAACCTATACTGATGGTGTTTTTGAATAGCATGGTGTTCTTTGGATATATATGATGATTATTATACGTCTCTGACCCTGAAGTCTTTGTGGGGAGATTATTTACCTCAACATACAGCTTACTCTCGCTCCCATTCAGAGATGTGTCCTCGTCTCTGGTCATTGAAACCTCGAGGTGAGCGTGTGGCTGGTTGAATACCTGCATGAAAACTCTGAACACATGCTGCATTGATAGCGTGTTGTTGTAAGAAACAATAGAGCTCGTTCTGATTGAAACCTTACATGGAACGACAGCGCTTTTCACCGAGCTGATCAAAGGAACTCCCACATATCCACATAAGTGGAATCATTAGTTAGCTTTGGAGTTAGCATTGGTTACCTATGGATGAATGGTGGCCAGCTGTTTTCTTTTGTTTCAAGTCTGTCAAGTCTCTTCAAGTCAAGTATGCTAAGGTGCCCAGCTAGGTGCCCAGCATCTTTTTTTTTTCAAATGTTGTATAATGAGGAGAGAGTGTTTGAGGCAGCAGGTGGCTGCTGGAGATAAGTTGTAGAGCCCAGGATCTTTTTTTTTCCAAGCGTACGGCTTTAGAAAAATAATCTTGCCACTTTTCAGAAAGGTGCTGTTGACATCACCGGCGCTCTTTTTCAAAGCACATGATTTTTCCCATATTTTAGTCTCCTTTAGATCGCGCCCTGTACCCAAATCCTCCTCACTCCTTGTCCAGATAAAGAAGCAAAACATACAGTATAAAGCAAGGGGAGCTGTGTCAGCGCTTTTATTCTCAGTGCAGAAGCACTTGATCCAAGAGCTGCTAGGTGGACACAGGAGCCTTAGCCAGCAGCAGACCTCAGCTTACATCCAGATGAAGGAGTAGTTTTCATCTTTTGTCCGTTACTTAATCCTTAAATAATGGAGATTTTATCTTTCAGTCATGTGCTGGTTTACACTTCTGTCAAAAGACCAGGAAGTGATTTTTAACCTCAACTCCAAAATGATCCAAAAAACCATTGAAATGTGAGGAGAAATCAGTTCAGCTTTCAGTTTACTCTCTTCACACTTTCTTTCTCTGTCCACATCCTTCCTCCAGGTTCCTGTAAAATGTAACAGGGGTCAAATCGCGAGTGTAATGATGGGGCATACTGGTCTACCGGAGAGCACGACACTCCTGCACTTGCTGAAAGGAGATCGCTGCTGCTGCTGACCTGCTATTTGACAGTCTTTCTCTCTCTCTCTGTCTTTCCATGCCTGTTACACTTAATAAGAACATATCTTTATGTTTTAACCTTGAAAAACCTAACGTTCAAATCAAGAGAGTGAAGATCCTTATCCCCATTTTGACCTGAGTGAGGGATCCCTCCTCTGTAACTACTCCATAGATATCTAACATTTTCTTCCATGTTTCATGCATTTCTTGGGTGTTTTTTTACCTTATATCAAGTGAGTGTTAGAGGGTATGCTTGTCAACAGGAAGGGCGGGAAAAGGAATAAGCATCAGGACACTGCTAGACATGATGGTGATGAACGCAAGTTGGTGGGCTCCCAAATTAATTTTTGCCTATAGGGCCCCAACAGACTCTAGAATCGCCACTGGAGGTGTTGTAACTTTATAATGCCGACTGACTTGACCTCTCTCTGTTCCTCTATCTATCTAACATGCCACCACTCTGTATTGATTTTGTTTGTGTCCATGGTCTCAGGTCATGTCAGCCTCGTCCTCTGGGTGCTTCAAAGATTTTCCAACACGCCCCTGAAGAGTGAAGGGACAGCAAGGCGTTCTTGGCCTCCAAAAGCAGAACAGAACATCTATGCAGAGCGTTGAACGCAGGCTTCAAAGACAAACCGCCAACTGAACATCTTTGGTAACAATGTCATCCCTTCCTTCTCTTCTCTATCTGCCTGGTTGTTTCTTCTGCACTCTACCCTCTGCATCTTTTCTTTACCTCCTGTCTCTATTTTCATGTCAGTATATCTTGAATTCTTGATGTAGCTCTGGCCTCTCTAACTTGTTTTCACCCCATTCCCCTGCTCGTCTTCCATCATCCCCTTCACTCTCCTGCCATCCAATCTCAGCCCAGTTAATTCCAGTCTACCAGGACCTTTTCAGATGTCACCCACAGGAGATCTTCACCGCCTGTTAGGGGACTCAAGTGCACAACACAGCATGAATACTGATCATGAGGGGTTGGGTTGAATGGAAGGATGGATGAGAGAGAGACATGTCGATGTGTTAACAAGGACACAATCTGCAGCCATGCCAAATATAAGGCTGTACAAAGCCGCAGTGCTGCTCTGAGCTCAGTACTTACGCTTGTGTTTAATTCAAAGCATGTTTGTTATGTAATGAGGAGTGACAGTTGGTTCTTGATTTGCATGTGTCCTCTGGTAAAACGGTCTGAGTAAAACCAAAAAAACTTAATGTCTTTGGAAGCAAGAACATAGATTGTACAGATGTACACAGATGTAACTTTTTCTAAAACAAGTTTTAAAGGAGCAGTATGTAACTCTGAGACCTAGTGTTTAAAACGGGAACTGCAGTCTAAATTCTAAACATCATAGAGAGCTGTCTCCCCCCCCCTCCTCTCTAGAGTGGATGCTCACTCAGGTCACCATGTGGTGGACTCTGAAGCTTCAGTGTTTATCCAGCTCTGCATGGGTCTGTAAACCTTTCTGTGTTCTAACCTCTCTCCATTTTTCAAAAGCATCTCCAATATTGATCCTAGTTTGAGCACGTTTCTGCTCGTGGAGCTTATTAGAAACATGCAGAGGCTTTTTAGGTCGGGTACAATCACTTCTATCTGAACCACTTCTCTTGCCCGCTTCCATTGCTGCAACACCCTCGCCTTAAAAGCGCCTACCTTCTCTGGTCCAAACAAATCCAGAGCATTCAGGAGCAGAATCTAAAGTTAGAAGGAGGACATACTGGCTGCTGCATTGTTGTCAGAGAAGCCAGCACTTCATGTTTCCTTAATGTCTGATCATACAGTAAGCTCACTTTATCATTTCATTCACTACACATCTTACTTATTGGAGCTTTAATATATTTTATATTGATAATCTTATATTGCAAACCCGACCCTGAAGATGAAAAACTATAAATCAAGATAAACTAAGATACAGACAGATGAATGAGCAGCAAAATCAGAGTCATTGTATTAGTTTGATGAACACCAGTGATGAAGGTCATGATGTGGAGCGACAGTGTGTTCCCAGAGATAAAAGGCTGTGAGCTCCAGTCAATCCTGCCTACATTTATTCTGTGGTTTGTCTCTCTTTGTCTCTCCGCCTGCTGCTGTGTACCCGTCTGAATAAAGCCACAGTGTCATAATACTGATCTCATAAACTAATGGATGCTCAGTGCTCAATATGCAGGGAGGCTTTGTAATCGAATCACACAGCTGTAAAGTGATAGTGTTTACAGAAAGGGCTAATAATTATATTTCACATCACGAGTTGAAAACACACAGACAGAAACTCTCGATGGAAAAAAAAAATCACATCTCTAAAAGAAATATCTGACAATTTCATTTTAAAAAACAGTTTACATATGACATTTAACAATTGATTTGACAAGCACTACAACAGAATTAAAAACACACATTTCAAATATCACTGGTGCTTCATTCTTTCACTCTTAGTTTCTGTGACTTTGTGAAAAGGTTGTTCCTCATATCGTCTTATTGCGCTCTGTTTCTGGTTAATTTATGCAGTTGTACTTTTCTGCATGAATCACACAAAATGATGACCTACATGAAGAGTGTAGATGACAAGTTTTGCTTCCCTGGATTTTGCAGTTTAAAACCCCTACACATCAGATGTCCCTGTTGATTTCACTGTCGGGCCCTCCTGCCAGATTTTGGTAACATCTGACTCGATTTAATGTCAGGTTTGTGCCGGGAGGCTCTGACTCACTCCAAAAACGACTTCCCAAAAAACGCGTTACTGACTTCAGTGATTTCTCTGACACAAGCTGTTTGTCATCTGTGAGCTCAGAGCACCCGCATCTTCTTCTGCTGTGGCAAAACCTGACACAGCAGTTTCTTGCACTCCTTCTGCTGTTGCTTTAACATTCAAACTCTCACTTCCAAAAATAATTCTGCACCAACCTGTTCAAGTCTCAACAACAACTCAGCCACTGCTAGTTCACTTAATCCATCAAACTTTTTTTAAATGAATCATAGCCGTTTCTCCACACATCTATAATAGCACTCATCCTCTCCATACTTTTATAAGAAGACATGTAGAGTTCATTGAGGTAATGACTACAAACTGGCTAAAGGTTTTAGTATTATCATGATCTTTGAAGAGGGCTCACACAGGCACTTTTAGGACCGCTTTTTGGACGCAAAGGTTCCAAGTTGCAGTGGTAATTCCAGAGTCTGTCGGGGCCCTTGGCAAAAGATCATTTGGGGGTCCCAATTTGGGCCACCATTGTGTCTGCCAGTGTCCCCACGCTCTCCCAATGACTGAACATTTATCAGGGCAAATGGACAGGGTGCTTTAACAAAGTGAACATTAAATTTGTCACAATTCCTACACAGCAAATCAGCAGCGGGTGTGTATATCCAAGTCTGTTAGCTTGATGCTAACACAAAGTGGAAAATGCCATTAACTGGCTGACAAAATTAGCATCACGATTATTTTCTTTTCGGAAAACAACCTATTTTACTTAACATACTTTACAAACAACACCACATGCAGTTGTACTGAAGTACAGTCGTACTGACTGACATATATATATATTTTTTTCTCTTCACCCTGTACACCTCGGACTTCTGCTACAACTCTGGGAGCTGCCACTTGCAGAAGTTCTCTGATGACTCAGCCATCGTGGGCTGTGTGTCTAAGGGGAGCGAACAGGAGTACAGGCAGGTCATCATGGACTTTGTCGACTGGAGTGAGCTCAACGCCAGCAAGACAAAGGAGATGGTGATTGACTTTCACAGGAAGTCACCCCAGACTGCACCGGTGAACATCCAGGGCTTGGACATCGAGAGGGTGGAGATGTACAAATACCTGGGTGTTCACCTCAACAACAAACTGGACTGGTCACACAACACCGACGTCCTGTACAAGAAGGGCCAATGTCGACTTCACCTGCTGAGACGACTGAGGTCCTTTGGAGTGTGCAGGACTCTGCTACGGACTTTTTATGACACTGTGGTGGCGTCTGCACTTTTCTATGCAGTGGTCTGCTGGGGAGGAGGGAGCACAGAGAGAGACAGGAAGAGACTGAACAGACTGGTCAGGAGGGCCAGTTCTGTCTTGGACTGTCCTCTGGACTCTGTAGAGGAGGTGGGTGAGAGGAGGATGTTAGTGAAGCTGACATCCATCATGGACAACCCCTCTCACCCCCTGCATGACACTGTGGGGGCCCTGTGGGGGCCCTGTGGGGGCCCTGTGGGGGCCCTGAGCAGCTCCTTCAGCAGCAGACTCAGACACCCACCCTGCAAGACAGAGCGCTACCGCAGGTCGTTCATCCAATCTGCCATCAGACTGTTGAATCAGACTGTTTAACAACATCACCACCTCATGCTACACACTGTGTGTGTTTTTTTAAGAACAAGTTACGGTGTAATTTTACATTATTGTATTTTTTTTATCTAACTGATGTAAATATGTTTGATCTGTTTTTAACTTCTGTTTTTATTTTTTATAATTATATTCCCGTCCCCTGTTTTCTGGAGCTGCTGTAATGCACAAATTTCCCCCACGGGGGATCAATAAAGTTTATCTTTATCTTTATCTCATCAAAAACTGCTGACTCATGTTAGTCTGGTCTGCAGCCCTGATTCCTTAAATATATATGCTCTGATCCAGTGACACTGCATGACTCGCTCTTTATGTCTCAGTTCATTGAACGTGTCCCTCTGCTGCCTTCTTTTGGGTGGTGGTGGGTGTGTAAAGCATTCAGGTGTGCATTTTTTGCTGCAACCATCAAAGCGCCTATCTCTTGTATTAAAGAGGAGTGGAGCAACTCATAACAAGAGTCAATGGAGGTCGACAGTGCTGGATTTGAGCTCCCAAGACCAGGACACGGTACCAATTCATAACTTTAAACATTTTACTCAATAACTACATTTACCTTGTCAACTTTGTTCAGTGAAGGTATATCATTCTCCTTGTGGGGCATGGGTGGGCGGCTCCCTATAGCGCCCTTTATTGACCAGCTGCCACTGATAAAGATGCTCCTGAAACTAGAAGAAGATGATGACCAATCAGCTGTTACCGCATACTCATTTGTCAGAGTCTATAACTTTATTTCACTCTGGGCTCAAATGTGATTTCTATGTAGTCGTATAAGCTCAGTTGAGAGGACACAACACGATTACATTAGCTTTTAGAGGAGGCGGTACAGAAGCTGCTGCTATTGAATTTTGGTTTATATGAGGAAATGCTGCACGCTGTTTATGGCCTTCTGTCATGTACTGAAATCAATACACGGTACATACACAGGCAACACTCACACTGATACTGCATGCAGTCGTCCGTTTATCACCACTTACTGCGGACTTTCACAACCCAGTCAATCTTTATAAACTCACCAACGCTCCATTGGCTTCAGCAAAAAATCTATTTTTCTCATCAACATAGTGATTTGGGAAATGTCCCTTATTGTGTTGACTAACCATTTGATCATTATGTTTCAGTTTGTAGGTTTTGTTGTACATTAACAGGCAGAAATTTCCCCCACGGGGGATCAATAAAGTTTATCTTTATCTTTATAAAAATGTACTCTTGGTGGATGTTTGCACTGCTCTGGATGTAATAACAAGAGCACACAGTGGGCACCAGCATACAACACATGATGAAAAGAACATAGGGGGATTCTACAACTAGAAAAATAAGCATATAAATGAGGACAAAGATCATCTCAAGTTTCATTAGGGACCCTCTCTGCCACTACTGAAATCAAGAGAATAAAGAAACATGTGAGTGGTTTTGAGGGAGCGAGAGGATGAGGGATGAAAAGGGTTGAAGAGTACGGAGACTTGACTGGGGATGAAAGGTGGAGGAACAAGGAGACAATCAAAGAGCAGTGGTTGAAAGAGAGACAGGCAGTCACAGGAGGAGGTCACACTGCCAAGGTGATGAGTGACATCAGATGTTTTCCATACTGTCAGGTTTTTCCACAAATTACACCGTCTTCAAGTTTCCTGCCGAGGAGCTAAGAAAAGAATCCTTTCAAACTGATCAACAGATGTCCTCTACTTCTCTTTCCCTTCCTTTACAAGCTGGCGCCACTATTGACCAGTGACCGGTTGCTGCTGCCATCTAGAAGGAATTTGTGTGTTTGCTTTTCTGACACCACGAGGGACACATTTCAAAGCAGAATATTGTCAAAAGATATTTCTAGAGGAGAGAAGTCACATAATGCCGAAAGAGTTATAATGATGCCAGAAGAAGAGGAAACAAAAGGTCAGCAACTATCTAAATAATCAGTGGCGATTCTAGGGTCTGTTAGGACCCAGAGGCAAAATTAATTCGGGGACCCCTCCAACCAGCGTTCATTATTATTTTCCTCTTCTTTTTTTTTTTTTCACTCACAGAAGGATAATTCCTCTTCATTTAACAACAAGCATACAAACATGTTGTTGATTTTAAAAACTTATCAGAGGGGTGGCACATCAGTGGGTAGCAAGTTACTTAGAAAACAGGAAACAGTTCGTTCAGACAAATAATATAAAATCAGATCTGTACAACATTTAATTTTGATTACAGTATTCTACAAATGATGTTTAAAGCTAATCAGAAAACATTGCCAAAAAAAACAGATTTGAAAAAAGGGAAAGCCGTTATAATTTAAAAGGAACTGAGATCTTCAATAAACCAAGATTCAGAACCAAATTGAAGGAACGTTGTTTTACTGTAAAAGGAATCGGTTTACGGAACAATCTCAACAGAGAAACTAAAGAATCAAAATCAAACATGACATTTAAAAAAAAAATTAAAGCTAGTTTGTTAAATAAATATGTGTTGTGTTTCTTGGCACTTATTTGTTATTTCCTCCTTTCTACATCCTTACTCGTGTCACACCGACTCTCAAATGTCACTTTGAACAAAAGTGTCAGAAAATATATAAACACACTTGATAAAATTGAAGTTTTTGCACAGAGGAAAACCATTGATCCCACCATGATTCCTGATTTCTTTAAAAAGATAAAATCTGTGAAAACTGACTTTCCATATCTGCCCGTCACTGCCTCTCTCTTACAGCGTACATGCAGACATGAGGCGATATTAGCTAACAAATAGTGTTGCCTCTCGTTCATTCAGCAAGTGAAGAAAGACGAGAACAAAGAAGAGACGATGAGAAGAAAAGAATGAGTGAGGATAAAGCGGCTGATGCTACTTTAGCATGATTGAATTCACGGCTCCAGGAACAACAATGAACTAATGAGGCTCGGAGCTGCACACACAGAAAAAAAAGAAGAGACACACAAACAGCCAACAAAGACATCTGAGGCTAGAGCCAAGATGAAAGACTTGGCCTCAAAAGGAGGTTATGCAAAAAGTACATGCATATGCAACAAACACTAATGCACAGCATGAAGCCACGAGTACACAGCACACAACTTTATCAGTGTAGCGGGGAAAGATGAGGTTAGATTGCTGCATCACTATATCTCCTACTGATTTTAAAATATTCAGAGTATGGAATCAAAGCTAACACTTTGTAGCTGGCTCTTGAATAGTGCTTTCACACAGAAATCAGAAAACTCCTGATAGTTCCGGGAGGAGCTGTATGTGTGAACGCTGTTTATTGTGGAGGACACATTTTACTCACAGTTCGCGTGAGAAATGCAACAATAATTGAATACGTAATATACGTCAGGAGACTGAATCAGTGGAAAATAAAGGATAATTTAGTGGGTTCCATTCAGGGCAGACTATAAGCGGCACACAGAAAGGCCACAGCAGGACAAATGAATCACCTTCTGCATCCAGATGATCCTTAATGGCCAATTTGTCCTCCGGTTGAGAGGAGCCGACTGATTTTATCCATTAATGCACAAAAAATAGCTGCAGAATGACCAAAGAGAGAGGACGCAGTGTGAATGTCATTCAGTGTGATTTTCCTTTTGTTTCTTTCATATTTCTTCACAATTTCTCTGAGTAAGACAATTACATTTCCTTCTCTCCTCTTCTTGACCTGGGCTCTTCTTTTTTTATTAATTTAAAGAGGACATATTACCCCCCTTTTCTATCTTTTCAAACAGTCCCCTGTGGTCTAAATGAAACATCTGTGCTGTGCTTTGATCAAAATATAACATGAATCAAGCACCAGAGGAGGTTTGTGACCCTGTATAAACCAGCTCTCTCAGAACGCTCCGTTTTGGTGTGTGTGTCTCTTTAAATGCAATGAGTCCCGCCCCTGAGTTTTCCCGGTAGACATCACTCCTCTGTAGAGAGAATAAAAATAGCAACTGGAGCAAAAGTTTTGTTCTAGGCTGGGGGTGGAGTCCATGAGTCGTATGGTATTTCCTTATTTGTGAAACTTTTACTGCAGTATAACTTCACAAGACGCTCCAACTTTCTCATTTCCATAAAGACGGCTTCTGCTCTTCTGATATAGCTATAGGCTAAAATAACAACAACATTCTCCTACATTTACGATTGAAATCACGAAATCTAAAGAAGAAAAATCCCTGTAACATGGCCCTAATACTTCTTTGTATTTGTTCAACCCCAATGAGCAGCAAATGATCCTCCCTTTAATGAAGGAGAATCTTTATTCTCAAGATGCCATACCGCCCATCTTAAGAGTTTCCACTGTGAATCCGTCTAATATCATGACATTATAAGAACCTATGGTGATGACATGTCATCAGTGTCACTTCTAATATGCGTTTCCTTTTTTTTGCACACATGAAGCGCTCATACGTTGGCTTCTATTCGCACCATGGAGGCAGATGACTGACAGCGATCCTACTTTACGCTTATTTTTAATACCTACATAAATACATGTTATACTCATCCTGCACATAATGGCAGATAATGACGTCTTTCACATTTCAGAAATGAAATGAACTCTGAGGGGGGAGAGGAGGCCACTCTTCAATCGTGTGCAGAAAGTGTGGAAAGTTTGAAAGTGATTCACTTACAACAATTCAAATCTCTGTCTGTTATACTAACGAGTTAAAGACTAAAAGTTTAACAACAACAAGTTCTGGTAAGAGTGTTAATTGGATTGGAAATTGAATGACTTTTTGTTTTCTTCAGTGTTGAATTTAACCCTAGAACACTAACTTACAGTTTTGTAACACTATCACTAACGTAGGGTATATTTGACACGATTAAACATACTTCCCATCAAAATACTCAAAGCTGATCGTTTGCTCTTACTGACATTGTTCCTTTTTTTCTAGATCCTTGCTTGTGTTGTACTTACTCTCTGATGTACGTCGCTTTGGATAAAAGAGTCTGATAAGTGAATTGTAGAATTGTAGAATAATGGGGGGTACCCTATAAAAAGTCACCAGTTTCTGCCCTGTCTCTAATATAAAGGCACAAAAAATTGGTTATTATTAGGAAGGATCCTGTTTGAGGACACTTCTGCACCACTTTCAGCTCTAAGAGGTCCAGGGTACACCTCTCATATACAGTCCATAAATATGACCCATAGTCAGGCTGGCTTTCCAGAGCACCAGGCAACAGCAATCCACATGAGACCAAATTATCTCGTATCAGAGGGGAAGGCAGATGATGAATTACAGACAGCCCATCTCGACAACAGCATGATGTGTGTGTGTGACAAAAAGAGACGGATAAAACACAAAACATATATATTTTTAAACCACCCAGCACCACTTGGATCAAAACACCACGGTGCTTGGTGACTGAAAATAAATGTAAATAATGGAGAGAGGCAAGAGAGACAAACAAGAAAAAAAACTAAAGCAACATCATTATTCATTTAGAGCTGTTCAGACCACCGGAGTCTAACGAGGCTGGAGGCACTGGCAGTGGGAAAGCAGCCCATTGAGCTCAGTGATACCAGTTCAGATGATGAAGGTTTTTCCATTTGAAGCAGAGAAAAAAAACACAGATAAGAAATGCTTTAGATCTGACTGGCTGGCCTGCTTGTTAGCTTAATCTAGTGAACATGAAAGAAGACACCACCACAGAGTCTGTGAAAACTCACTTAAAGCTCCCCTGGAGATTCTGGTGTCGCAGCAATAAAACCATGATGACAGTACTGTGATTGTGTGATGTCACAAAATCAGCATGGGAGACAAAACCATCTTAACCCTGTGAGTTCTGTCCTAAAGGAAGAATCTGCGACATTTCACACATAAATAAAGCAGAAATCTACTCTGTAAATGTGTCTCTGAGTCCTGACTGTCTACAATGAGGGAGAAGCTCGAGTCCCGCTGGCTGTGTTGTTGTCAGAGCCGTGTTTACATGGACGGGACGGCCGGCTCCTCCCCTTGTGTATAAAAGCTGTTTTAGTCAAGAACTAGAGAGAAGAAGAAGAACATACTCACTGATTATTTGGATGTTAGTAAGAGTTGCACCAGCATGAAACCAAAACAACTGGCGCTGCATTGTTGTGTTAGCATGCTAATGCTAGCGATCTTTATTATGCTGGTATCTTCACACTGCATGTAAATTTACCTGAAATGAGCGTGATCTAGAAACACAGTTAAGCAGTGAGTACAGTATGTTATTCTTCTTTTCTCTAGTCCCTCAATTAAACAACTTTTATACACGAGGGGAGGAGTCAGCCGGCCGTCCTGGCGATGTAAACAAAGTGAAGATAGGACTCTGAAAACTCTGAAAACATCACAGACAGTGGGACTCGGGTGTTACACCCATTGTAGACAGTCATGACTCACAGAGTTATTTTCAGAGGAGATACTTGATTTATATTACATTTAATATTAAGCCTTTAACTTGGAAAAAAAAAACACATTTGAAAAAAAGGTATTTGCAGCCTTTGTTCACCACATATGGCTAAAAGCAGCGCAAAGTATTCTGTTGTTCTTGTGGAGAGATTCTCCTCTTTTCTCTCCACTATGAAACATCTTCTGTATGTTTATATGTTTTGTAAATATTAATATAATGCCCTTTTTGTCACCTGCCGTTCAACTACCCCTCGTATTTGGACCACTCTTCTCTTACTCTCTTCATAAGTGGCCTTCTTGGAAAATCAAACCATTATGGCACATTTTTCATCAACTACAGAGAAAATGAGCCCCTCCACCTACACACAGCTAGTTCAACACACACTGGTAAACACTTGTGTGATTCACACGCGTTAATAAAAAAAAAAAGAAAAAAAAGGAGGGCACATCCATCTTCCTACCTACCAGCCTACATGTGTTCATGCCGGTTTTTACGCACATGTACAAATCACTCCCACACACACACACACACACACACACACAAACATGCATGAACACAACAGCCATATTGTGCTGGGCAGTGAAGTGTAGCAGGATAAAAAACTCTCCCAGAGGAATAAAAACAAGAAGAGGAGAGAGAAGAGGAGGAAGACAGGTGGGTGAGGAGCGGAGCAGAGGGTCCATTAAACAACACGCAGGACCACATGACATTTGCTTTTAAATAAGGTTTTGAGGCGATGTTTCACAAAAGACAGGTTGGATAAAAAACATGACCGGAATATTGATGTTTCCTGAAAAGAAGCAAGAAGCAAGAGCTTTTAAAGACCTTTTGTCACCCTGATTTAGCACCATGCACACTAGTTTCTAAAGACTTTCAAACTCTTTAACAGTCAATCTGAAGGGACTTTTTCTTGTTGACATCCAGAGTCCACTCTGATTTCATGTGTGAGCCATCCAATCCCTTCTCCAGTCCTGTGTTTACGCTCCTCGTCCTCCATGATTGGTCAGTATCAGAAAGGAAATAAAAGAAAAAAATAGACGAGATTCCTCCAGAGCACAGCAGCGAGGTGGACAGTCTGTCTTTATGGCTCGGATTTAGTGGAGCGTTCATTTGCTGCGGGGAATATGAGAGAATGTGTTTACTTTCATTGGGGCAGCTTAACATCACACACCAGCTCACATCTGAAAGCTGCAGCTCCTCTGGGGGGAGCTGGGAGTTGAGGATGGTGGGATAGAGCTACGACATTAATCTCCTGTTTTCAAGCTAAGCCCTGACCCCCCCACCCACACACACACACTCACCCACCCTACACCCTGAGGCCTCCACAAAAAGTCAGAACCCGGCATGATGCACAACATTACTGTGAAAGTGTAGACATATAGCTAGTAGTACAGATGGAATTCAGTGAAATTTAATTATACTTTTTATCTCGGAGAATACAATGACCAGGACAAACCCCACCGTGATACTCCAACCAGAGTATTATGAACAGAGTTACTCAACATGTTCAAATACATTAATTTTGAGGCTAAATGGTGGAAAACCCTCTTGGATTATAAGTAAGACTATATTAAAATAAGATAATAGAAGACAAAATGCATTATAAATCACTTTCAGGTAAGTCATGTACGCCACCAGGATTTTTTTTCTCTTGGTGCTTAGAGGGACCTTGACTAATATGTTGGGGTGCTATGAATAGTCGATTTTCCTGAATTCATAGTTATATAATTCATACGAGAGGGGGCTTATCCAGGGCTAGACAGATTTGTTATGGGGCTATAGCGCCCCCTAGCCCCAGTGTAGCCCCGTGCTTGAGGTAGAACATTATATTCCCTTGACATCCAAATGTAGTAAAAGGCCTTCAAAATTATAAATGGAACTAATCATAGACAACATGGAGCAGCCTACCCGAAGGGAGTAGAGGACCTGACCCGCTGCCTGAAGGCCAACAAACATGGCTACTCCTAAATGCTGCAGGAATGAGGAGACGATGGCAGAATCAGGATGAAGAAAGGACGGGAGATGAAAAAGGTAGACAGCTTCAGATGTCCTATCATTAAGATTAGCAACTATGCTAATCATGTTGGTAGCATTTGTAGGAGTTTTGAGATCCAAAATATCCCCTCAAGGACTGACAAAGAGGCCACATGGTTCAAACAACAACTCTTCATACTTCCTGGTCAGACCACATTGATACAGCAAGGGTAGAGCTCAACAGACTATTGAGAGCTTTAAGAACAGTGCTAACCACAGTCTCTCCATCGAGGCATTTCATCAAACATTAACTCTACAACTTAGACTTTAAGGTAGGGGTCATTTTACTACAACTTATAAGAAACAAAATACAAAAGGAAAAAAAAAAACATTGTATCCTCCCCCATTCAAAAGTCCAACTTGGTATAGTCCACATTGTCTTACACACCTGGTGGGGTACGGGGTGTTCATGTGCGCATGTTAATAAGAGCACCATCCTCATCCATATTTGAAACCAGACAAACAAGAAATAAGAAATACCTCCAAACATTTTTTATTGACTGAAGAATTCATATTTTATCTGGCAGCACATGTCACATTTATGACAAACAATATTTCAACTAACTCATAAATGAAATAAAGGACTGTTTCAGGTGACTGATGAAGAAGTTCATGATTTGGTTGGATTGTTGCAAAAATAATAAAAGTGAGAAATGTCTCCTCCCTTTTAGTGTCCCGATGGGGCAAAATCTCTCAACAGGTATGGAAACTACCACAAACAGGATCACATGGCCTTGCACAGATTGGTTTGTTAAATCTGACCAAGGAACCTTAATGCTGCATTCAGGTGGTCATCGGATGGTTCCAGTTTCCGAGTTGGGAATTCTACAATTCACTTAGCAGACGCTTTTATCCAAAGCGACGTACATCAGAGAGTAAGTACAAGACAAGCAAGGATCTAGAAACAAGGGAACAATGTGAGTAAGAGCAAACGATCAGCTTTGAGTCCGATTGGACACACAGGTGCTGACAGGAAGTGACCAGAGGCAAAGCACAACATTGAGGGCAGTTCTTGAGAGCTCTAATCAGTATAGAAACCATCTTATAAGTCGTCGTTGTCAAACAAAAACCATCGTCATTACCATCATCATCATCAATAATATGGAGACCATCATCATTAAGTTAGTAGGTATTCATGAAAGAGCTGGGTCTTTAGCTTTTTCTTAAAGGTGCAGAGGGACTCTGCAGATCGAATGGAGTTTGGAAGTTCATTCCACCACCGGGGGGCGACAGAGGAGAAGAGTCTAGTCAGAGACTTAGGACCCTGTTGTGAAGGTTGGATCAGACGCCTTTCATTGGCTGAGCGTAGTGGGTGGGAGGAAGTGTAGACCTGGATCAGAGAGTTAAAGTAAGGAGGAGACGTTTTTGTTGCTGTTTTGTAAGCGACCATTTAACCTTTTTTTGTTTTATGAGACTTTGTATAGGGGGAAATAAAAGAAAAGTACCTCAATTTGCCATGTATTGTTGTACTTAAATATATTTTGATGGGAAGTATGTTTAATCGTGTCAAATATATCCTACGTTAGTGAGGTTTTTGTCGCTGTTTTGTAAGCGAGCAGCAGAGTTTTAAATTTGATGCGAGCAGTAACTGGGAGCCAGTGTAAGGAGATGAACAGCGGAGTGACATGTGCTCTTTTAGGAAGGTTGAAGACGAGTCGTGCTGCTGCATTTTGTATCATTTGCAGAGGTTTGATAGTGCCTGTAGGAAAACCTGCCAGTAGAGAGTTGCAATAATCGATATGTGATATCACAAGAGCCTGTACCAGGAGCTGTGTAGCATGTTCTGACAGGTAAGGTCTGATCTTCCTGATGTTGTACAGGGTAAATCGACATGACCGGGCAATCGAGGCTACTTGAACCTTAAAAGTTAGCTGGTCATCAATCATGACACCCAGGTTCCGAGCAGACTTTGTGGGCATGAGTTTGGTTGTTCCAAGCTCGATATTGATCTGTGGTTGCATAGAGGGACTGGTTGGGATGACATGGAGCTCAGTCTTTGAAAGATTGAGTTGAAGGTGCCGTTCATTCATCCATTTAGAGATATCAGCAAGGCATGATGAGATTCTTGCAGAGACTGTAACATCGTCTGGCGGGAATGACAGGAAGAGCTGGGTATCGTCAGCATAGCAGTGGTATGAGAAGCCATGAGAGCGGATTATTGAACCAAGTTAGCTTGTGTATATGGAGAAGAGAAGGGGACCAAGCACTGACCCTTGAGGTACCCCTGTGGATAAGCTGTGCGCTTTGGACACTTCTCCCTTCCACGACACTCTAAAGGATCGCCCAGAGAGGTAGGACACGAACCAGCAGAGGGCAGATCCTGAGATGCCAAGTTCGGAGAGCGGATTTGATGGTTGACTGTGTCAAAGGCAGCAGACAGGTCTAGCAGTAATAGAACTGAGGACTGACCCGCAGCTCTGGCAGCTCGTAGCAATTCTGTTACTGACAGTAGTGCAGTTTCAGTAGAGTGGCCCCTCTCAAAAAGATCGTTTCTGGACAGGAACTCAGAGACTTGCTTAAAGACTGTGCGCTCAAGTATTTTTGACAGAAAGGGCAGAAGAGAAACCGGTCTGTAGTTTTCAACCTGGGCTGGGTTTAGTGTGGGTTTTTTGAGCAGAGGGGTGACCCGAGTTTGCTTCAGTGCATTGGGGAACATAACCGTTGACAGAGAGGAGTTGATGATATGCTTAAGAGCAGCATTAAGCGGAGAGGAAATGGTCTGCAGGAGGCTTGATGGTATTGGGTCCAGAGGACAGGTGGTGGGCCGAGAGTCTAGCACAAGCTTAGAGACCTCTTCCTCAGTCAGAGAGGAGAATGAGTCGAGTGAGGCACTTTTGGTTGGTGCCTTTGGGCTGAGTTGGTCAGGCTCAGAAAACTGGTTACTGATGGTTGCAACCTTTTCAGTAAAATACGAGGCAAACATGTCTGGTGTGAACAGATCGGAGGGTGGAGGAGGAGGTGGTTGAAGCAGTGAGTTAAAAGCAGAAAACATTTTTCTTGTATCTGTGGCATTGCATATCTTGTTCTGATAATATGTTGTCTTGGCCGTTTTCAGGCTGGAGGAGAATGAGACAAGTCTTGGCTTATAGTCATTGAAGTCAGCGGACTGTTTGGATTTTTGCCATTTTCTCTCTGCTGACCTCAGCCCTGCTCTTTACTCTCTTATGACTTAAGTGAGCCATGGGCTAGGGTGGATTTTGCGAGCGGGTTTGGACACCAGAGGGCAGAGCTTGTTCAGAGATGAGGCTAGTGTGGAGCAGAGTATGTCTGTAGCCTCGTCTGTAGAGAGTGCGGTAAAGACCTTTTGGGCAGGCATGGCAGCCATTACCTCGTTAGACAGCTGAGCTGGCTTGAGCGATCACATGTTTTGGTGGTATGACACCAATTTGTGGGTGTGCCTGAGGGAGTTCCGACAATGAGATTGTGAATTGAATAAAGAAGTGGTCTGATAGATGCAGAGGGGTGACAGTCAGGTTTGCTGTCGAGCAGTTCTGAGTCAGGATTAAATCAAGAGTGTTGCCAGCTTTGTGGGTAGGAGGAGTTGGGACCTGTGTGAGGTCAAATGAGGATAGGAGAGCAAGGAAGTCTGTTGCCTGGGCTTTATCAGTGTGTGTATTCATGTCTCCCATTACAATCAGTGGTGTTCCATCATCAGGGATTTCTGAGAATAGCATGTCCAGTTCCACAACAAAATCATTCAGATTACACCCTGGTGGGCGGTAAATGATAGCAATGTACATTTTAATAGGAGCAGTAACCAAGATTGTGTGATATTCAAATGAGGGGTTGTTGCTCAGTGGGAAGAGTTTATTTAATTTCCAGGTATTAGAAATGAGGATACCTGTACCACCTCCACGTCCAACAGAGCGGGGTGTGTGTGAGAACACTGAGTCAACAGAAAGAGCAGCTGGTGTGACTGTATTTTCTGGGCGGCTCCAGGTTTCAGTAAGGGCAAGTGCCTGAATGTCTGACATTTTTACAAGTGCTTGGATGAATTCAGTTTTATTCACAGCAGATTGACAGTTCCAGAGGCCAAAAGTAAATGATCCCATTTACTGTTCCCATGAATGACAGAGATTTCTTTGTAGCACATGTTGCGTTTAGCAGATGACCAGAAAAAATAGGCAAAGCAGTAGTCGTGGATGCCCGGGTTCTGAGGCCACGCTGAAGCGTCAGACGCTTATCAACGACCCACTATCAATATCTACTCAAAGCAAGTTTCAATTCACCCACCTAGCTGACAAGACCTTCCTAGTTTTCAGATCAGAGCTTGTTCTGCTGCAGTTTCGGATTCAGACTCTTTTAAGCTTGGATTTTCGGGTCGTTCGAAGTCGTTCTTCCGACTTCAGTGTGTTCATGTAATTTCAGTTCGGGAAGTCTGAATGTCATAACAGCTGCAACAAACACTGTGGATGCTACATAGAAGATGTGTGAATATCTCTGTTACAAGTACAGCAAAAAGTTGATGTGCAATAATTGAATTAATAAAAAGTATCTTAACATCTTAAAAATAAAAAGTATCTAAGCCTTTACATACTGACATTGATGAGTTCTTAACCCTAACCCTAACGCCCTGTACAGTGTGTACCGATAAAGAAATTAACTATTTAAACTAAACTCTTTTTCTGATCCAGGCTGTAAACATAAACACAAACATAAAACATAAAACGGGCGTTTTAGGTGCGCTGGTGGACCAGTGGTTAGGACTCATACCCCATGTACAGAGGCCTCAAAGCGGGCGACCTGCTTTCAAATCTGACTAGTGGCTCCTTTTCCAGCTCTCTCTGTCCCTGATTTCCAAGTTTATACACTGTCCCTTTATTGTAGACTGTAGACTTTACTGTGTGCCGCTGTCGAGCCCATTCATTGTCTGTGTGTTGCTCTGCGCAAGAGCGTGTCTGCCCCCAACGAGCTGAGCGCAGCAATGCTATTGGTTCGGTCACCTAGCAACCTGCGCAGTGCACGGTCCCCCTTCTGCTTTGCGAGTGCAGTGCACGCTACATCCTAACCCATTAACATGTTTATTATTCTAATAATACTTTCCTCAGACTCCATAGACTCACTTTATTCAGTATTCATTTATTCTGACACGTGCATATAAACATGTATTTATGCATGCAAATGAATGTAGAACACATTCCTTCAGTTTGTACGACTCTGTTTTTTTTTATTTTCAGCCGCTCTGCGTCTCCCGGTCTCTCTCTCTCTCACATAAACCCCTGGTGATGTTTACCACCCTGGGCAGCGTGAAACAGGGCCGTAATCCATCACTAAGGGATTAGTTATAGAGTGATATATCACAGGGGAGAGCGGGAGGAGGAAGGGGGTGGTGAAGTGAGATAGGGAGGGAGAAGGCTGAGCGGAAGAGGAAGAGACACTGAGGAGGAGAGGAGAGTCAGGGAGAATCAAAGAATGCAGAGACAGAATATCTGAGTCCTACACAAGAGGAAGAGATGGATGGATGGATGGAGGGTTGAGCAATTGAGGAAAAATGAATAAACAGGAGGACGAGGGGTAGGAGAGTGGAAAGAGGAACAGGTTAAAATAGAAAGGTGAACTGAGGAGGGAAATAGATTGGAGGAAAGGGGAAAACAGGGACAAATGGAAGGATAGAGGGACTAAAAAAACATGAGAGAAAGTTTAGAAAAAAGACAGGAGGGAATATGACAGAAAAGTTTGATTAAAAGAAAAGACAGAGGGGGAGAAGGAGAGGGTGTGTGTAAAGGGTCTGTTAATAGAAGTAAAAAAAATGGAGAATTTGGAGAAGGGCAATCAGAGCTACTCAGTCGAGAAAGGAAAATGATTGATTAACAGTAAAATGGGTGAGGACTTCAGAGCGAAGGAGTTACAGGATGGAGGTGAAAGAAAGCAATAACCGAGCCGGGGAAATACCAACAGATGTACAGAGGAAGGAACAAGGTGAGCTTGTGTTAGACTGGTAAGGAAGGATTGGACAAGCTCCTGTGAAAGCGCTGGCAGTAGATTAGAAAACACCGGGGGAAGCATGATTAGATGCTTCTTTGTAGCGTTTGCTAAAACAGTGTTTAAGCACTTTAACAGATCTTGTTTTCACTCAAATCAGGGCGTGCACCATCTGACAAAGTGAGAGGATCTCCACTCATAACATCCAATCATAAACAAGGAGGACTGTATCGCTGTGGCCAAATGTCAGGAGACCACTGCAGCTGTGCCTGCCAACTTAAACCACAACCATGTTTTACTTATTTATTTTTTATTTTTTTATGCCTTTATTTAGAGATAGTGGACGGAGTCTGAAATCGACGAGAGAGAGAGAGAGTGGGGAACGACATGCGGGACAGGAACCACAGGTCAGATTAGAACCCGGGCTGCTCGTCTGGAGGACCACAGCCTCCGGACATGGGGGTTGGGCGCACTAACCACCAGGCCAAAGGGTGCCCCCTAAACAGGTACCCATCAGTCTGATTCTGTGCGTTTACAAAAACTTAGTCTCATCCTCATAGGCTGCAATAAAGCACACGAGTAAAATAAAAAAAATGTTCCACTAAAGTGCTGTAAAAGCACTTTTCTACATCCTTGCATGTGTATCTTATTTGGGCTTGCTGATTTTCACCACCATAGTTATAGGAGGGGCATAGACAGAAGGATTGCACCCGTCCATGTTTACATTTTAAAAAGTCAACTTTTGAGCCCTTAAACAGCAACTTTTAGAAACACTGTTGATCCTGGTTAAGGGAACAAGGCAAGGCAAGGCGAGTTTATTTATGTTGCACATTTCAACTACAAGGCAATTCAAAGTGCTTCACACAAGACATCAAAAGCATCATGACAGAGGAAAGAAAAGAAACATTAAAATAGAAAATTAAAAAATCACTGAAATTATTAAATCTGAAAATATGTTCAAATAAAAATAATTCAAATGAAATTAATTGAAATAAATAAAGTAAACATATAAAAAGAGTTAAAAGTTACAGTGCAGAGTTAAAGTTTAAAATCTTATTCAAATTGTTTAATGGAAGGCAGCTGTAAACAGGTGTGGAGAACATAAAGACTCAGGGTTGAGTTCTAGTGAGAAGTCGTATTAGGGAATAAAATGCAGACAAATACCTTCTCTTAGGGCGTTTTTGTCCACACAGGGGTATAATTCACAGCTGTCACACCAGCGCAAACAAATCGCACTAACTTGGCAAACGGACTGGAGTTCGTTTTAATCGGTTAGGTGTGGAAAAAAAAAACCGCCCGTACTGAGTGGGTGTTTACCAGTTTTTGATCTTCCCTGATTGTCTTGCCACTTAATGGGACCTTTGTTTTGAAAAATCAAACAAAAAGCATCAGCCTTGATTTGCAGAAGTCGCAGGTAATTGTTTGGTCTGAGTTCACACGGGGACAAAATGCGTGATGCACAAGGAAATGCTCTCCAATTGGTCGAAATTTTCTCGTGGGAAAAAGTCCCTGAAGTAAGCAAAGAGTAGTTGACTCCTGACCCGCAGCAGCTGCTCCAAAGACACTTTACATTTTAAAAAATGGAATCAAAACTACACAGATTGATGTCGGCTCTGCTCATTGGTTTTTATTTTGTTTGCATTTTTCACTGTGGGAAAACGATACAGTTTGAAAGTGAGGTGAAAAATTGACTCTAAAATATTATGTTGATGCGGCTACTGAAGACAGTTCACGACCTGCTCATCAACCAGAACTCTTACTGAAAATCCATCAGGTGTGCCTGTGGTCTCTAACTCATCATCAGCTATAATGAACAGAGAGGTCTCTGATTACAGTAATCACTTTAATCCAAGAAATCACAATTCTTTCTGCAGTCGGGTCGAATAGAGGTCGGACCAAGATCCAAACATGTGCACCAGACACGAGGAAACTGCACATGCTCAAATGTCAGTTTTTTGCAAAGATATTTAAATGACGCGCATAGACGTGTGCATCTGAGCATACAGTGATTTGTGTGTGTGTGTGTGTGTGTGTGTGTGTGTGTGTGTGTGTGTGTGTGTGCCTTATTCTTGCAGCGCGCCCAATCAGCAGCGTGATTGGCACGCCCTGTCACTCTGAGTTGACAGATGTAAATGCCAATCACAATCGGAGCAGACAGAGAATAGCTCATTAGCTGCTCGTGCTGACTTCTCCTCTTTCTCTTTCTGCTGAGTCGATCATTTCACATTTCAATCAACCCTCGTTTCACCCTGTTTTCAATCTCTCTCTTATTACTGACAGTTTGAAATAAAGTTTGTATCCTAGGGGTGAGGAATTATTTTAACGCTGCTGTAGAAAAATGAGCCGAGCTGACACAGATTGGACGTGATGTTAACGGGATGCTAAAGCCACAGTGATTTTTATTCTGCATGATGATGCTGTGTAACGTAACAACATGTGACTGTGTGAAAGAGGTCGAATAATCGATCCAACCCAAAGCTCTTCTCGGCTTAAAGGAGCTTTATAACACCTTTCAGCCCGTTCTGAAATGACATGAGTAGCTAAGAAATCTCTTAATGTACTCCCCACAGCTGGCAGAGAGCTGCAAATGTCACCGTCGAATCCCTGCTCACTATCGAGCAGATTACAGGCCCAGTTAGACTCAAGCCTGTAAACACAAAGGAGTGTTTATGCTGCGTAATGTGGAAGGCAAACGCTATATCTGTCAGAAGCTAGTGGAGATAAGAATGGAGCTTCAAGAGAGGGAATGTGGTGAAGGGGCCAGAAACACGACTCTTTACGTATTTTAAAAGAACAACCTTCATTGGTTTTTAGTGACTCTGAGGAAAAAAAATCAAATAAAAAAGGCCTTAAGGACTTAAAGGTGCACTATGGAGTTTTGGTGGTGAAATTTGAAAGTTGGAGAACTGAAACAATTCTATGCTCTATTTTCTGAACTAAATACACAAACTTTACTCAGAGAAAAAAATGGATTCCTGGAACACTGTTTAGTGCAGGGGCCCCCAAACTTTTGGTTCAGTTGAACTTGACAGATAAGACAAACAGCCAACAACAAAAAAAAAAAAAATCATAAGTCCACTGTTGGTTAAATACCCTGAATTCAGAATCAAATTTTCTCTTCCCTAACATTTTTTGCCATTTTTTTCACGTCAAATGTCATGTTCTGTACGTGTGTGAAAGAGTTAATAATGATAAAAGTTCACAGCTGAAGAACATTTTTATTTTATTTGAAATGCTAAACTTTTATAGGACTATGACAAAAAAATATATTTATATTACAATTTTTGATTTTTAAAATGCATTCTGAATTGTTCTGAGGGCCGTAGTTTGGGGACCCCTGCTTTAGTGCTTCAAAGCTACCAGGAGACCCGAGGACACATCGGACATGTGGCCGCAAGAGCTGGGGATTGAACCCCCGACATTCTGGTTGAGAGATGACTGACTCCACTGAGCCCCAGCAATATGACATGAGTTACTGTATACACAACATGAGAAAAAAAAACATCTAATCATTTCATATCAGCAGGGCGATATTCTAATAATCATCATACCATTAATGATAATGATGTAAAAGCCATAAGGCAGTACAGTGACTGTATAATGAGAAGTGATAGTGATCGTCTATATTAAAATATGAGGCTGTGTGACAGTAGCTATCACACAGGGATGAGCAATGGGGCTGGAGCAGGCCACCCCTCCCCTGTCGAGCCACCCCAGGCACACAGAGGCCAACGAGGTCTCTCTGTGTGTGTGTGTGTGTGTCTCTGTCCATATGGTAATGTTGATCTTTAACCCCTGGAAGGTGATGATCAATGTTGTGTTGATGTAATGTTGTTTATTCTGCATCCAAGGAAGGAACATATTGACTTCTTCAGGATTCAGAAAAACAGAAGAAGAAAGCTTAGAAACATTTCATTTTGGGTTTCATAGTGTTCAATAAGGATTTACAAAATGATTAAATTACATTCCAACATTAGGCACAAGGCTTTGTGGAGTAAAGCATCATGTTCAGCTCATTTTTATTTGACTGGATTTACTGAATGAGTTCTTGCCTGGCAGAGAAGCTGGAGCTTCTATTTCCAGTAACAGGCAGAAATAAGTAGTATTGATTTTGACTTGGCGAGATCCATATCGCGGTGTGCGCTGGAGAAACGTGCTGAGAATGGTCAAAGGGCGTTTTGTGCTTCAATATGATCGTTTTTTAAGTTCAGCTGGATGTGTTTAAATGTGGTGTTAACGGGGGGGTTGTGTCACAGCCACTTTCAGCACCACGGACAGCGCCTGTACAGTCTTTTCTGCAGCTTTAGTCCTCGCTCTTTAAACCACATCATGTACACAGCACCTCTCTTAACTCAAAAAACAAAATCTTTAAAGGTCACATATAAAGTAAAAAAGCTAATATGTGTCTCTAGTCTGTCTACAAACCACACAAGACACACAAATTACACAAATACGAGCAAGAAATATGCACACACACACACACAGAGACAGAAACAGATGAATTCCCTCAGATGCACACAGGCTGACTCTCACAAACACTCATGGGAGACGGGTGATAGATTGCTTGACATTGTTGCTGTAAGGTCTTGTTGTAGAGACACACACACACACACACACACACACACACAGATTTTCCCCGGCAGAATGCGTTCAACCGGCAGAGCAGCAGACGAGCTCGATCTTATCGGCTTCACTGAAGGAAATCCATTTCAGAGGATAATCTTTTTTGGCTTCACAAACTGTCTGAACGGAAAAAAAAATCCACCCTCCCGTTATTCTTAATCTGGGAACTATCATCACGTTCCATATCTGTTATCAGCGATGCTATTCAGAGCGCAGGAGTTTATTTTTGGTAAGGAGTTGCTGTAATTGGCTTTTCATTTGTGCCAATTCTTCCTCTTGCTTCTCTTTTTCCTCTGAGGTAATTTTTGATCAGTGAACAAGAAGGCAGACAGTGGAAGGATCAGATAACAATGAAGCTGGAGAGAGAGGCATTTCATCCTGAGTGAGAGTGACTTCTCTTAACTGGAAACATACTCTCTCGAAGTGTAGAAGACTAGTTACACACTAAATCAGTCTGACTGCTAGCCCACACTTCTTCTTCCACATGTACGGAGACGGTTTGGAGCCGCTATGCACAACAAGGATGCCATTATTCCCCTCTTGATTTGCCCTTCAGAGAGGAAGCTTTGTTTTGGTAATTTGAAAGTAGCATTCCCTCAGTGCCCCGTCTGCACCCCCTCCCCCTTGTGCTCCCTCAAAAGCCACGCCCCCTCACTTACATGCACGAGCGCCGTTGCTCTAGAAGTGGACCTCAGCTTATCGCTTTGAGTGTGGGCTCGTGGACACAAGAGGTAGAGAACTAGCAGGGAGACATGGAGGCGTCTGATTGGTTCATCAGATTGGTACCTCGTGGCAGACATTGGTTGAAGTTTTTACAGACTTACAAACTGATACAGATGATGGATTTTCTTTGTTCCTTTTTCAGAGAACATGAGTTATTAATGTCTGTCAGGACCTAAAGACAATTTCAACTAAAATCTTAAAAAGTGAATCTGGAGAAAATGACCAACCCTGACTTTAAGGTCAGACGACAACAGGTTCATGGCCTGTTGACGCCCAAACTTTGTCTCTGTTAAATTCAGTCTTTTAAACTCTTAGCACACAGGTTGCACTCTGTTCTCTTGTTTATTTCACACTTAACCTGACCCTGTCTGGAGACACTTTCATCTAAATGGATAAAACATTTTTGGAAGTTTTTATTTTTTGTCTTTATTATTTCATGTGAATACTTTGAAGTCAGTGACACAGAAGCTCCTCTTGTCAGTATCAAGTGAACCCATGAGTCCTTCACTCAGATCATTACCAAATCAAAGGCTTGTGTGTGTCGGCATTATATACTGGTATATTGGTCGCACTGGTCCATAGCAGTGATTCTCAACTGGTGGTTTCCTGACCCAAAAAATGGGGTGGCGGAGCCGCTTTCAGTGGGTCGCAGAACCGTTTCCCGTTTGTTTAAATGTGTAATCGCTTTTATTGTGAAGGGTTTTTTTTCAGCGGTAGATCAGAAAGGATGATGAGTGGATACATGACCCCTTTGAGCTCAACCTGGCTCTATAGACTCTATCGGACGCAGCCAACTTTTTAAAGGACAAACAGGTATTAAGAAGAAGAAGAAGATAAACTTTATTAAAACACACAAACAGGATCCGGTGGGCATGCACTGGTGGAGAAATATCAGAGAGAGGGGGGGCCAATTTCCAGATTTGGTCCACAATGGAACTTGAACCGGCGACCCTCTGGTTCCCAACCCAAGTCCCTACAAAGGAAGCTACTGCCTAGAGTCTCGTTAAGGTTAGGTTGACCTCCTCGAGAAATCCCATACCTTTGATACATGTAGGCACACTATATTAATGTTTAGGTCAAAGTTTCATAGGATGGTAAAAAAAGAAACTTGTGTTTTGGAAATCAAAACAAAAAGAGCTCCTGGGATCGAGAGTTTAAGACGAGATGTCAAAACAAACATGAGGGGAGAGATGTTTGTTTGAGGAGAAATCAGGGAGCGACAGAGAGAGATGCAGGACGACAGGATGATTTAGCAGAACCAGGGCTCAGGGTGCTCGGGTGGAATATGAAATATTCATCAGACTCCGCTTGGTTTAATTTATTTAGATGAGAATTGATGAGGTTATGATTCATGGCCCTCTGGTCTCCTCAGCAGACCGCCTCTCTGTCTGTCTGTCTTGTCTGTCTCACAAATGCTTTGCAGACATTGTGAGGCCTTGATGAATGTCGCTCACGATCACAGGGAGGGAAATCATAAAAAGAAAGTGATGCAGATGCAACGTGAGGCAGACTGTGGTCCAAAAAAGATTTGAATATAAACTAAATTGCCACTTTGGGTCTGAGACGTGATGAGTAAAGATTTCTACAAAACTATCGGGTTTATGTCTAAAGAATACTTTGAAAATTTATAACAGGTTTTTAGTTTTCCTTTTTTTTGTTGGAATTTATTTTACTGTCTCGTTTGTGAAAAAGAAAAAAAAAAGAAAGGCACATCCCTCAGTGCAGGTTCTGGATCCCAAAAAGGAAAGAAAAAGAAGATCCGCACACAAAGAATCTCCCGTTTGGAGGATTTATTTATTTCGCGATGTTTCGAGCCAACAGTCTGAGGAAGAGCATGTTGGCTCTTAATGAATCCTTCAAGCAGGAACTTCTTGGTGTGCAGATCTTGTTTGCTTTCCTTACTGTCACGTTTGGGCCCATTCCTGTTCTTTGTGATCTGACCTTCTTACTGTAGGAGGGAGAACATGTAGCCTGTATAAGCATTGAAGTTGTTCTTAAATAAATTGATCTGCTGATGCTAAAGTATAGTGCTTAAAGGTTTAGCATGCACTTACATTGTCATTGTTTACGAGGTCCAAATGGTCCAGATTGGCGCCAAGTTGGCACTGTGACTAGTTTCTTGGTCTCGCCCTTCCTTGGTTTTGGTCTTGACTCTGTCTTGATCCCCAAATTCCTCTGTCTTGTCTCGGCCTCGGAGCCATCTGGCCTTGGGTATGTCCTGGTCTCGGTTAGTGTGGTCTTGGCTGCAACACGAGTCGCAGATGAAAAACATCTAACACAGTCTCTGCAACACCTGCTAAATGCTGTGAAATGTTTAGTCAAGGTGAGGAATCAAAACTCTCTGATCATGTTTGTTTTTTTTAAAACCTTGTGGATTAAATCAGTAAACTCATAGAGACTTTTCATGCCCCTGTCTCACATTCGCTTTGCCTCTTTCTCTCTCTTTATCTCACTGTCTCGTCTGCTGAGATAAGCAGAGAGACAGCCGTGTGTGTGTGTGTGTGTGTGTGTGTGTGTGTGTGTGTGTGTGTGTGTGTGTGTGTGTGTGTGTGTGTGACTGTGTGCGTGTGTGCATGTTTATATGTGTGTGCTTGTGTAGGCAGCCTTAGCTTTTATTGCTAATTTAGAGAAGAGGTTATCCATCACATAATGAAGCATGCTCTAAATTACATTTCTGTGTGTGTGTGTGTGTGTGTGTGTGTTTGTTCTTGTTCTTGCTTTATTGCCAGCCTTGAGATGTCAACAACCTGAATATTGTATGAGTGGAATTACAACTTAAACACACAAACACACACACACACACACACACACACACACACACACACACACACACACACACACACACACACACACACACACACACACACACACACACACACACACAGGTTGAATGATGAGCACAGCAAATGCATGTTTATCCTTTGGCTGCTGCGGTTTTGTAATTCATGTTGATGGATGAGTAATCAGCTAATGATACGAACGAGACAGAGAGAGAGAGGAAGAGTGGTGTGTGTGTGTGTGTGTGTGTGTGTGTGTGTGTGTGTGTGTGTGTGTGTGTGTGTGTGTGTGTGTGTGTGTGTGTGTGTGTGAAAAGCCCTAAGAGTGAGAAAGACAGGTACAGGCTGATTGTAGACGTGTCTAATGCCTGATATAGATGAACAAGTCCTCCAATCAAAACAACCTGAGCAGCAAACTCAGGTGTAATAAAATAAAAAATGCAGTTCCTCGAGTGTCCACTTGAGGCCTGCTGAGAAAAGCCAAGGAATCACCATTGCTTTCATAAATGGCTATTTTACATATGGATTTTTTCAGTGGTCATGGTCTCAGCAGACACTTTTATCCAAAGCGACGTACATCAGAGAGTAAGTACAACACTAATCACATTCACACACCGCCACCGAAGCAGCGGGAGCTTTGCGGGGTTCAGTGTCTTGCCAAAGGACACATCGGACATGTTGCTCAGCTGGGGATCGAACCCTCAACCTTCAGGGTCTTGACTACAACACTACTCTTCACCTCTTCTTAAGAGCAACGGTTGATGGTGAAACCCCAGCACTCAACCGACTCCAGCGTTGATTGGGCTGACCCCACTCTGAACAATCTGTTTCCAAGGGTGACATCAATGCCTGCCAGATATATACCTGGGGGAGTAATTTGACCTCTGACCTTGACTGCATGGCAGAGGGACTGTTTGTGTAGAGCTTTCTTTGCACTGTCCTTTGTCTTTTCTCTCTCTTTCATCCCATGAATGAAACATAGACCCGCAGATGGACTGAGCAGGCATTGAAAATCAGCCATGACCTTTGCTGATAAGCTGAAAGCCAAGAGCTGGCTATTATTTCACTCTGCTGCGAACTTGGGTCTGAGAAAACCAGCTCCTTGACAATTATGGAAATGACTGCTTTCAGGTTCTGGAGTTGACCGGCAGACACGGCTGGAAAGCAGCAGGTTGCCATGGTTTAATTTGCAACTTGTGCTTTTTACATTTCAGAGCCTCGGTATAGATGTGACATGCTGCCAGCAGGCTTCTTTTAAGAAGAGAGGGAAAATATTCTACAATTGTAAAACCATGAATACACAGCATGGTTGTTCATTTTATTTAAATGGTAATACAAGCCAACTGATTCAAAGAAAGAAATAAAGCATTTCTCGAAACATAGGAAGTGATCAAAGTGAGAAGCGATGCACCTTTGCATATCCGGAGTAGTGTGACAATAATGACTATCGAGTCGGACATTGGGGAGGTAGATTCCGCTTGTTGCTGGGGGGAATGCTTATGAAATGCTACATGAATCATCGGCTGTAATTGCAGCGATTGACTGCATCAGCATGTTGTCAGGAGCGAGGAGTGGGCAGCGCATTGGGGAGAATAATATCGGCCCCGTTGCAAAGAAAAGTATTCTATTCAATCAGCACTGCTCTGTGCTCACAGGTCAGCTGTACAATCATGACGACAGGTTGAGTCTTAGAGAAATGCAATCAGGCATTTTAAATTTACAAAATCAGTACATTTAGAATAATCAGATGAAATTGAACAATGACATGTTCAAATTAGAGTGAAATAAAATCTATAAACTTAAATAAATACATGAAGGAGAGGGTTCATTACAAACAAACGACCTAAAGCATGTCTATTCTTTGTTTGACTTAAAGGAGCAGTATGTAACTCTGACCCCTAGTGTTTGAAATGGGTACTGCAGTCCAAATTCTAAACATCCTAGAGAGCTGTCTCCCCTCCTCCTCTCTAGAGCAGATGTTCACTCAGGTCACCATGTGGTGGACTCTGAAGCTTCAGTGTTTATCCAGCTCTGCATGGGTCTGTAAACCTTTCTGTGTTCTAACCTCTCTCCATTTTTCAAAAGCATCTCCAATATTGATCCTAGTTTGAGCACGTTTCTGCTCGTGGAGCTTATTAGAAACATGCAGAGGCTTTTTAGGTCGGGTACAATCACTTCTATCTGAACCACTTCTCTTGACCCGCTTCCATCACTGCAACACCTGTTGACCTGATAACTGCTCTCATATCTGACAAACCGAGGGGCGTCCAAAACGGCCGTGTGGGGGGTGTGTCTTTAAAGCGCCTACCTTCTCTGGTCCAAACAAATCCAGAGCATTCAGGAGCAGAATCTAAAGTTAGAAGGAGGACATACTGGCTGCTGCATTGTTGTCAGAGAAGCCAGCACTTCAACATAGCATGTTTCCTTAATGATCAGAGAGTAAGATACCTTTATCAATTCAGTCAGAGATATCTGACAGATTGGACCTTTAAAAGCCAAGTAAAGTCTTAAGAATGGAAGTTATGTCGTGAATTTGATTGCTTCTAGATACAATTGATCTCAGATGAAGTGTTGATTTTGGGATTTCTTTGATGGTTACAAAAAAACAAAAAACTAAAACTTTAAATCATACTGAGAACTAATTTTAATTCTTTCCTCCTTGCTGCCATGACAACGCTTTCGACTTGTGGAAGGTATTTCTTTATCGCATACAGCAATCTAAGTCCTGGTAGAGTCATTCCACAGCACCATAGTCAATAAATCCATAGGAATGCACAAAGACGGGAACAAGAGCGAAGCGTCAATACGTTGCAGTTGACAATCAACAACTTTGATTGAACAAATTGATTCCCCCCCCCCCCCCCCCCACCGACTGTCTTATTAAACTTGATCACACCAGCTCATGGCAGTTTGTTAGTTTTAAATCTGTGTAAATCCCAATCCAATCACTTTACTCACTTATTTAAACTTCAGCATGGGGACAAGTTTCAAACGACCGAATTTGCAAATTCATCCAGATGAGCAGGACACTTCAAATTTCAGGCTGATTAGTGGGGTTGTATTTTTTTTAATTTTCAGACCCTGTCCAGTTCTGCTTTAAACTTTAAGCAACTCTCCACCTCAAGAAATAATAGGTTTCATTTGATCTGCAGCTGATCAGACATTCAGTAACTGCAGATCTTTTAAAGGTTTATTTAGATATTTTTCAGCCTTTATTTAGAGACAGGACAGAGAGAGAGAGAGAGAGAGAGAGAGAGAGAGAGAGAGAGAGAGAGAGAGAGAGAGTAGGGAATGGCATGCAGGATGGCTCTAGACCTCTCTTCTCTTCCATTTCTCATCCTGATGTCTTCCTTCCTCACTCATTATCCTCTTCACCCCCCCCCCCCCCCTTTAGTCATGAGCATGGTAACCTTTCAGACTCTTTCATCTCTGATCAGTCAGCCTGTGTACTCCTCATCTTACCTTGCAGAGAAGAGGCAAAACAACGACCTTCAGATATGGAAACTAAGATGCTGTTTTTGACTGTCTGGTGCAGTGCTTCCCAAAGTGTGGGCAGCGGCCCCCATAATAATTATGATTCACCATGAGTCAACCCTTAAATGATTAGTAAGGACTGTAATGACTATTTAGGGACATAATGTTCAGTAAACTTTTGTTTCTTTTTTGCCATAATATCATTTTGTCATGTCCAATAATTTACCCTAACTGAAAGTGATAGCTGTAGTTAAAACTTTTATTTTATAATGAGCCCCGGAGTCATTTTGTATATCAAAGTGGGCCGCGGCAGTTTTAAGTTTGGGATGGGCTGGTCTAGTGAACTCACAGTGATTATAGCCTGGTGAAGGCTTTGTTAGTCGGGCACATTTTATAGGCGAACATAAAGTTTTTCTGTTGCTGCCTCTTGTCCTGCCCAATGTCTTTAAGGTGCAAAAACCACCACATGTCATCTGAATGCATCAGTGAATTCTACTCTAATCTATAATTACACTGATGGTGCTGTCAGAGCTGCAAACAGCTCTGCTTCCCTTTGTTTGTTTTAACTGAATTGTTCAGTTTTTGCATTTTTGAACAGTCGGAGAATCTTAAGAGCGTATATAACACGCCATGTCAGATAACAGATGCTTCAACCCAAACACTGTTAAGTAGAAAGAGAACAAAGAGCTACATTTAGAGTGTGATGGCTGTCAGCGGGGTTGACGTTTCTCGGTGATAAGTGGGGAATTATGTTGAACTCCAAAAACACTTAAACAGAGTGTTAGGCCTGTGTGTCAGTTCAAACTGTGACATCTCTCCAGCGTTTGTCTGATGATGCTTTTATCCTGAGTGACATGAATGTGAAACAAAAACAACACCGTCTTGGTTGTTAGCAACAACTCTTTAACGTGTCAAATGTCAAATATTTGATTATTTGCTCATCGTTTGGAGTAGCAGCCTGAAAGATGGAACAGGAGTTTAGTTGTTGTTGCATGGAGACGCTGAAGGCCGACTAAAGAAGAAACTGTGCGCATGGTTTCATTAATTGTGCGCACAGGGGTTTGCATTGTAAATTTTGTAGGAGTCATTTTTACATGATTTTGAAAGGAATCTCACGACCCCCTGTCAGTGTTTTGAGACCCCTCAGGGGGTCCCGATCCACACTTTGGAAACCACTGCTCTAGAAATGGAGTTAATGTATTAACTTAGGTTCGGGAGCAGGACCACGCCTAAAACCACACCTCCAATTACCTGACAGCCTGGTCACCTCACCACACCTCGTTTGTCTCAGATCCTTCTACCCACCCTCCCTTCCCCCCTTCTCACCCATTCACCCTCCTTCCTCATTCCTTCCCTCCTTACTCATCCCTTCCCTCCCTACCCCCTCATCCCTTCCCTACCTTCCTCATCCCTTCCCTTCTTCCTCATCCCTTCCCTCCTTCCTCATTCCTTCCCTCCTTACTCATCCCTTCCCTCCCTACCCCCTCATCCCTTCCCTACCTTCCTCATCCCTTCCCTCCTTCCTCATCCCTTCCCTCCTTCCTTGTTCTTGCTTGTGAATCAACTCTCATAAACCATCTGCCCTGCAGAATCTTTGGACGGTTTCAAAAGGCATTTAAAAAAACTCACCTGTACAGACGAGCCTTGCGATTTATTTATGTAACATTTTTCTCCATATCTGTTTGATTGTTTTTATTTGTGAAGCACTTTGTAACTGGCTGTTTTTACTCTCAGTAGATGTTCATCAGAGTGCTTCAGAAGTGGAATTGGCCGAATGAAATCCTGTCAAATGTGAGCGTTTCCTCAGACTGCACTGTACCAGACTCCTGAATGTGATCACGTCATGTCCTTCATATGTAGCAGCAGATCAATGTGGGATGTTCGGCCCCTCTCTATTCCCCTGTACCCAATCTTCATCATATCTGCTCAAGTGTCTCCTTCCTCCGACGTGTTCTTGTGACCAGTCGGTCCTCGTCTTTGTCTCTTCTTTCAGACCGCGTGTCACTGAGAACACGCATGACTCACTCTACTCTTTCATCTTCTCATCTCCTCATGGCTTTCAAAGGGAAAGAGACATGTGTGCTGTATCCTACAGAATCGTACATCATTAGTTGTACCCACATCCTCCTCGCTCCTCGTCTGATCAGGGAAATAAACGATCTCAAATATAAAACTTGCAGTAAAAAGTAAAAAGTTTTTCTGTTGCTGCCTCTTGTCCTGCCCAATGTCTTTAAGGTGCAAAAACCACCACATGTCATCTGAATGCATCAGTGAATTCTACTCCAATCTATAATTACACTGATGGTGCTGTCAGAGCTGTTGTCAACAGACTGTTGTCATGGAGACAGGACGGACATGCAGCTCTTTTATTCTCATAGCGCCACAAGTAAGATTTGATCCGGGGCCACCGGCTTGCAGGACTACACCCTCCGCACTAACCACTACACCAAGGGCGGCCCATGCAAGAAAAACAAAACACATTTTACATATCGTGCATTTTTGGAAAGTGAAGACATATTCACCGATAATTTTATTTGATAATAAGTCTGTGTGGTCTCTAAACACACCGTTTTAGAAACTTGTTGTAAACATATGAAAAAGACAGTAGACTGAAAATAAACATCCCCCATGGTGGTGGCCATATTGGAAGTGCTGACTCAAACTTCCAGTCGACTTATCGACAGGCAAAGAGTTGAGGCTGAGGCGGGTCTTAAGCCTCCTGACAGACCGCTACAACACGACCGCCTGCAGTCAGATTGGTCCCGCCCCTAAATATGCATAACTCATAACCTTCATAAAATGAAAACAGGAGAGTTATAATAAAAAGACAGTGGGAGCCGATGAAACAAAGGGTCTAGCGCTGTAATAGTTCTAGATATATGTAACGGTATCTTTGATTTGATTTTTCGATGGCGTCATCTGCGTTCCTATTTGATGCTGAAGGTTATTTCAAAATGGATCGGAGAAAGAAGAGCTTGATATTTTTACGTTTTATCCATTTCATACATTTGCTTTTCAAATGATTGAATTACGCTCGACTTGCCTGGAAAAACTGTGTGTGTGTGTGTGTGTGTGTGTGTGTGTGTGTGTGTGTCTGTGTGTGTGTGTCTGTGTGTGTGTGTCTGTGTGTGTGTGCGTCTAAGAGTAACCCTGAATCCCTCTGTATTGGATGAAGTCAAATGCTGAGTAGTTGATGTGATTGTCCCGTCTTTGTTTCATTTTGTTCTTTCTGAATAATCCACATTTAATTTGCCAGATTTAGAGCTGTGTGTGTTTCCTCAGTGAACATATTCTTATCTTCTTAACCTCGTTTACCCTCCGTCTCTCTGTCAGCTGTCTGTCATCCATCCATCCCGTCACCATGTCTCCTTTCACAGAGCTGTGGTTCAGCTCGGTCTGCTGTCGAGGCTCTTTAACTCTCTCTGCATGAGGATGATGGTTCATGGCGGCGCTGCTCCAGCCTGATGTGCTGCATGTGTGTTAGTGTGTGTGCTGCATGTGTGTTAGTGTGTCTGCTGCATGTGTGTTAGTGTGTGCTGCATGTGTGTTAGTGTGTGTGTTAGTGTGTGTTAGTGTGTGTGCTGCATGTGTGTTAGTGTGTGCTGCATGTGTGTTAGTGTGTGTGCTGCATGTGTGTTAGTGTGTGTGCTGCATGTGTGTTAGTGTGTGTGTTAGTGTGTGTTAGTGTGTGTGCTGCATGTGTGTTAGTGTGTGTGCTGCATGTGTGTTAGTGTGTGTGCTGCATGTGTGTTAGTGTGTGTGCTGCATGTGTGTTAGTGTGTGTGCTGCATGTGTGTTAGTGTGTGTTAGTGTGTGTGCTGCATGTGTGTTAGTGTGTGTGCTGCATGTGTGTTAGTGTGTGTGCTGCATGTGTGTTAGTGTGTGTGCTGCATGTGTGTGTGCTGCATGTGTGTTAGTGTGTGTGCTGCATGTGTGCTGCATGTGTGTTAGTGTGTGTGCTGCATGTGTGTTAGTGTGTGTGCTGCATGTGTGTTAGTGTGTGTGCTGCATGTGTGTTAGTGTGTGTGCTGCATGTGTGTTAGTGTGTGTGCTGCATGTGTGCTGCATGTGTGTTAGTGTGTGTGCTGCATGTGTGTTAGTGTGTGTGCTGCATGTGTGCTGCATGTGTGTTAGTGTGTGTGCTGCATGTGTGTGCTGCATGTGTGTGCTGCATGTGTGTTAGTGTGTGTGTTAGTGTGTGTTAGTGTGTGTGCTGCATGTGTGTTAGTGTGTGTGCTGCATGTGTGTTAGTGTGTGTGCTGCATGTGTGTTAGTGTGTGTGCTGCATGTGTGTTAGTGTGTGTGCTGCATGTGTGTTAGTGTGTGTTAGTGTGTGTGCTGCATGTGTGTTAGTGTGTGTGCTGCATGTGTGTTAGTGTGTGTGCTGCATGTGTGCTGCATGTGTGTTAGTGTGTGTGCTGCATGTGTGTTAGTGTGTGTGCTGCATGTGTGTTAGTGTGTGTGCTGCATGTGTGTTAGTGTGTGTGCTGCATGTGTGTGCTGCATGTGTTTAGTGTGTGTGCTGCATGTGTGTTAGTGTGTGTGCTGCATGTGTGCTGCATGTGTGTTAGTGTGTGTGCTGCATGTGTGTTAGTGTGTGTGCTGCATGTGTGCTGCAGTGTGTGTTAGTGTGTGTGCTGCATGTGTGTTAGTGTGTGTGCTGCATGTGTTGTTAGTGTGTGTGCTGCATGTGTGTTAGTGTGTGTGCTGCATTGTGTGTGCTGCATGTGTGTGCTGCATGTGTGTTAGTGTGTGTGCTGCATGTGTGTTAGTGTGTGTGCTGCATGTGTGTTAGTGTGTGTGCTGCATGTGTGTTAGTGTGTGTGCTGCATGTGTGTTAGTGTGTGTGCTGCATGTGTGTTAGTGTGTGTGCTGCATGTGTGTTAGTGTGTGTGCTGCATGTGTGTTAGTGTGTGTGCTGCATGTGTGTTAGTGTGTGTGCTGCATGTGTGCTGCATGTGTGTTAGTGTGTGTGCTGCATGTGTGTTAGTGTGTGTGCTGCATGTGTGCTGCATGTGTGTTAGTGTGTGTGCTGCATGTGTGTTAGTGTGTGTGCTGCATGTGTGTTAGTGTGTGTGCTGCATGTGTGTTAGTGTGTGTGCTGCATGTGTGTGCTGCACGTGTGTTAGTGTGTGTGTTAGTGTGTGTGCTGCATGTGTGTTAGTGTGTGTGCTGCATGTGTGTGTGTGCTGCATGTGTGTTAGTGTGTGTGCTGCATGTGTGTTAGTGTGTGTGCTGCATGTGTGCTGCATGTGTGTTAGTGTGTGTGCTGCATGTTGTGTTAGTGTGTGTGCTGCATGTGTGCTGCATTGTGTGTTAGTGTGTGTGCTGCATGTGTGTTAGTGTGTGTGCTGCATGTGTGTGCTGCATGTGTGCTGCATGTGTGTTAGTGTGTGTGCTGCATGTGTGTTAGTGTGTGTGCTGCATGTGTGTTAGTGTGTGTGTTAGTGTGTGTGCTGCATGTGTGTTAGTGTGTGTGCTGCATGTGTGTGCTGCAT